>NC_065450.1:208784064-209100302 GCF_917563875.1 Diabrotica virgifera virgifera
TGGGATGATCCAAACGAACTTGTAGCTAGATTGAGGTTATTACTATCATCACAGTTAGCTGGGCATACAGGACATACAAATGAAATAAATTCAATTATTGAAGAACTAAAAGAGGCAAACATTATAGAATAAATATCATGTCTGTTAAAAGAGATATTGTTAATGAGTTACACAAACCTGCAAGAATTAACTTTAAAAGACGAAGAATTATTATAAAATCTCTTAATGATTTATTCCAAGCTGACTTGATTGATATGCAAAAGTATTCAAATACAAACAGAGATTTCAAATATATCTTGGTTGTAATAAATTGTTTCTCAAAATTTTTATGGGCTTTACCTCTGAAAAATAAATCAGGTGTCGAAGTAGCTAAATGTATGGAGCATGTGTTTAAAGAACAAACACCAAATAATCTTCAAACAGATATGGGAACGGAATTTTTTAATCCATATATGAAAACATTGTTGAAAAAATATAACATTAATCATTACAATGTATACAGTGAGAAAAAGGCTGCGATTGCTGAGCGAGTTATTCGCACGATTAAATCAAAGATTTGGAAACAGTTTAGTTTCAATGGTAACTACAAATGGATTAATAATTTACATCAAGTTGTTAATGAATACAATAACAAAGTTCACACAACAATAGGCATGAAACCGGTTGATGTTAAAAAGAAACATGAAAAATTATTGTTGAATACTGTATACAATCACATTAAAATGGTTGATTTGGAAAGTCAAAAATTTCATATCGGTGATCATGTACGCATTTCAAAATATCGAGGAGTTTTTGACAAGAAATACAATCCAAATTGGTCTAATGAAATTTTCATTGTTTATAAAATAAAACTTGGGAACCCTATTACATACTTGTTAAAAGATTATAGAGGTGAAGAAATTCTAGGAGGATTTTATAAAGAGCAATTGCAGAAAGTTAAACACAAAGATAGTTATTTAGTAGAAAAAATATTGAAGAAAAAAGGAAACAAAGTTTTTGTCAAGTGGCTAGGTTTTGACGATTCTCACAACTCTTGGATAAATAAAAGTGATGTAATATAAGAAGTGGGGATAGAAAAATATTTAAAAGACATTCCACTTGCAAGATTTTGTTGGTTGTTAAAGAATATCGAGAGTGAAAACATGTTCATTGTAGATATCCAAGGTTTCTCTTTTCCTGCGGAAGATGTCTTTCTTTGCAGGGAAATTGCTATTTTAGATCCTACTACAGAAAAGATGATACACAGAATGGTTGTGTTACCAGTAACAGAAGCTATGGTAAATAAATCGTATATGAAATGTATCGAACAACAATTTGTTCAAAACCATGGTTTAAGTTGGCAATCGTGGCATTGTGATACTCATCTAAAATATGAAGACATCTCAAAATTTTTACACGACAACATACTGGATGAAACAATATTGGTGAGAAATCATGAAACAAAGAAATATTTGGAACAATTCATGGAAAACCGCATTGATTGTGTAGAAGATGAACCTAATATACTTTCAGATGAAACTATGAAACATATTTTTAAAGCTCATACGTGTTTTCAACATACCAATGAAAATTTGCAATGTGCTCTAAACAATGTATTTAATATTCATTATTGGTATAAATATTGTAGAAAATGTTGATAATAAATAATAAAAATTAAAAATGGTCTTTTATTAATAGATGCACAACACATTTATTTTCAAATTGATACCAGACATGAAGCTTGTAAAACAAAAGACTACGCTTGATGTGGAGAATAATTTATTGGAGCCAATTGAGAATAAATTTAAAAAGCATGGAGTTTTGTTTCCTTCAACTATTAGATGTCTTATAGTTGGTCCTTCAAATTGTGGTAAGACCAATGTGATGATAAGTTTATTGGAACATGCTAATGGAGTAAAATTTGAAAATGTGTATATTTACTCAAAATCATTAATGCAACCAAAGTACAAATATTTAGAAACTTTATTAGAACCAATTAAAGGAATAGGATATTATACTTACAGTGGAAGTACTGATATAATGCACCCATCTGAAGCGAAGCCCAATTCCATTTTTATCTTTGATGATGTTGCGTGTGACAACCAAGATGTTATTCGGGAATATTTTAGCATGTCTCGACATTCTCAGGTGGATCCATTTTATTTGAGTCAGAGTTATGCAAAAATACCTAAGCATCTTATAAGAGACAATGCAAATATTTTAATTGTATTTAAACAAGACGATTTAAATCTAAAACACATTTACAACGATCACGTTGGAACAGATATGACTTTTGAAGATTTAAAAAAAATATGTTCAATATGTTGGAATGAAAATTACGGATTCTTATCCATTTTCAAAGATAGCGACATAAATGATGGTCGATATCGCAAAAAGATTGATCACTATTTTTTAATCAAGTAAAAGGTGTAAATGAGAAATAAAAGAGATAATAATTAAAAACGCATTTTATTTAATAAATCTACATACTTTTTCCCAATTTTTCTATTTCTGACTCAGGAAATGATCTATATTAAGTTCGTCAAGATCTAGTACCTCCTCTGGGTTTTGTGATGTCGTCGTCCTCGTCATTTTTCGTTTTTGTTTTTTTGCTGGTGATTCTGCTGATGTTGTTGCCCAATTCGTTGGTGGAGCAGTTGAATTCGTTGGTGTAGAAGATGAAGTCATTGGTAGAAGAGAAGAGTGACCAAAATGAGAAGGAGGACGAGGAGGAGGAGGAGAAAGAAATGGTCGATTTATACCCACCAGCTGTTTTTTTTCTTGGTACCTTTCAAATTCCTCCACCTCATCGTCCAGAAGGTTGAAGCGGTATCTTTTGCAGATATCTTCCAGTACATGGAACTCCTCCTCGTTGTCTATTTTAATTCTCATATACCTTATTGGAAGGTATCCAAACTTCTTTTTTAATGTCTTATTATTAGGTGAGTACGATAGTTTGACAAATATTTTATCTCCCTTAAGTGACACATCCTCTACACCATATCTGAAATAAAAAAAAACAGAATCAACCAACAGTCTTTCAAAGAAAATCAGAAATCAAATCAGAACATAAAATTTACAAATGTAATGATCTGGAATAACTTATAATGCTCCAATAAAATATTCATAATAAAAAAAAATTAAACAGTCAGACGAAATAAAATCATGTAGAACAAATAAAAAATTAAATAAGTAAAATACTTACATAAATAACTGCTTTACAATAACAAAGGCGTCCTTTATTGGTAAGTTATCTGGATCCTCGGAAATAATCACTAATTGACAAGGTACTCCGGTCATTTTGCTAGTGTTTAGTTATTCGTTTACTGACTAACTGATGGATTCATTTAAAATTACACGAGTTTAAGTAGTAAGAATAAAAAAATAAATTAACGTCAGTGATATCATTGACCTATTTGATCTTTATTGAAATGCAGAAAACATGTTTATCATTAAAACGTTTATTATTACAAACTTTGCTTATTTTGAATAAAATGTGCTTATCTGCATATAATGTATTTTCGTGAACTATTTGACTTAAAAATGTATTAACGTCAGCGTTAACCTTCAATGTGTTTTCGATAATATAATCACGTTGAATAGCGTGTTGTAGAAATGCGTCACTGTATTTTTTTTTTCTGAAATGCATAAATACAGGATTTTATTGGTATAACGGTTTGGTCTGTATAACGTTTTGGTCAACATGAGTGCTAAAGTGATCGATGAAATTTCCACTGAAATGGTGAAGAAGATTGAAACAGTAAGTAGATTAATTAAAACTAAAACTGATTTACAAAAATATATAAAATATTTGAAAAAACAAATTTTACTTTTAAAAAAATGTATAAAAAATAGGGCTACCTGTATTAGAAATTTTCATTGTGTAGAGGCGAACATGTCCATCCTTAAAACCTATGTAGAAAATTTTAAAAACAGATTACATGTTAGAAAAAATAGTAATAGAGGGTTATTGTGGCAGGATTTGGAATCTTGTTTTAATAGCAGAGTTAAGACAGGCGTTATTATAAATTTAAAATATAAAGACCCCAAACTATTTATGGAAAAGGCTTTTAAAAGTTTTTCAGTTCAAATTAAGAAAAATTTAGTTTCATGTATGTTAAAAGTTAATGTAATTTTTTATGGACTTTTCATCAAACCTCAAGATGGGGAAACGTCTGTTAAACATTTTTCCACGAAAAATGAAATAATTGATCAAAATACAAACATAAAGGATTGGTATAAAATCAATTGTATAGATCGAGTTTTAAGAAAGTTTGAAGATTTTCAAGAAAAAGACAGTGGATGGGCACTATCTCACATTTTAAACTTAAAAGTTAATATAAACAAATATGATCCATTACTTGGTGGTATTTCAACATACGTTGAGCTACCTAAGTCTATAAAAAATACTAGAAGTGTAATTAATGTTAGGAATTCTGATCCTTATTGTTTTCTTTGGTCCGTTGTTGCTGCCTTACATCCTGCCACAAAAAATGTTGACCGAACATCATCCTATCCTCACTTTAGTAAAATATTAAACTTTAATAACATCAGTTTTCCCATTGATCTTAAAGATATTCCAAAATTTGAAAAATTAAATAAACTTGCTATAAATGTCTTTACATTAGGAACAAGAAACGAAATTCTACCTTTGATATTTAGCCAGACAAATTTTTCTCCTCGTATAAATCTACTTGTATTAAATGCCATGGAGAATAGTGTAAGTGATGATAATGATGAGGAGGAGGACATAAAACAGAGGGTATTTCATTTTGCTTATATTAAACATTTTTCAAGATTATGTGGTAAAAACATTGGGAACATTCGAAATAAAAAATGGTTTTGTGAGCGATGTTTTAATCATTTTAGTAGTGAGACATATTTACAAAATCATTTAGACGATTGTTTTAAGCTAAATTCTGTTAAAATGGTTTTACCTACCGAAAAAAATTATATAATGAAATTTAAAAATTTTAATCACAAAGAACGTGTTCCGTTCGTTATATATGCAGATCTTGAAAGTATTCTTACCAAATGTAATAATAATATTAATTTGAAAACTTGTTTCACTGAAAAGCATGAAGCTTTCAGTATAGCTTATTATTTTAAATGTTCTTATGATGATTCTTTATCCTATTTTAAAATATATACGGGTCGTGATTGTCAAACATGGTTTGTAAAAGAACTGGAAGAGATTGCTTGGAAAATATATAGAGAAAATTTATTTCAAAAATTTCAAAAAGTTATAACATTAACTGATAAAGAACAGAAAGATTTTAATTCCAGTAATTATAGGACTTCGTACACAATTCCTGTCACATTTCATAATCTCTCTGGCTACGACGCCCATTTTTTAATTAAAAGTCTTAACTCTGATATAAAAGGACATCTATCACTATTACCGATAAACAAAGAGAGGTATATATCATTTACCAAATTTATCCATGGCACTAATATTAGTTTTAGATTTATTGATTCCTTTAGATTTATGTCTTGTTCATTAGATCAACTTTCCTCATATCTAGATGATAACCAAAAAAATATTACACGCAGATATTTTAATGATGATTCGAAGTTTAATTTGGTTAAAAGAAAGGGTATTTTCCCTTATGAGTATTTAGACAGTTGGGAGAAGTTACAGGTCACTTGTCTTCCATCTATTGACGATTTTTATAGTAAAGTCAATAACGAGGGAATTACTAAAGAGGACTATCAACATGCCTGCAACGTTTGGACTAGATTTCAGATAAAAAACCTGCAGGAATATGCAGAATTGTATTTAAAAACAGACGTACTACTTTTGACTGATATTTTTGAGAATTTTCGATCTATGTGTTTAAAAACTTATGGATTGGATAGTCTTCATTATTATACTTTACCAGGATTAGCCTTTGATGCTATGTTAAAAGTAACCAATATCGAATTGGAATTATTAAGAGAGAGTGAGATGGTTTTGTTTTTAGAAAAAGCAAAACGAGGAGGAGTTTCACAATGTAGTAATAGATATGGAGAAGCTAATAATAAATATATGAAAGATAAATACAATCCTGATAAAGAAGTCTCTTATCTAATATATTGGGATTTTAATAATCTTTATGGTACAGCGATGAGTTACGCGTTGCCATATGCAGGCTTTGAATGGATTAATTTGACTGATATTTATAAGGAAAACATATTAGATTGTCCCAATGATGGAGAATATGGATACATACTTGAGATAGACATCGAATATCCAAAAGAACTTTTTAATTTACATAAAGATTTGCCTCTTTGTCCTGAACACATAATCCCACCATCTTCTAATTCAACAATTCCTAAATTATTAACCACATTGTACGATAAAAAAAAATATGTTATTCATTATATATATTTGAAACAGATTGTTAGCTTAGGTTTGAAAATAATAAAAATTCATCGATGTTTGAAATTTAAACAATCCCCTTGGTTAAAAAAATATATTGATCTAAACATTGACTTGCGAAAGAAAAGCAAAAATGAATTTGAAAAAAACTTATTTAAACTTTTTATCAATGCCCCTTACGGAAAAAGTATTGAAAATGTAAGAAAACATAGAGAAATAAAAATTGTTAACAAATATAATGGAAGATATGGAGCAAATTTCTATATCTCACAACCTAATTTTCATAGTTGTACTATTTTCGATGAACAGACTGTAATAATTGAAATGACAAAACAAAAAGTCAATTTTAATAAACCAATATATATAGGGATGTGTATTTTGGATATTTCCAAAACCATTTTATATGACTTTCATTATAATTATGTCATAAAAAAATTTAAAGATCAAGCAAAATTGTTATATACCGATACAGATAGTTTAATATATCAGTTTTTTGTTGATGATTTATATAAACATATTAAAGAAGATATTGACAAATTTGACACATCAGACTACAAAGAGGATAATGTATATAGTATTCCATTACGGAATAAAAAAGTATTAGGTCTCATGAAAGATGAGAACCAAGGGGAATTGATGACACACTTCATAGGATTACGTTCGAAAATGTACACTATGAAAATTTTAAATCAGCAAGCGGAAATAAAAAAGGCTAAAGGAATCAAAAAATCTGCATTAAAAGAACTGTCATATGATGATTATTATGCAAGTTTATTTAATAAAGTAATAGTGGAAATTTACCAAAATTCAATCATTTCGAAAAAGCATGATGTTTATACAATGTCTCAAATAAAGGTAGCACTCAGTCCATACGATGATAAGAGAATAATAAATTATTTATCCCCTGACAC
Organism: Diabrotica virgifera virgifera; assembly: GCF_917563875.1. Lineage (NCBI taxonomy): Eukaryota > Metazoa > Arthropoda > Insecta > Coleoptera > Chrysomelidae > Diabrotica > Diabrotica virgifera. The sequence goes on from NC_065450.1 coordinate 208,791,316, forward strand.
TCTTCCATGGGGTTTCAATGATAAATAATTTATTATTATTATTTTATAAAATTTTGTAAATCGTTTTTTAATTAATCTACAGCCACTCAACACGAAGCTCAGCTGGTACGGTATTTATACATTGAATAAAATATGTTTTTAAATAAAGCTCCTTTTTATTTTAGTCTCAATTAAATAAATGGGAGGCAGTTTTCATAGACCAAAAACGATTTGTAAAATTAAAATTTAAGACTGAAAAAACCATAATACCTCAAACTCTACCTACAATCTTCTGGGATACAAAAACATATGGAACAATACCATGTTTTGATTGTAAGAGATTTTTTTGTTTTTGTGACAGATCCTTAGAAATTCACAAGGACACTAATATGTATTGTTATGAAACTATGCCTGATTCATAAAAAGGTACACTAGTACGAAATATTCATCTATTAGTGATTAATTTTTTTTATTATTTCAGCCCTTAATCCATCGACCATTACCAGCTTCTGGTGTGGGTGTACTTAAAATTAAAGAAGAGATTTTATCCGATGAAGATTTTAATTATAGAAAAAATTACAATGCCCAAATACCAGATGACCATCCACTACACAGAGACGACTTAATTTGGGCCCGGTACATTGATCAGGTGACGTGGTCGTATTGGATGGATATTAAAACAACCTTATGGAACGACATAGCTGTGTATCACTATTATGAATTAAACTATCTTGTATAATAAACTTTTAGATTTGGTACGTTGTTTTTTCTTTCAGTTCCTCAAAAAAAAAAAAAATGTAAATTGATCGATCTTGTATAATAAACTTTTAGATTTGGTACGTTGCTTTTTCTTTAAGTTCCAAATTTAAAACATTTCTATCTGGCTAGGCTAGGCTAGGCTGGGTTGGATACGACTAAGCAAGTCACACAAGTTCTTTTTTTTACTCACCAACACCTACAAAAACAATTTTAAAGTCTCAAATTTCGATCACCCTGTACAAATTTAACTAAAAGAAGAGGAGATGAAGCGATAAGCGATGAGTTTTGCACTCGATATACAAGGTGGTCAAATACACAGCCCTCTGGTCATTGCCGACCGCTTCTTTTACTTCTTCATAACATTTAAGACAAAGAAAATACAGGTGAGACAGGTGACAAGGTGACAATTCTTCGGGAAAGAAGAAGAGATGTAGAGATAAGCGACCACTTCTTACAACCCTCTGGTCATTGACGATCACTTCTTGTAATTCTTGTACACCCCCAAGGTCAAAGGAGGCTCTTCTGTCCATCAGCTTCGGAGACCCTGATGGACAGGTTACCAAAGTGAGTTAGAACCCCGTCTGCTATACTACTAATGAGGAAGTACTAAGGAGGATCAACAAAGATAGAGAATTGCTAAAGACTGTTAAACACCAGAAAATGTATTATGTGTGACATATAATGAGACGGAATCGATATAAAATACCACAAATGATCTTTAAAAACAAAATAGAAGGCCATATAAGTGTAGGAAGACAACAAGTCTCTTGGTTAAAAAACATTCGTGAATAGACTCAGATGTCAAATGCAGGAGATATACTTCATGTTGCAGAAGATCGAGAAGCCTTCACAATGATGATAGCCAACGTCGGATAATTCTGATATGGCACGTGAAGGAGAAGAAGACGGAGATGATGAAGTTAATTGTTGGAAAATGGAATATCTAAAGGGCAACGTCTTCAAAATTCTAATTCGATATGGAGTTTATTTATTAAAATAAAATCAATGGGAAAGTCCCAATATTTGGCTGTATACCATGGTTTAAAAAACTCATACAGAAGTAAAAACTTCAAATTGTATTCTGGTATAAAATCGTTTATTAAAAACTATCTAAAATGTCATCCAAATGGAATGCAATACGTTTTCGTTCTAATTCAGAACATCTTCAGTGCATAGAATGAAGAATTTCCACGTTAGATTAAGGGGGGGGGGTGTGGTTTGAAATATTAAATTTTTTTTATTATTTCAAATAAAAGTGCATACTTTCAAGAATACTCTCTGAAAATTTCAAAATAATCGGAGTAAAATTACCTGAGATACAGGGTGTTGAATATCCCTACCTTCAGCACGCTTGAGTGTAGTGAGAAACGTTAAACAACTGTTCGCCTTCTCTTTTGTAGATTACTCCGTAATTCAAAAAACATATTCCAATGTTCATCACTTCACGATTTGGCAGAAAAATCAGAAGATGAAGATACAGTTGTCAAAACTTTAAACGCATTTTTCTCAAAATTGTTTTTTCAAATGCGTTGGACATTGTAACTGAAAAACTACTTGACCGATCTACCTGAAACTTTGCATAGATTTTCTTTAGATATTTCGTGAGGTAACAACGTCGAGATATTTTTCGTTTTGTGCTTATTTTTTGTTCAACAATATTAAATCTGTTGGTTTTCACAAAATTTTTATCAAAAATTTCGTATTTTTGACTTCTGAGTATTACAAAAAATTGAAAAATCATTAAAAATAAAAAAACTTAACGTTGCTACCTCGTGAAACTCATAACCTAATTAAATCTTTTTTAATTTTTTGTTTCGTATGATCCAGTGATGAGTTCTGATGTCCACCTTAAAATCCATTTTTTTTAGCTGCCTGCCAAAATTTGTCCCTAGTGGCTTATTTTTCAATATTTGGGATTGAAGTTTTTCTTAAATATTCTTTGAATTGTACTTAATAGGTTTATTTAATTTAAAAATAAAATAATTCTACCATAGCTTCGAAAAAAAATCACAAAAATGTGCTTGATATGTTGATTTCTAACCATACCCCCCCTTTAAAGCAAAAAGGTTGAAATTGTGACTGTTAAAAAGAAAAACATGTGGGAATACTTACATTCTGCTGAGAAGTTAGAACTAGCACACTATTTAAAGTGGTAGCCCCATAATATATGGTTTACATATTATATTTTAATAAAATATGGTGACTACAAGTCGATGTTGTTAGATTTATTAGAATACATGCTCAAAGGGCAACATGTTTCCCTGCTCGAAAATACGGTTTATTATTTATTGTTGCGCTGGACATTTGGGCAATGCTAAATTTAACTGAGTTAAATTTAACGAGTTGAATGAAAGTTGGCAATTAATGCTAAGAAATAGAAAGAAAATATGTTTAATGATGAATTGTTGGCAAATTTTAAAGGGTAAAAATAGAAAGATTTAATCACACTTCACAATCAGGTCGACAATAACAGGATATAGTCCAGGAATCGAAGCTTTTCATCTCGCAATATTTACAGAATCGATCAATTTGCTTGAAAATTTAAGAATAAGTAGTGGATAGTCCAAGGATCAAAATTTATATGATGCCAAAAGGCGCTTTTAACATGGGGGTGGTCGCCACCCTATCTCGGGGGTGGAAATTTTTATTATCTTTTGACCGCCAAAGTTGATCAAAAAATATTCATTCTAAGCAACAAATTTTCTATACATTTTTTTGATAAAATTAATAGTTTTCGATTTATTCGCTATCGAAAGTTTTATATAAAAAAAATCAATGTTTTTCCATATATACTAATTTACGATTCACTCAATTTTCGCCGTAGAAAAAATTTTTTCAAACCAATTTCTTGGGAATTAAATAACCTATAATATCATATTTAAATACTTTTTCGTATCTCTGATGCTAATCTTTCTATTCTGAAGAAAAAGCATTTTTACCTAACTACAAGAATTCGTTATTCGCTTTTAACTCCAGTTTTTTAAAAACCAATCATTCTAAGCCAGTCAAACTTCTAGACTCTATTAATAATACATAAATAAAGAAGAATTAATAAGGCCAATGACTAAAAACACCGCTTACTTACATTATTATGCTTCCTATTGGATTTCTATTTTTTTTTTTAAATAATATATTAATTTTTAAACGTTACTTTTTTATTTTTTATCTTAGAGAGTTTGGTAACAAATAATTTTGTAGGTTTTTACAAGGTCTATAAGGCTATTAATATTAAATCCTTTTATAATTCTCAGTCGCAAAAAGAGGTGACTTTGAAAGGGTTGGTAAAGGTGGTTTTTGCATGTTATTACAAGTTTTAATGCTTGGCGTAGAAAAAAATTTTGAAAACCAAGCTCTTGGAACTTAAATAAGCTACTTTATACTGACATATTTTTTCGTATATCTGATGCTAATCTTTCTATTCTGAAGATAAGAGCATTTTTTACCTAACTACAAAAATTCATTATTCATTCGCTTTTATTTCCATTTTTTTTTAAACCTAATCATTCTAAGCCGGTCAAACTTTTAGAACCTGTTAATAATACATAAATAAAGAAGACCAAATAAGGTCCATGACTAATTTTAATTAGGGTGGTGATTAGGGGTTGGTTTCCGATCACTTTTTCGCTGAAAAAAATAGGGAGAGATATTCTTTTTATTATAGGCTATAAGTCACTTAATTTTTGAGCTAGAGACTTTTTTTATTTCTGGAAATAGATATTTTTAAATACTTTAAATTAGTTTAGAAGTTATCTTCGAAAAATGCACAGTTTTTCGTCTTATATTTAGCATTTGACCAAGAAGAGCTAACATATAATAAAGTATAGCTCCATTACCGTTGGTCTTACAGAAAACTAGAAAAACAGTTTTTTTTATTTTTTCAAAAGATACATTTTTGTTAAGCAAAGTTGTTTTGATAAAACGAAAAATTTTTGAGTCATTAGCTGAAAACTGATTAAAAACATTGATTTTTTCGATATAAAACTATCATTTTGGATAGCGAATAAATCGAAAACTATTAATTTTATCAAAAAAATGTATGGAACAAATTTTGCATATAATGAATGCTTTTATCAATTTTTTCCACCCACGAGATGGGGTGGCAACCACCCCCATGGTAAAAGCGCCTTTCAGGCTTATATAGATTTTGATCCTTGGACTATCTACTACTTATTTTCAAATTTTCAAGCAAATCGACCTATTCTGTAAAAATTGCGAGGTTTTGTCCTATTTTAAGCTTTAATACTTGGACTAATATATCACTTACTCATTGAAAATGAGAGAAATAAAGCAACAATTAGTGTAGGTAGTTTAAACAGGTGGCCAAATTAAGTTTTATTTTGCAAATCTGATATTACAAAAAGGCAAATTCATTATCTATCTACCCCTTTTGTTTTCTCAACTATAAAAAATCCCGTGAAAATATCCCGTGGAAATGTTCTGGAATTTATACAAATCCATCTCGGCTTTGTTTTGTCAAATATTAACGTATTTTAATGGAAGTTAAATGGAAATCTTTCAATGTATCCGAATGCCTTGTACCCATCCGTCAAGCGGCAAGGCCCGCAGCTACAGTAGCATAATTATCAAAAAGTCATCTCGTGTTCCAGCCCTAGGGCTCGGCGTGCTGCTTAATATAGATTTCATCATCTAAATATTAGTCTTGGTATTAGTAGGAAATTATCAAATTAATTTTCCCTTTTCTCGATGGAAAACAGGGCTCTGATGATTGAAAAGCTCTTGCCATCAATAATTACGAGAAAATTACTCCGAGAAACATCCCCGCTGATTTAAATTCCAGCAGGAGTGGTGTATAAGCCTCGTTGAGGTATTCTAACAGTTTTGGGAATATGCATAAAGAAATTATTATTTATATATACAGGACGAACTTTTTAGTAGTCCAGTAAAATGAACAAATAAAATGATTTTTAGTTTAAGTGTGAAGTTTTTTAGCACCTATATTGGCAAAGTGGGCCCGGTTGACCCTCTACTTCTTCTTCTTTTTGTTTTTCTTCTTCTTCTTCTTCTTCTTCTTCTTCTTCTTCTTCTTCTTCTTCTTTTATATAGGCAGTACTGCCTGTTTTTCTTCAACGGTGCCTTTCATTCTGCCCCTAAGTTGTCATTCCATCTTTTACTTGGGCGTCCTATACTTCTTCTGCCTAACGGTGACTTTTCCCTGGCTATTCTTACTATCCTTGATTCAGACATCCTGCTTATTTGTCCATTCCACTTTCCTTTTCTGTTCTTTGCTAGGTACTTATATTGTCAACCCTACATATTCGTCTGATTTCCTGACTTCTTACCTTATCCTGTAGTCCTTTTCCGGCAATCCTTCTTAAGATCTTCATTTCGTTGGTCTCCAGATTTCTTCGTGTTTTGCCGTGTCTGGTTTTGTTTCGGCCGTGTAAGTCATAACTGGCCTAATAACTGACTTATATATTCTGGCCTTTGTTTCCAATCTTAGGTGTTTGTTTTTCCAAATTGTGTCGTTTAGACATCCTACCGTTCTAATGGCTTTAATTATTTGGTCCTTTACCTCTTCTTTGATATTGTTTTCGGCTGATAGATTAATTCCCAGATATTAGAAGTCATTACTTGTTGTATAATTTGATTGTCTAACTCCAATTGGCATCTTATTTGTTCTTTGGCTGTAACCAAGCTTTTTGTGTATTGGGCTGGTATCTTCATATTCATTTCTTTTGCGTTAATGTTGAATTCGTGCAGTAATCTTTGTAGGTCGTTTTCGCACTCTGCTACTAACACGGTGTCATCGGCGTAACAGAATATTTTTATCTCTCTATCGCCCATTTTGTACCTTCTTTTTCTTTACTTGTTTTATTATTGCATCCAACATTATGTTAAACAGTAGAGGGCTTAGTGAATATTATTATAGTGAATATTAGTTTTATGATATCCAGTGGTAAATTTTTGTCGTATAGTAGGTGTATCACATCTTTTAATTGGATTGTATCAAACGCTTTCTCTAGGTCTATGAAACATAAAAACTCTGGTTTGTTATATTCTAATGATTTCTCCGCTATTTGCCTTATATATTGTCATCCAAAGAATACAAAATGTAATGTGCAACATCTTTACACCTGCTCGCTCCCTAAAAATTTTTATATGGGCGCCCTTGTTTATAGTCTCAGTTATATACCAATTAAATTCCATATAACTTTATAATTTCCATTTGATTTGAGGTTTTTCCCCTCTGTACATCTTAGAGTTAAATTAAAGAGGCCCAGACCTATAATTTGGTATTAATCCAGTCTTCGGGATAGGTTCTAACTATCGAATTCCAGAAAGTGCTTAAGGAAATTAAGCAGGCATGCCAACTGGCACGTGCGTCACCGCTATCACCCTTTTCAAATCGAATTCGACCTTTTCCGACTAATTAGTCTGAATGTCCCTCGGTTGCTACCTTAACTGGGTCCATCCATTACACTTTTAAAAGTGTCACAAGGTATTTGGAACTTCATTTAACACGAAATACTTCTTTGTAAGGTCTACATTCAACCGATGATCAATTAAAGACTTCTGCCAAAAATATTTCCCTAATAATTTCATTCATAGAGATTTTGACCAATAGACACCTACAAAAGTAAAAATTTCAGCGATTGGCTCTGAGCTTCGCTGGTGTCGCTCCTAGCGGTTACTAATTCAACTTTTACCGGTAATTTTTAAATTTATTATTTAATTGTTTTCGCTTAATATTTACAACGCAAAAAAGTAATTAATTTGTAATCGATTTTTTAAAGATTTTTCTAATCATTTTGACGTTCTATTGATAAAATATAAATTTCTTACTTCGGATACTTTGACAATAATCGTGTAGATGGCGCTAAGATTATAATAGATTATTTATAATCAGATTTTACGGAACATTAAAAAAACTTAAATTCAGTATTTAAAACGTAAGTATATTTAAGGTAAAAATATATACCACAGCTTTGACCAACTAATATTGTTTATAATTAATGTTTTTAATTTTAATTTTAAATTAATCACTTTGACATTTATGTCAAATTTCCAGTAAACGTTTACAAATTTGTCACTAATGGCGTTCGCGAATTTGTAAATATCCCCTCTACGTACGAGCTCACAGCGTATAGGTATTTTTTTTTATTATTATTTTATTATTTTAATTTCCGATCATTTTTCATCACGTGATTAATTCTGTCCAGCCAGATTATTATTAGTCCATTTGGTGAGACCGTTCCCGTCTGAAAAAATTTCTGATTCAGTTTCTTTGTGGATTCATATTCAAAAATGTCCCCTTTAAACAAATTCGGAGGGTACCGGGCGGAATTTTTGGGCAGAAATTGTTTAAACAAAATATTTTTTAACAAATACAAAAGATGACCATTTTTTTTTATTTATTGGGTCATTATAAACAAGAAAGGTATCTTTTGATTTTTCTCAAAAATTGACAGTTTTCGAGTTATAGGCGATTTAAAATCTGTAAAATGCGAAAATTCGCATTTTCAAGGCTTAAAAAATCATATTTAAATTACTATTTTTGAGATTGCCAAGTTTTTAAATTATAGTTTAAACATTCATTTTTTAGATTCTGCAGACTGATCGGGTCTAACTTCAATTTATACCATTGTTATTTAATTTTTAATTATGCGTGTCCATCCGATTTTTTTGCCGGTGCGGCGCGCGCATTATTTCCAAAATTTCGGAGAAAAATATATTATTTAGATTCTTTGCTTTGCGGCATTCTAAATAAAATACACTTCTTGCTATTTTTGTCAAAATCGCTTATAACTTTAAAACTATTAACTTTTTCGAAAAATAAAAAAGACATATTTTATTTAGAATGTCCGAAAGGATCTAAAAAATATATTTAACATCTGAAAAATGCGAAAATTCGAGGTCTAAAAACTCATATTTTAATTAGTATTTGTGAGCTTGCCAGATAAATAAATTGAGGTTTAAACATTCAGCTTCAAGATTCTGAAGAGTGATTGCGTCTAACCTTAATTTAAACCGTTGTTTTTTAATTGTTAAATATGCATGTCCATCCGATTTTTTTTGCCGGTGCGGCGCGCTGTATTTCAAACATCTCCAATTTTCCTCCGAAAAATATTTTTTATAGATTCTTGGGGACATTCTAAATAAAATAAGTATGATGAGATTTTTCTCAAAAGTTAAAAGTTTTAAAGTTATAAGCGATTTAAAATCCAAAAATGCGTTTTTTGGCATTTTTCGGATTTTAAATCGCTTATAACCTTAAAACTATTAACTTTTGAGAAAAATGTCAAGAAACTTATTTTATTTAGAATATCCCAAAGAATCTATAAAAAATATATTTCGGAGGAAAATAGGAGATTTTTGAAATAGAGCTCGCCGCATCGGCAAAAAAATCGGATAAACACGTATATTTAACAATTAAAAAACAACGGTATATATTAAAGTTAGACGCGATCACTCTTCAGAATATTGAAGCTGAATGTTTAATCTTCAGTTTAAGTATCAGGTAACCTCAAAAATTTTAATTTAAATATGAGTTTTTAAACCTCGAAAATGTGGATTTTCGCATTTTTCTTATTTTAAATCGCCAATAACTCGAAAACTATCAATTTTTAAGAAAAATTACTAGAGACCTTTCTTGTTTAAAATGACCAAAAAAATCTAAAAATATATGCTCCATAGCAAAAAAACCCTTCAGATCTGTTTAAAGGGGACATTTTTGAATAGGAATCCACAGAGAAACCGAATCAGAAATTTTTTCAGACGGGAGCGGTCTCACCACATCCACTATAAGGATTTCCTCAGTTTTCACTATATTCAACCGAAGATCCATTAAAGACTTCGGTCAAAAATATTTACCTGATTATTTTATTCATAGAGATTTTGACCAATAGACACCTACAAAAGTAAAAATTTCAGCGATAGGTAATTTTTTTTTGAATATTTTTTCATGATTTCCAATCGTGTAGTAAAATTTTTCCTCGCGTGTTTAATTCTGTCCACTCAGATTATTATTATACTGGGAATAATCTACTTACATTTTTATACTGAGAATAAATTTAAGTATTTTGTTTTTGAAATGAAAGTTTTCAGAATGATATTTGGCCCTCGAAGAGATGAATTGGGAGGAGAGTGGAGAAGACGCCGCAAATCTGAGTTGGTGATTGTGTATGGTATTGAAAACATCATAAAAGCTAATATAAGACGGGCAGGTCTTGTGTTAAGATCAGAGGAAGACAGAGTGTCAACAACAGTATTTTTTGAGAAACGGTAGAAGATCAGTAGCCGTCCCAAAAAAGATCAAAGATGATGAAGAATCGAAGTATCCTCAATTAGTAAAGGCTGCTTGTAGAATAATTTGCATATTTGAAACAACGATGTTAAAATTTTTATTTCAAATTGTAGAAGCCTCGGAGGTGTTACCAAAGAAGGTTCCCATTGTTTTCAATCTGGTAGGATGTAGAGTAACATCTTTTGATGTTGTTTTATGTTCTACTAGATTGAAAACTTAGTTTTTTGCTAGCAGTTGCCGCTAGGGCATCACTGCCATTTCGTTCGTAGCAATCCGTGACTGCACGCCGGGATTTGTCCTAGTTGGGTCAGAGAGAGCAGTATATGTGCCTCCTGATGAGAGACTAATAAGTTTCGAAACCGGTAGAGATGCTTGCTGCACTCTCTGATTGGACTAGAATAATGATGCGGCTGTAGTTTCGTGTTGCAACGAAATTAAAAAGGGTTATTCATTTTTTTAATTTTATTTCACTTTAAAATTCGTAAATCTAAACAGTGAGGGAAAATTTTAATACCTTTTTTACACTTTTTAAATAATTGTTAACGCGGCGGCTCGCGAAAAATTTCAAATTTTTAAAAATGACTCGGAGTATCAAGGAGCTTGGCCACCCCATAATATATCAGCTTCAAAGCAGTCGTTAGATTTGCTACTTTACCTTTAACTTACAAATCGGTAAAATTAAGCAGAAAGTTTCTTTTGTGCTTGTTTTCTTAAGTCAAGACTTTAATAAAACCTACATAAGTCACACGACATGTGTTGCAGACTGGGTATAAACATCATATTCAGAAAACAAGTGTATGCTCTAAAAGTTTCCGTCAAGATGATAAATTGTAAATATAAGACTGCTGCAGGTTATTCAACGTCAGATTTAATAACCCAGACTTTCATATTATTTTTTAAATGAAATTTGCCGTGAATCGTAGGTATGGGAGTACAAAGTTTTACTTTTTGTGGATTTAGAAGATACTTTCAACAATAATGTATGCAAAATGCATAAAAAGGTATTTTCTTTAAAGAGAAAACATTTTTCTGTTAGTCTATACAAGAATAAAAAACCGCTAACGCCGTAAAAAACGGCGCTAAAACCCTTATAGAACTAAGACGACAGATGAAAGGAGATACAAGTTCCAGCAAAGAAGCGCTAAATCAAATAAATAAGACTATCACAAAGTCAATAAGAAAAGACATAAGAAACTACAATGTAGAAAAAACAAAACAAGCAATAGAGCAAAATAAGAACATGAAAGTTTTGAAGAACGTAAGCGTACAAAAAGGAAAAATAGAAATCAACAAACTAAGAAACAGAACTGGAAAAGAAACTACAAACAGAGAAGAAGTATTAACAATAGTCGAAGAGTTCTACACAGAGTTTTACAAATCAAGAAAAAAAGATGACAATGCGCAACCTCCAATTACAGTAAAAACTGGGGTATTAAATCAAGGATCGGATTTAATGCCCGATATAACAAAATCAGAAATCAAAGAGGGTCTGAAGAAAATGAAAAATAATCGAACCCCAGGTGAAGATGGAATAGTATCAGAAGCACTAAAAATTAGAGGAAATATACTACTTGAAAAAATTAAACAACTTTTCAATATCTGCCTTCACAACGCCAATATTCCAACAGACTGGAACAACGCTACTATGATTCTATTACACAAAGCAGGAGACAAAGCCAATTTAGAGAATTACAGACCGATTAGCCTCCTCAGCCATTTATATAAGTTATTTACGCGAATAATAGTTAAGAGAATGGAAAGAAAATTAGAGACTTATCAACCAAGAGAACAGGCAGGATTCCGAAAAAATTACGGAGCAAATGACCATCTACAAAGTATAAAAACCCTGATAGAGAAATTAGTGGAATACGATAAACCCCTAGTTCTAGTTTTTATCGATTTTCATAAAGCCTTTGACACAGTTGAACTTAGCAAAATATTACAGGCGCTCAAAGAATGCAGGCTAGATTATAGGTATACAAAATTATTACACAAAATATACTTACAGGCAACAACCACTGTCAAATTACATACTAACAGTAATCGCATAAAAATAGAATGGGGGGTTAGACAAGGAGACCCAATGTCACCTAAACTTTTTAATACGGTCTTAGAACATGCTTTCAAGAGTTTGGATTGGATGACAAAGGGAATAAAAATAGATGGAGAATACCTAAACAACTTACGTTTCGCCGATGATATAGTCATAGTAGCTGAGGATCTAGGTATGGCAAGAGAGATGGTACAAGAACTCGTTGTAGCTACAGAAAATGTAGGTTTAAATATAAACATCTCAAAAACAAAAATAATGACAAATTTGGTACCCAACCAGAACATCAGTATTGGTGGGAAGAAAATAGAACTCGTAGATAGATATAAATACCTGGGACATGAAATTACGATTGGCAGGGATAACCAGACTCATGAGCTGAAGAGAAGAATCGGTCTTGGGTGGGCAGCATTTGGAAAACTGAGAGAAACTTTTAAAAGTGAGTTACCCACATGTCTAAAGAGAAAGGTATTCGATCAGTGCGTCCTCCCAGTCTTGACGTACGGATCAGAAACACTTACCTTAACTAAAGCCTCGGCTACCAAACTAAGAGTCACGCAGAGAAGAATGGAGCGGTCAATGTTAGGAATAACTCTGCGAGACAAAATCAGAAACGAAGAAATCAGGAGAAGAACAAAGGTGACTGACGTCATCGAGAGGATAGCCAGGTTGAAGTGGAGATGGGCAGGACACGTAGCCAGAATGACACATGGGCGATGGACGAAGAGGTTATTGGAATGGAGGCCAAGAGGAGACAAGAGAAGCGTCGGTCGACCGCCTACAAGATGGACTGACGACTTAAGAAAGGTAAATAAAAACTGGATGAGGGCGGCGCAGGATAGATGGGGTTGGAAACGAGGGGAGGAGGCCTATGTTCAGCAGTGGACTTTTGAGGCTGGATGATGAACGCCGTAAAAATGAGTGGCGCATACAATATTCCAGCTACAAAAGAGATGATATGAATATTAAGTGGCGCGAAAGTGTATTTTTTTTTTCATTTTGATGGAAAATAAATGTCTAGTTTATGTTGAAAAATTTTTCCATAATATTTGCTAAATTTAAATTAAAACGCACCACAAAAGAATAATTTTGATACAGTTTGCATTTTGATGCTCTTTTGTGGCGCGTTTTACTTCAAATTTAGCAAATATTATGGAAAAAATCTTTCAAAACAAAACTAGAATTTTATTTTCCATCAAAATGAAAACACATTTTCGCGATACGTAATATTCATATCAGCTCTTTTGTAGCTGGAATATTGTATGCTCCACTAATTTTTACGGCATTTAGCGGTTTTTTTTTATTCTTGTATCAGGAATTTTTCAAAGTTTTTTACAAATTAAACGTTTGAAGTTGAAACGGCGGAATAGGCGCAAAATGTCGCCTGTCAAAATGTACAATGTGTTTTAAACGTATTGATTTTTTTCGAATCCTGAAAAAACTAGTACGTATTTTTGAATAATTTAAACTCAGAGCAGAATGAAAGATTACATTTTTACCGAGGGTCTGAAATAAGTCTTTTTATAAGCTATATTTTTACTAAGAATATTTTTTTCGCTAGAGTAACTACTTTTTGAGTTATCTGCGAAAAACCGTCCAAAAACATGTTTTTGTTTTGTTTAAAATGAACATTTCACTGGCAAATAACTCGAAAAGTATTGACTTAGTGAAAACTCTATATAACACAAGTTGCTTAGAATTAGTCATTTTATCCAATTCCAGGCCTAGTTTGAACCTATATTTTTTCACTTCCAAGAGAATATTTTTCACCCCGTATTTCCCAATTTTTGTTAAATGAAGTGGATATAGACTTGTAAACTTTTTCTTATATAATAATAGACAATTTCAACTACCTATTCCCAAAGGACCCCGCACAAACCTTATGGAAAATAGGTCCCAGTGGATTTCGTTCATACTTTGGGAAAATACTCTTTGAAGCATCCTGATAAAAAGTTCTCCTGGGCACAACTCAATCGTATGAAGGATTTTCAAGATATAGAGGCCCAAACTCGGAAAATTATAAGATTTACGGGCTATTCCAATTCCGTGAATTACTGGTTATTTGGCAACATGTAGAAGTTTGGATCAAGGAAAAGTACTAGTAGCCTAGGATTTTTTCCTGGCTATCCAATGGCGACCTTTAGTTTGACCTTGACCTTCAACGGACGTCATCTTCTAGAGTTTTGAGGGTGTTCGGCATTCAATTGATATAAACAGATTACTTTTGGGTTTTTGGGATCGCTAAACACGAATATGCCATCAGAATTGCCCTCCGGATGGCGTGGTGGCCAGGGTCTCTGCAAAGGACGTCATCTTCTAGAGTTTCGATGGTTTTCGGCATTTAATTGATGCAAATGAATTACTGGAGGGTTTTCTGAGGTCGCTATACACGAATATGCCACCAGAACCGACTCCCGGAGCACCTGATTTCCAAAGTCAATGAAAGGGACTCCTGGAGCTTCGAGGGTATTTGGTACTACATTAATGCAAACGGATTAGTTATAGGTTTTTGGGGTTGCTGAACACGAATAAGTGATCAGCACAGACACAGGAGCACCTGGCGCCTAAGACAGGTTATCATCTGGACTTTCGGAGGAATCAAATGGATTACTCTTAGGTTTTTGGGGTTGCCGAACATGCATACATGCTTACTACCGAACATGCACTATGGCACGTCATCTTCTGGAGTTTCGAGGGTTTTCAGCATTAAATTGGTGAAAACGGATTACTCATGGCTTTTTGGGGTCGCTTACGCCCCCATACACCATCAGATTCGACCCAAGTGTTTTTAACAAAATGTTTTATATTTGGACAAATGCCTCCCCATGAGTTCTCCATTCTTGTCTGTTTTGTGCTATTTGGTGCCAGTTTCTCCCCATTTTTGCTTTGATGTGATCTAACCATCGTTTTTGTAATATTCTTCCTCTACTATGACTGTGCTTGCCTGGTCTCCAATGTACAATATTTCTCGTCCACCTGTCGTTGTTTTGCTGTGCCACGTGTCCTAATTCACTTTATGAAAAGCTCAAAGCTCAAAGCTCCACTTTATTTGAGCAATTCGTCCAACTACATATTCCACCTTCATCCTGCTTCGCACGTCCTCGTTTTGTGTATGTTCTCTAAGAGATACTCCCAATGTAGATCGTTCGATGGCCTTCGAACTTTGATTTACCCAATATCAAACCTTAATATCCTTTTTATTTTAGATAACGTATTGTTTCCTATCTGTGATTTATTTGAATTGGATTTTTAGATTTGAATCAATCAGATGCTAGCTAGAGACCCCAGAAGATGACGTGCCTTAGGCACCAGGTACCCCGGTGTCTGTTCTGATGGCGTATTTGTGTTTAGCAGCCCCAACAACTAATGAGTAATACCCATCTGCATCAATTTAATGCCGAAACCTGTCGAAACTCCAGAAGAAAACCTGCCTTAGGCACCAGGTGCTCCTTTCATTGACCTTGGAAACCAGGTGTTCTGGGAGTCGGTTCTGGTGGCATATTCGTGTTTAGCGACCTCAAAAAACCCTCCAGTAATTCATTTGCATCAATTAAATGCCGAAAACCATCGACACTCTAGAAGATGACGTCCCTTGCATTGGCCCTGGCCACCACGTCATCCAGAGGTCAATTCTGATGGCATATTCGTGTTTTGCGATCCCAAAAACCCATGAGTATTCTGTTTATATCAATTTAATGTCTAAAACCCTCAAAACTCTAGAAGATGACGTCCGTTGAAGGTCAAGGTCAAAGTAAAGATCGCCATTGGATAGCCAGGAAAAGATCCAAACTTCTACATGTTGCCAAATAACCAGTAACTCACGAAATTGGAATACCCTGTAAATCTTATAATTTTCCGAGTTTGGGCCTCTATATACTGAAAATCCTTCATACGATTGAGTTGTGCCCATGAGAACTTTTTATCAGGATGCTTCAAAGAGTATTTTGCCAAAGTATGAACGAAATTCACTGGGACCTATTTTCCATAAGGTTTGTGCGGGGTCCTCATCCTTCCTTAATTTTTTTGGAGGTTTTCGTAAAATTTTGTGTTCCCTGATCGGGCTAATAGCGCTGGTACACATTTTAAACTGTACATAGAGGCTATATGAGCGTATAGTTTCAAGTTTTTTATCCAGATCAACAATAAAATTTTTTTTAATAACTTCGAATCTGCAAATTTTATAACCAATATATTATGTAATCATTTTAAAAATCCATATTTTACCATTTCTTAAATGAAGTCTCTCATATGATGTAAAACCTCTTTAAAAAATATTAAATCAATTTTTCTTCATGAAGGAAGTTATAAATATGCTGAAAATTTAATAAGTCGGAAGTACAACATTACATTCTTTTTATAAATACAAATCATTTATAAGTTCTTAATTACTATTAATTTATTAAAGTAATTGAGATCAATCGTCTGGATACTCAAGCCTCCTGCAAATGGATTGCATTACTGTTGCGTCGGTGGATGCCCACACATATATCCAACTACTGCAGCGACCGTTCCAATCTCATACTCGGTAATCCAGTCAATCCATTAAAACCTATAATCTACATAATACCCATATGAATATCAGCTTTTACTATAGACGAATTTATACTTGACATGATCAAACAATTCTCTATTAATACGATTTCAACCTGATTGTGCACTACTGAATTGGATTATATAACGATAATTTATTAGATTAAATTATTGTTATAATAATAGATAATTTTAGAATCAAATAATCTTGTGGCTTCAAATCTATTCTTATATTTGCATATTTCAAGGTGAATCTTCTGCTTTTGGTGATTCCTGATGCCTTTCAACGTCATATTGTTTCGTCGCCTCAAAGCAAAAGTAGGATATGTCAAATATTGTAGTTTCGAGAAAAACGCAATTGAAATTTTTACGAATTTTTCATTACTTAATAACTTTTTTATATTTGAATGGATTTACATGGAATTTTGTTTGAGTATATAACTTTACAGGCCTTACATAAATATTTATATTAATTCATAAAAAAGTGAAAAATAATTGGAAAAAAAGTTACTTGTCCTACTGTTGCTCTAAAAGTTAATATGTTTTTTAACGATATCCGTAAATATGTGTTATAAAGTGAGGACGTTTGAGTTGGAATAAATTAATTATCTCTGGAATGGGAGCATTTGAAGAGAAATCCTGAGACAGGTCCATTTTTATTTTTAAATTATGACTTTTTGCCATATATATCATACTAATGACGTCATCCATCTGGTCGTGATGACGTAATCGATGATTTTTTTAAATGAGAGTAGGGGTGGTGCGATAGCTCATTTGAAAGGTTATTTAATTATCTCTTCATTAATATAAACGTTAACATAATTATTTATACAGGATGCCCAAAAAAAGTTTTTATTTATTAAATTAATTGAGACAAAAAGAAAAGTGTATGTAATTCATTTACTTTAAAATACATTCGAGTGCTGTCAGAAAACAAAAAGAAATGTTTATTTCATAAATAAACATTGTTTTTCGCTTAAATGCAATGTTAAATTTGCCACCCACCTGTCTCACATTGAATTTAAGCGAAAAGTAATGTTTATTTTTGAGATAAACATTATGACCTGTTTTTCTGACAGCAGTAAAATGTATTTTTAATTAAATAAATTGCTTACATTTTTTTGTTTGTGTCAAATAATTTAATAAAAAAAATATTTTTTGAACACACTGTATAAATAATTATGTTAATATTTACATTACTGAATAGAGAATTAAATAGCCTTTCAAATGAGCTATAACACAACCCCTACTCTCATTTAAAAAAATCATCGATTACGTCATCACAACCAGATGGATGACGTCAGTAGTATGATGTATATGGCAAACAGTTATAATTTAAAAATAAAAATGGAACTGTCTCAGGATTTCTCTCCAAATTCACCCTTTCTCGAGATAATGAATTTATTCCAACTCAAACGTCCTCACTCTATAAACTTATACAGGGTGTTTCATTAATAATTGTCCATATAGTAACTGGAGAAACCTTAGCACAAACTACGAAGATTTAACCTAAAACACTTAAATAAAATGTGGCTCCTTACTAAGTTACAGGGTGTTTTATCTAAAAATTTAATAAGTCTTTTTACTCAGCAATTTAAAATTATTCAACGTATCCTTTTCATACTTGGCAGGAAGTATAGGTACTGTACAAACTGCTAAATTATGTCAAACAAACGTTTCTGGATATTACCAGAGGCGTACGACTGAAAAAAGTGAATGGTTGACCCTTTCCAAATTCTACGCCACTGGCGGAATTGCTATTTTAGTTCAATTTTTGGATTCTCCAATACTTTCTATGAAAATAATATACTTTTCATTCGTAACGATAAGTCATTAGTTTTCGAGATCTTTGATGTTAAAAATGAAACGATACGGTTATTTTGATTAATGTATTGTGTCGCTTCATTTTTAATTTCAAATATCTCGAAAACTAATCATTTTATCGTTACGAATGAAGACAATATTATTTACAAGAAAAGTATTGTAAAATCAAAAAATTATACTAAAATAGCAATTTCGTCAGTGGCGTAGAATTTGGGAAGGGTCAACCAGCCACTATCCCCTGTCGTACGCCTCTGGTAGTAGCTAAAAACGTTTATTTATCTTAATTTAGTAGGGTGTACAGTACCTACACTTTCTACCAAGTATGATAAGGATACGCCAAATAGTTTTAAAGTACTGGGTAAAAATAATTTTTAAATTTTAATCATATGAATCATATTATCATAAATTAATCAAAAATAACTGTGCCGTTTCATATTTAACTTCAAATATCTCGAAAACTAATGACTTTATCGTTACCAACGAAAAGTATATTATTTACGTAGAAAGTCTTGGAGGATATAAAATGGCACTAAAATAGCAATTCCTCCAGTGGCGTAGAATTTGAGAAGGGTCAACCATTCACTATCCCCTGTCATACGCCTCTGGTAGTAGCTAGAAACGTTTGTTTATAATAATTTAGTAGGGTGTATAGTAGTCGTACTTTGTGCCAAGTACGAAAAGGATACGTCGAATAGTTTTAAAATGCTGAGCAAAAATAGTTTTTAAATTTTTAGATAAAACACCCTGTAACTCAATAAGGAACCACATTTTATTTAAGTATTTTAGGTTAAATCTTCGTATTTTGTGCTAAGGTTTCTCCAGTTGCTATATGGACAATTATTAATGAAACACCCTGTATTGTACTGAAGTTTTGTTTAAAATTTTGCACATTTTATTATAAAAAACAAAACAATTTTGTTGTTCAAACATTTTATTATATAAATTATAAACTCAATATACATGTTTTCGGACAATTTTAAAACTTGACAACGAAAATGACAAACAAAAGAGAATGAAAAATTAATCAGAATTAGTTGTGGTCACATCGGATGCAGATAACGATGTGAAAAAATTATGGTATTTCTTTGGTATTAAGTTATCGTTGCACATACTCATTAAATCATTCTTTTTTTTAAGCGGTATCGGTGGTGCTTGCTCATAGGCAAGAATTAAAGTTGGCTTTTCTCTCTGGCTTCTTAACTTTTGGTAATATTGATAACATCAGATTCTTCCTGTTTGAATGAAGTCTTATAGAAAATTTTTTCAGGTTCGCCTTTCTTGACTTTAATCCATTTGATGTCGTTGATTAAAACTTTTTGGCCTTTTTCATTAATATTAAAGTTCGCTCCCATGTCTTTGGCTTTTTTTTCCAATCAAAAAATTCTTCAGTTGACATCTCAGTAACTTCATATGGCTTACCTTTCTTTTTACCTGACTTAGCAATGGTGGCCAATTCAGATGTAACATAAATTGGACCATTTTTAAGTATTCTTGTTCTTTCCTTTTCAATACAATATACTAAATATTGAATTCTACTAGATATTTTAGATTTTTTATAACTTAAATTGGCTGAGGCTGAATTATCCATTTTTATTCTCACAATACAACTTTTAATATGAATGTAATAGTTGAACTGTGGTAAGATTTCTGAAGATAATAATGCAAGCCGTTAAATATAAACAAAGACAAATATTCGCAATTCGGCAATAACCACATTATAACAGTAGGATATGCGTAAGATAACTTAGTGTTGCATTAATATTTTGTGACCAAAATTAGTAAACGACAAAATACAATAGTACGATAATATGTATGTTGTCTTAGTGTTACATTATATGGTCCAAGAGCTGTGAGACATTTTTGAGTAGGTATTTTAGGCAACCTGAAAATTTTTCAGGTGACTCTTCCATGATAGCCTAATACAAAAATGCCGGTCTGGCTGGAGGGTAGCGGTTATTTTCCCCAAAAATCCCCCCAAAGTTAAAAAAAGGGCAAAAATTGTTATTACAAAAAATATCATTGACGTGACTTTAAAATAAATTTAAATATTCAAATATAAAGAAAATAAACAAGCCAGGCGATTTGAGGGCGATTTTAACTCTGCAAGATACTTGCATGGGCGTCCCAGGATTATTTTCAAGGGATGCATCTGAACTTCAGAAGATTTCATTTGAATCTGTACATACTATTAACGAGTATAAAATATACAACTATACATACATAGCTATGTATATTCCTTACGGACAGGCAAGTGCAATTGTTATTGTGACAGGGTATTTTTTAATATTAAAAATAAATATTCTAAAGACAGGTTTTTTTGGTGAAATTTTCCAACTGCCATGTCATCAAACAAATTACGCGTGCATATCAATGAAAAGCGCTATAGGTAAGCAGAAGTGTGAGAAAGGGCGTATACTGATAGCTGTTTGCGTCCTCTGTTCTAACGGAGCGAGTCTGTTCGCTCGAGAAAAATCACGTGACCTGGCGATACCCATGTTGTTGTGCCTCGAAACGTTAGAGTAACTATTATATACTATAGTTTTTTAAGTAACTTTTTGTTAATTAAAGGAAAATAATACGTACTATACAATAGATTTTGCAAATATGATAGAAAAAGACACATTTATTATTATAAATATATAGGTAGAAAAGTATAAAACTATAAGCTAAATAAATTCGGTGTCCGAATCTTGTACTTCTTCTTCAAACTCCTCATCTGAGCTTAAATATTCATTCTCTTCTTCTTCGTCAGACTCGTCAGTCGAAGCGTGCACAATCACGGGCGCATCTGAAGAAAGACTTGCCATTGGTGAGATGTGGTGTTATCGAATAATGTAAAAAATATCATGGACACAACACATAGCAAACACGGAAACATTAAGAAAGATGAAAAAGGAAAAAGAAATACTCAACACTATGAAGGAAAAAAATGAGCTACTTTGGTCTTATATTAAGAAATAAAAAACCTGATATGATAAGTATTGGTTACATAAGTAAGACTACGTAGCGACTCAATTAATTAATCACTAATTAATTTTTAATTAACTCTAAATGCATATTACAACTATTTACAGATCAGGTAGAAGAGGAATCTGAGTCTCGAGTGGAGTCTGACGAAGAAAAAGAGAACGAATATTTAAGCTCAGATGAGGAGTTTGAAGAAGTACAAGATTCGGACACAGAATTAATTTAGTTTATAGTTTTATACTTTGCTACCTATATATTTATAATAATAAATTTGTCTTTTTCTATCATATTTGCAAAATCTATTATATAGTCCGTATTATTTTCCTTTAATAAAAAAAAAGTTACTTACAACAACATGGGTATCGCCAGGTCGTCACGTGATTTTTCTTGAGCGAACGGACTCGCTCAGTTACAACAGAGGACGCAAAGAGCTATCGGTATACGCTCTTTCTCATACTGGTACTTACCTATAGCGCTTTTCATTTATATGCACGCGTAAATTGTTTGATCACATGGCAGTTGGAAAATTTCACCAAAAAAAACCTGTCTTTTTTAGAATATTTATTTTTAATATTAAAAAATACCCTGTCAAAATAACAATTGCACGTCCCTGTCCGGAAGGAATGTACATAGCTATGCATGTATAGTTGTATATTTTATACTCGTTAATAGTATGTACAGATTCAGATGAAATCTTCTGAAGTTCAGATGCATCCCCTGAAAATAATCCTGGGACGCCCATGCAAATATCTTGCAGAGTTAAAATCGCCCTCAAATCGCCTGGCTTGTTTATTTTCTTTATATTTGAATATTTAAATTTACTTTAAAGTCACGTCAATGATATTTTTTGTAATAACAATTTTTACCCTTTTTTAACTTTGGGGGGGATTTTTGGGGAAAATAACCGCTACGCTCCAGCCAGACCGGCATTTTTGTATTAAGCTATCATGGAAAAGTCACCTGAAAAATTTTCAGGTTGCCTAAAATACCTACTCAAAAATGTCTCACAGCTCTTATACTAATATCATATGAGTTAAAGAGAATTAAGATTCACAAGGATATGTAATATTGTGAAAAAAGTATTCCATTTTTTATTTATCTTAGTGTTACACTCAACAGAAGGGTTTATTTCCAATCATTTGAAATGGATATCCCAAAAGTCATTTTTTTACATCTCCTACTGTTGCTTTGAGGCGACGGTTTTTGGTTAATAAATCGTTACAGTTTTTATGGTCTGCACTATTGCCCTCATTTCTTTAATTTTCTTTCGACTTGTTGTTTAATTTTCTTTATTGTGTTTATCTCTGCTTTCTTTGGTCTGTTTTTTTTCTGCTATTTAATTTTTTTACTACTTTAATGTTAATTAAATTGTTTTGGTTTGAGTAGAGGTTCTGAATTTATCTCATATCTAAGTTCTTAATTTCTGCGTCTATCTTATCTCATTTGCTACCCTGGTATAATACCCAAACCACACTAGCTGTCCAAAGGAGACTCTTCTTCATCTTATGCTAATAACTCAAAAAGTTTTCGATTTATCAAAACAACTTTACTTAACAAAAATGTACCTTTTGAAAAAATAAACAAAATCGTTTTTTAAGTTTCTTTAGACCAATCGTAATCGAGCTATGCTTTATTACATGTTAGCTCTTCTTCGTCAAATGCTAAATATTGTAGCTTCAAAGTCAAAAGACCGCAAAACTAAGCATTTTTCGAGGATAAATTCTTCTTCTTTAAGTTCCATCTTCTATCGAAGGTTGGAAATCATCATGGCAATGCGGACCCTTGACTGCCGCTCTAAATATCTCTGCACTACTGCATTCGAACCATTCCCGTAAGTTCTTATTGTTCAAAGAGGATAAATTGTTCAAACTAATTTAAATTATTTAAAAATATCTATCTCTAGAAATAAAAGAAAGTCTCAAGCTCAAAAATTAAGTGACTTATGATGAAAAGAATGTCAGTCTCTATTTTTTTCAGCAAAATGTGATTAGAAACAACCCCCTAATCAACACCCTAAATAAAATTAGTAATTGGCCTGATTTAGTCTTCTTTATTTATGTATTATTAATAGGTTCTAGAAGTTTGATCGGCTTAGAATGATTAGTTTTTAAAAAAATGGAGTTAAATCGAATAACGAGTTTTTGTAGTTTGGTAAAAAATGCCCCTTTGTACAGATTAGAAATATTAGCATCAGAGAAACGAAAAAAATATTTAAATATGAAATTGGAGCTTATTTAATTTCCAAGAACTTGGTTTGCAAAAATTTTTTCTACGGCAAAAATTGAGTGAGCTATTGACAATTAATACTTGTAATAACATGCAAAAACTACCTTTACCAACCCTTTCAAAGTCACCTCTTTTGGTGACTGATGATTTTAAAAGGATTTAATATTAATAGCCTTATAGATCCTGTAAAAACGTACAAAATTCTTTTTTACCAAACTTTCTAAGATAAAAATAAAGAGTTACGGTTAAAAATTAATATGTTTAAAAAAAAAAGATGAAATCCAATTGGAAGCATAATAATGTAAGTTAGCGGTGTTTTTAGTCATTGGCCTTATTCATTCTTCTTTAGTTATCTTTAGTTAATGGATTCTAGAAGTTTGGATGGCTTAGAATGGTTAGTTTAAAAAAATCCGGTTTAAAGCGAATACCGAATTTTTGTAATTTGGTGAAAAATGCCATTCTCTTCAGAACAGAAAGGTTAGCATCAGAGATACGAAAAAATTTTTAAATATGAAATTGTAGGTTATTTAATTCCCAAGAACATGGTTTAAAAATTTTTTTTCTCCTGCAAAAATTGAGTGAATCGTAAATGGGTATACCATCGAAAAACATTGATTTTTTAGATATAAAACTAACACTTTCGATAGCGAATAAATCGGAAACTATTAATTTCATCAAAAAAATGTATAGAACGTTTTTGCTTAGAATCAATGTTTTTATCAACTTTTGCGGTCAAAATATAATCAAAAATTTTCACCCTCGATATGGGGTGGCAACCACCCCCATGGTAAAAGCGCCTTTCGGCATCATATAGATTTTGATTCTTCGACTATCCATTACTCATTCCATCCTGTAAAAATTGCGAGGTGAAAAGCTTCGGTTCCTGGACTAAGATATTGATTTGTTATGTTGATATTTCTTTTTTCTATTTTTCCAGATGTTTTAAACAGTACATTTTACACAAAAAATTGGTTTCCTGTTTTCTTTTTAAACAAGAAAGCACAATAATACATAGAACAGAAAGCACAATAATTTTACTGCTGTCTCTAAAAAGTTTGTTTTTGTGCGTAATATTTAATGAATCGGAATGGGATCAAAGGAATTTGAAACGTATATATAAAATTTTGCCGTTTGTTTAGACCTACTTCAGATCACGGGAATTAGGCAGAGGAGGGAATTAAAAGCTTTGAAAATGATTACGATTTTCGAGGGAAATTTTAATATATGCTCAGGTTTTCCACACGTGCTCATCTTCATCTAAATTTTATTTTAAATTATTAATATCTAGATGCCTACATAATCGAACAAACACAAAACAAGGAGTGAGTATACAGGGTGATTGATTAGTGTGATGAAGCTCAGTAGATCTGTTATAGTAAAAATTACAAAAAGAAGTTATTGACAAAAATTTTAGGCCGCTTAACTCCACATTTTTTAACCGCACTGCTTCAGTGAATTATGAAAAACATGAACGAACACAAACTAGTGTGAAAGATGAAAACGAAATGAGAGTTTTGATGGCAGTTACA
Source organism: Diabrotica virgifera virgifera (assembly GCF_917563875.1). Classification (NCBI taxonomy): domain Eukaryota; kingdom Metazoa; phylum Arthropoda; class Insecta; order Coleoptera; family Chrysomelidae; genus Diabrotica; species Diabrotica virgifera. The sequence goes on from NC_065450.1 coordinate 208,816,445, forward strand.
GAAAACCCACACACAAGTAAAAGGAGTATTTCCAATGAACAAAAACTTAGTTACTACTCTGTTCAAAACATTCTATCTAAAAACAAGATGCACCCTTTTCGTATTCAAAAGCACCAAGAATTCAATAACGATAATTTTCAGAAACGAATAGTATTTTGTGAATGGGCCTTAGAAAAAATTAATGAGCAGAGAGATTTATTTGATTACGTCATATTCGGTGAAGAAGCTACATTCCATCGAAACCGTTCTGTTAATAGGCATAACCTTTACTACTATTCAAGAAGTAATCCATACCACATAGTAACACATAGTCAAACAAGATGGTCTCTAAATGTGTGGGGAGGTATCGTCGGTAACCATGTAGTAGGACCATATTTTTTTGAAGATAACTTAAAAGGTGAGATTTATTTAGATTTTATCCTAAATCAGTTATCGATATTATTAGAAGAGGTTCCACTTAATATACGTGAACAAATGGGATTTCTACATGACGGTGCTCCTGCGCACCACAACAAATTAGTACGTGGTGAACTTAATGATCAGTTTGGTGAAAGATGGATCGGAAGGGATGGACCGGTAAGGTGGCCTCCAAGATCACCAGATTTCAATAAAATGGACTTATTTTCTTGGGGTTACGTTAAGAACGAAGTATATAAAATACCTCCAACAACAAAGGATGATATGAAAAACAGAATCCGAATTGCATTTCAAATTATTTCTTTACAAATGCTTAGTAACGACCGCTTTTAAGTATGCATAGATGTTTTGGGAGGTTATTTTGAACACATTACTTAAGTAAGATAAGTTAAAATTACTGTTGTTTTTTATTTTTCTATGTGTTGTTATTTTTTTTAATGTTTCATCGGTTATTTTTTATAAATTTTATTTGAAATAAATTGTTTTCTTTTCTGTGTCGTTATTTCGTTACTGAATTAACAAACAATAATGTCAAACTGTCAGTTTCTGACAAATCAATCATGGCCAACTCACAATAATTATAGGTAAACGTTAAAATATCTACCAAATTAATGCTTTGATGGAAAAATAAAAATATCTAGAAAACTGATAACTTTAGGTATACGGAGTACTTCATAAAATTTGAAGTACGATATTAGTACTTTTGGATAGTGATATAAAATACAGGGTGCTCAATTTAAAATTACCAAAAAGATAATGTACGTGCATTTGACTTACCCTGTATTTGATTTAGTGAGTATTATGAAAACGAATATGTTTTATAATTTTTAACAATTATTAAAAAACTACGGTTGCAATAGATCAATGTTCCTATACTCCTTTTTAATTATACAGGGAGTTAAACTTGATACGATTTTCAGGTAATATTGGTTATAACTTTTTAAATACCCGGTATAACATAATAAAACTTTACATTGTTGTGATGTGGAAGTGAAGCAGATTTCAATTTTAATATAAAATACATGGTGTTCTATTTAAAAAAACATAAGTTTGGTCTGCCACCATCTTATGGAACACCCTGTAAGATTGTAACTAATTTTAAAATTTGGAGTTTAAACCTGCCTACAGTTTTTGTCAATAACTTTTTTTTGTAATTTTTACTATATCAGATCTACTGAGCTTCCTCACACTAATAAATCACCCTGTATAGTTTGGATAATTAATGCAGTCAGTGATGGTATTTGGCTCCGAATTCCATCTTACTGCATCAATTTACTTGATATTTTCACTGTAACTAGCGAATAACTCAGTAGAATAGCGAGTGGGTGCATTATAAGTGAAAAAAAAACTAATATTTTTTTAAGCACTACTGTTACCACGTTTATAAATCGGTATAAAAATATCTCAGGAACAACGAGATTGTCCTTGTATTTGAATTACACGAGATAAACAATTTTATTTTTGAAGTTATACTTCTTTAGGATCGAGGGTGAAATTTTATAATTCCCTGGCACATGCGCAGACAGACAGTATGTAGTTCGTTGCTAATCTTTCAAATTATGTATGTATTAGCGCAAATAAGTCATTAAAAGAATATATTAGTGTTCTTAGTAAACGTGTTATTTATTATAATTTTTTTGTCTTTGGATTTGTCTTCCTCAGGCGTAAGATAATAAAATATCTATTTTTATACTTCACTTTGATCTATTTGCCACCGTGATGTGTAATTATATCAGAAACGTCAATAACAGGCGCCTTGATAGTCTGGTTGGTAGAGCATTGAACCAGAGATCGAGCGATCGCAAGATCGCGAGTTCAAATCCCGGATGATTCATATTCTTTTTTTGAAGTTATACTTCTTTACTAGCGATATGAGGGTGAATTTTAATAGGATTAAAATCTTTGATCCCGGCGCAGTCGCATTACAAGTTTGTTCTGATTGGATGTTCAAATGACATGACAAAAATTATCCAATATGGCAGCTGTGGTACAGCTGTGGGACTGTGGTTTGGTTATGTATGGTTGTTGCGTTTTAAAATTTGTAGGAAGAGAAACAACAAACAAAAAGTTAGTTAATGGTTCTATTCCCTTTTAAATAGTTTTCATATTATATTTTTGGACTTAGTAACATAGAAGAGATAATTGTTGCATGCCAATGTGAAAGCTCATCAAACTGTGACTAGTATGAATGCCGCAAAATTACTGATAAAAAACCTATTAGCTCGAAGGCGTAGAGGACTGTGGATAACAACAATCAACCGGGACGATCTACGATCTCGCTTATTCAAAGCTAAAGAATCTTACACTGGTAAGTGTTTTAAAAATAGTTGATCAAATTTTGTTATGATATTTGAACATAGCCACTTTGCACGATTAAAGTGATTGCGAAATTTATTAGTCGTCATACGGGCTCTGATTGGGTGTTGAATTGATCTGTCAATAATAAATAATTGTTCAATATGAAGGTAAACAAATGTATAATATATGAGTTTTATTGTTGTGAGGACAGAAACAAAAAAGTTTATAATTGTAGTGATTTTTAAATAGTTTTTAAAGCAACAGGTACGTAATAATTGTAAATGTATCATAGGTACCTACCTATTCTTACTCTATGTTTTGTTGTATTTTTTCAATTCTAAATCATTTCAATTCAAAATCAAATAATTTGATTTACATAATTTAAAAATGTCAAAAGTTTAATCCGTTTAGTTAGTCATTCTTCGCACATAATGACACACTGTCTCCGTGGCGAAGCGTTTAATGCGAGTGAACCCCAATACAACGCCAATACCAGCCGCGCTGGTAAGTTGGTTCGAATCCCAATAGAAACTTTTATTTTTTCATTTTTTTTATAAATTTTTATGATTGTAAGTATATCTATTATATAATTTTATTTTCAGAAAATACGTATTTAGTTAAAAAAAATTCAGACAATTAATGTTCAGAAATCATTTGTGGCATTTTTAATGTGTTTTTGTGTGTTTTATTCTTTTATTATTTTAATTTTTGGCACAGTTTTAATAAAAATGTTTGAGAAGTAGTAAGTATAAATTAGTTTAATATTTAAATAAAATATAAATAAAAAGTATATTAATTTCGTTTATAATCATATAATCATATAATAGAAGTATAACTTCTAACGTACGTACACGCATTCTTTTTTATGTAAAAAAGGCCTTTTTAACAGTCACTTCCTGTGTGTTCTATCGAAGAAATTAATTAAGTGACTGTCAGCCTTGAAAACGGGCTTGAAACCGGCCAAGTGATCCGCAACTCCAACTCCTTTTGTAGCATATTTTATTACATTAAGTCCCGCATAATCTCTAGCTATTTTATCAGTCGGATAACCACCATTTATCAGAGTCCTTAAACCCGCATATAAGGTCATCGTAGCCGTTTGAGCCTCTTCCCTTTGGCCCAGCTTCTCATATCAGGCCTCGAACCCGAGCCCTTTTAGCCTGGCTTGGATGTAAGACGCTGTTAAGCCTCTATCCGGGATTTTCCCTCCGAAACGACGAATAGAAAAGTGTAACTACTATTGGGGAATTAGGAAAGTGGGAAAGGAATCACATTTATATATCTTGGTATAATCCTCGGCGTTGATTTCCAATCGGGAGCTGTTTGGATCATGATCATATTATACTAATATTAGTTCATTAGATAAATTATTATCATTTCGAAAAATAACTAATAGGCAAGATAACTACTGCTCGTAGGGTATGTATGTAAGTGAAATAATAAAATAATAAAACTAGGAGGCGAATGCGTCCTAAAAGATTTAAAAACTGTTTATAATTCCTTCGAAGAGGAAAAATACAAAAAAAAAACACTAGAAAAATGGAATAGTGCCATTACGATAATATTGCATAAAGAAGGAGAAATAACAGAAACTGGAAACTACTAGTCTAAGAGCTAGAGGCGAGAAATCATCGTCATAAGTAATATGGAGTTTGGCATGTGAAACGTGTCTATTGTATGTTGATAATTATGACCCCTTTCAGGCTGACACCTCAGTGGATACAGGGAGTAGCAATAAGGGATGAAAGGGGAAAGTTAACGCAGTCATTAAAGGTTTTTACCTCCTATTTTGTTAAACCTCCATCGATTTGCATGAAAATTGGTGAGTTGTTAGAGCATACCTCAAGAAATAAAACTGATATGGTGCCAACGTGCGCTTTTACCCTGGGGGTGGATGCCACCCCTTCTCAGAGGTGAAAACAATTTTATTAAAAATAACCCCACTAATCGATAGAGGGACAAATTGTAAGCACAATTTATTACCTCTAATTATTAAAATAAATCAATACTTTTTGAGTTATTAAAGATAAAAGATTTGAATTTTTCGTGAAATAAATGCATGATGTAAAGCGGTTTTTCGTAAATAATTCAAAAACTGTAAGCTTTATCAAAATAGTTATGATTACCAAAATTGAAGATAATAAAAAATAAAAGAGATTTCTTATTCGAAAAACCTTTGAGAATTAATAAAAAGTGAGGTATAGATGATGGAATGTATATTTTTTTTTCGGCTAGTACCCAAATCTATGTATTCAAGCTCAAATAACGGGAAAACGGTGTATTTTATAAAATATATTTACTGAACACTTGTCAAAGTACTTAGAAATATGTATCAAATGAGCTCCCGGAAAGTTGATACCATTAAACATTATGCTACAAACATTTTTCAAAATTTAAGCTCCAAAAATTTGGAGCTTAATTATTATATTATTTATATAAGTTTTTAAAATGGTTTTAAGACATTTATACAAAATATAGCAAAAATGTATTTGAATATTTTGTCAAATGTGCCCATTATTGGACACCCTCAGTTTCTGTACATATTCAGTTTCTACAGGGGCGGTTCTAGACCAAAAAAAGTGGGGGGCAAGGGAACACAACCGCTGAATAAACAAGATAACGTGCCTTTTTAACGAAAATTATAGTACAAAAGTACTGTAAAAACTGAAGGGGGGAAGCTGCCCCCTGCCCCTGGCTAGAAGCGCCACTAAGTTTATATCGATAGAAAAAATTCAATTAAATATCGAAATAATATAGAAATAATATTTTAGTAACATACATTTAATTAATAATATGTTCTTTTTATTATGCGTAACTTTACGCATGTGCTCTTAAATTGACGCTATTATATAGGTACTTGCTACTGTCATTTCGGAGTCGGCGTTTGTATTGAATATATCCATCTCAATCTGAGCTATATCAACATATTTTACGAGCACGATACATTACAAGTATTTGGTTGAACGCCTATAAAAAAAATCCAACAGATCTGGTTATTGAACAAAATCGTTGGGAACTTGCTGAAGATAACACATATAAATTCAAATGGTTTGAAGGGCCTTAAATACCAGAGATTGTTAGAGATATTATTTTTGAGAATAAAACAGACGATGAGATGGATGATGAGCAAGCTGATGATGACATTCATAATAGCGAAAGTGATGAAAATAATTATGATAGCGATTTTAGTGAATGTGACAGCGAAAGTGAAAAATAAATAGTATTTTCAACTAAAATTTTGATTTCGTTTATAAATTCACAAATTCCGTTCGTTCGTTCCTGCGTTGCCACCCCTGCAATATCTGGAGCTTATGTACCGATTTCAATGTAGTTTTGTCTCCTGAATCCAAATATTTAAACGGCATTTCGATATATCAAACCATCTTCGAGATAAACGACCTCAAAGACAAGTTGCATCTCGGGACAGCAATTTATGATTTTTTAGCAATTTTAAATAGCGAGATAATTGTACAATGGAGACACTGTACGTAAAAATGTTAATGAAAATTTCATATTATTTCAAAAATATATTACTTCATATAAACTGTAAAAGAATTGAAATATCAAATAAATAAATATTACTTATTAATTTTAATGTAAGTAATGTTAAATGGCAGGTTACAAATTTTTGGTGCTGTCTACCCAATGATTTATGTATTATGTATATTATATTGTATAATATACAGTGTGTCTACTTAAGTTGGACACATATATTATGGGACACTTTTTATTTTTAATTTTACGAAATAAAGTTATAATTCATAAAAAATTCTGCATCGTCTAAAACCTACGATTCAATCATCAGATGGAATTGAATCAAACCAAATATAATTCTAATCACGCTCTATTTTTTTTTCACCCTGTATAAAAGCAACCATTCTGGATGACATTTATCTTTTTATTTTTCCTTTATCCTATAAAAATACATTATCTTTAATTCAGTTTATTTGCACTAAATAACGTTTTGTAGTTTGGGTAAACCTATAGTTCAGAGGAATAAGGGAAAAAAATATCCTGTTGGTGACACAACCCCCTCCAGGCCGAAACCAAATTTTTTGAGTATTATGGACATCTATAATAATAACCTACATGTTTTCTGCAGCCGATTTTGATGATATAGATAGTTATAAACAAATGAAGATCAAAAACCGTACATTTTCGCTTTTTCATCTATTACCAAAAATTTAAGCATTTTAAACAAATGTGAGAGTAAGAAACTCATAAATCGTATAAAAAATTCAATATGGCGTTCCCTGAATATGTCTATCCTTATTGGTTGCTTAGAAAATTGCAAAATAAATAATAAATTTTGAGTTTTTATAAATATTAATAACTTATGTAACAATTAGCTTAGAACCTTCTTATTACACGAAATGCTGAGACTTCTGGTGTTTAAATCATACCTTAAATTTCAAAGCAATTTGTCAAATAGTTTAAAAGTTATTTAATTTGTTTTTCCCAAATTAATTTTTTTTGCAACACTATAAGTCAGAAAATGATGAAGTTCCAGTAATACTTGGGATAGTTTATGAAAGAAGAAGATTTACGCTATTAATTTAATTTAAAAAAATGACAAACAATAATTCCAAATATTGCAAAATTATTTTGCAAGAACCTGTGAATTAAAAAGAGGGGGGCTAACTTCGTCCCTAATTGTCTTAGGACGATTGTTTTTCTTTCTAAATGTGTATAAAAATTCAATCTTTCTACATAAATATGAAAAAATAATTTTTCTACAGGTAACGGTTAAGAAGTTATTCTAATTGTTTATAAGTAAGCAAAAAATCAACACGTTTTTTGCAAAATAATTTTACACTGTTTAAAATTACTTTTTGTCATTTTTTTAAATTAAGTTAATATTATAAATATTCTTCTTTGATAAACTGACCGAAGTATTAGTGTAACCTAATAATTTTCTGACTTATAGTGTTGCAAAAAAAATGAATTTGGGATAAACAAATTAAATAACTTTTAAACTTTTTGACCAATCGCTTTGAAATTTAAAATATAATTTAAGCACAATAATTCTCAGCATTCCGTGTAATAAGAAGGTTTTAACTTATCTAAAAATTTATGACTTATTTTGCAATTTTCTAAGCAACAACTAAGGACAGACATATTCAGTGAACGCCATATTGAAGTTTTTTATATATTATCTATGAGTTTCTTTTTGTATGATCTACGAGTAATAGACGACAAAATCGAAAATTTACCGTTTTTTGATCTTCATTTGTTTATAACTACATATTATGTATATCATCAAAATCGGCTGTAGGAAACATACATATAGGTTATTAATATAGATGTCCGTACTACTCAAAAAATTTGGTTTCGGCCTGGAAGGGGATGTGTCACGAGAAAAATCTTATTTCTCTGGACTACTAGATATTTTACCAAATGTAGCTGGCATCGACTAAATCGTATACTCTTCGGAAAATCTGTAATACCGTCGACAAGGGCAATTCCGCGTTATCTGAGACGAACCAGTATCATTCGGTCAATGCAAGAAGCCAAAAGAGAGTGTTAGATCCATAAACAGCGAAGCCGAGGCTCTGATTCCACCAAATTGCTTTTCGACGCTCGTCTGGGTGTTGCCCCTTCTTTTTTTTTTCTATTTAATTTAACAACTCTAAAATACTTTTTTGCGGGAATTGTGAGAAGAAAGCGCAGACTAAAGCGTAAATTAGAGGATTTGTGAAAGGGTTTCTAATAAAAAGCTTGGCAAAAAGTTAACTTCTTAATGGGGCATTAAAATTCTCTTAAAATTTTTTGTGAGGTATAAAATGACCACTTTATTTTCGGCTTCGTCCTGCAAATATTTAATAATTTTGTATAACCCGGAGACCAAAATTACAGTACCTACAGCTTAGAAGAATTAAACTAATAATTAAAGAAAAAAATTCATAATGTTTATGTTAATATATTGATCTTTATAGTACTCGTAATTCTATAATATAGTGAGGTTCAAAATTATGGAATAAATTCATTTTTTCGAGAAGAGGCTACTTTGGAGAAAAATCCCAAGAGAGGTTGGTTTTCATTTTTAAATTATGATTTTTTGGCATATATATCATACTTGTGATGTCATCCATCTGGGCGTGATGACATCTCTTAAAAAACATTATTCTCATACCTAAGCCAGGGAAAAATAAATCTCAGGTGACTTCATACAGACCAATAATCGTGCTACCTGTTCTATCAAAAATCTTGGAAAAACTTCTCCTTAAACAATTATCCCCAGTGACAGAAGAAAGGAAACTAATTCCCCAACACCAATTTGGGTTCAGAACACAACACGGAACGATAGAACAGGTATAGAGACTGGTAAAACACATCCGAAGTGATCTAGAAAATAAAAGGTATTGTTCTGCTGCATTCCTGGACATTGTTCATTCCTTCGACAAGGTATGGCCTGCTGGTATGCTCTTTAAACTAAAGAAAAACATTCCCCATCCTTTTTATCAAATCCTAAAAAGCTATATTTCCAACCGCCATTTCCTAGTCAAGCAGGATAATGAATAAACAAGCCTAAGACTAATAAAAGCCGGAGTACCACAAGGAAGTGTCTTGGGATCAATATTGAACTTGATCTACACTGCTGACCTACCCACAAGTAACAGAACAACGTGTGCAACTTTTGCTGATGACACTGCTCTACTAGCCTCTCACCATGATCCAAATACAGCATCCAGAACCCTTCAGAAAGACCTTAATAACATACAAAGATGGCTTAAAAAATAGAAAATAAAGGCGAATGAGAGTAAATCGATCCATGTAACCTTCACCATGAAAAGAGAAACATGTCCACCTCTAACACTAAATGAAACGCAACTCTCACAAACGGATACTGTCAAGTACCTAGGAATCCATCTTGATAGGAGATTAACTTGGCAAAAGCACATTTTTACAAAAATAAAACAACTAGGAATAAAATTCCCAGAAATGTACTGGATGATCGGTCGTAAATCTCAACTATCTCTTGAAAACAAACTGCTGATATATAAAACTATATTAAAACTAGTGACTAGCCTATGGTATCTAACTTTGGGGGACAGCCAGTCAAACTAACCTAGAAATACTGCAGAGATTCCAGAACAAAGTCCTTAGAACAATGCTGAATGACACTTGGTACGTGCCAAACTATGTGATAGAGCAAGACCTCAATGGGTCATCCATAAAAACCGTAGTAGCAGAATATTACAAAACATATTCCAAGAGAGTAGAATCTCATCCAAACGAGTTAGCCAGCAACCTCACTCATGACCACAATGATGTACGACGCCTGAAAAAATTCAAAGTAGTGGACCTAGCAAGAAGATTCGAATAATCTGTGATAACTAAACTTATTTTTAACTTCTTTTAATTTAATTTGCGTAAAAAGGGGGATCACTGATCACTGGATCTCCCTCTACAAGTCAAATTTTTAATTTTTGTCAAATAATTTACCTATTGTTCTTAGTTAAGGAGAGATTGTAAATATTTCATTAAAAAAAATTCTTAATCAGTCGTACCGTATAGCTCCTAATATTCATTAATCTTCTATTTTTAAAGTTAATTTTAAAGTTGAAACCAACCATTTTTAAACTACTGTCTTATTAGTCATTATTTGATAGTGACAGTGTTCATAAAAGTTGAAGATACTGTACATCTTTTCATAAATTCGTCCGGATGAAGTAATTAAAGAACGATAAAAGAAGGAGATAAAAGCTTGTGGCCCGGCAGTTACTTTTTCTTTCAACAACTGACTTTTCCACAGTTCATCATCCCCGTTATCATCGAAAGTTAGCGTCCCCGTTTGGCTAATAAATTCGCTGGGCGCACCTCAAGCCACTGCTTTGCTTACCCACAGGAGGCATTTAATATGTAAATGGATAATAGCATTTAGTCCTTCTAGGCTCCTGCGTTGTATAAACAGAGATCTTGTATCGTGAGCGTATAATTTCTGGCAGGTATCGGAGTAATGTGATCCCAAGAGGCGGCAAGAAGTTTGTTTTAGGACCGAGGAGGAGCGTTGAAGACGGGTGAAGGACTGGGGGATTGGAGGGAGAGAGAAAGGAAGATAGCAGGGACGCGGGTCAGGGGAGACGCTACCGTCTGTTTAATCTGGGTGTAGTACTTGGCAAAAAAGGTAACAGTAAGCGGGAGCTTGGTCAAAAACTGGAGATACTATTAAAAAAATAATCTGTAAAATTAATATTATACGATAATTATTTTGCAACACTAAAATAAGCGTTAAGGGCGTTATATTTATTATAGTAAACAACAAGTTTTGAAAGAATTTTGCTAAGGTGCTGATAGTTGTAACTTAGCTCTTTCAGGACTATAGACTCATTAAAACACACGTTAAAAATAAAGCAATTATATTTAAGATAATTATATACAGTTTAAAACAAATAAAATAAAATATGATTTCATCTTCTGTAAAGGAAAAACAATATTAAACTTTATTACAGTCATCCGATCATAATAGCAACATTCAAATAATACCAACCCCTTTTGGATTCTGCTTTGCATAACTTCATAAATTCTTCCTTTAAACTGTTTAGGTTTCTGCTAATTAATGCTATGTCGTCAGCATACGACACAAGTTGCGACGTCGATGTTATAATCGTACCTTTTATTTCTGTAGCTCTTCTTGTTCCTTCTATAGCGACATTAATAATCTAAGAGCTGGGAGCGGATTTTGTGCGTGATAAGTAATATGGAAAAACTATATGGGGATATGTTGAATTAGTTGTGTATATGACTTTCACCAACGGCCGGAAACCAGAGTTGGGGCCGAGGGTAGTTATAAGGGGTCAAAGTCGCGGATTTTATTATTTTTTTTATGACGCTCATGATCGAGATAGTGCACCAAAATTTGGGAATAAGTAGGTCATGACGTACCTAAGTAAAATCTCTAGGGGCTCAACGCTGCGTGACTGACAAAGGGGTGGGGGTAGGGGTGAATATAAAAAATATACCGGGTTTTGTGCGACGTTCGTGATAGAGATAGTGCACCAAAATTTGGGTATAAGAAGACCATGACATAAATAATCAAAATCCCCAGAGCCGGAAACCAGAGTGGGGAAGGAAGGTAGTTATAAGGGGTCAAAATTCCGTTTTTTATTATTTTTTTTTTGTGACGTTCATGATCGAGATAGCGCGCCAAAATTTGGGAATAAGTAGGTGATGACGTAACTAAGTAAAATCTCCAGGAGTGGAACGCTGCGTGGTCGACAAAGGGGTGGGGCAGGGGTGAATATAAAAAAATGTAAGGGGTTTTTTACGACGTTCGTGATTGAGATAGTGCACCAAGATTTGGGAATAAGTAGACCATGACATAACTAAGTAATATCCCTAGAGGCGGAAACCAGAGTGGCGGACGAGGGTAGTTATAAGGGGTATAAGTCGCGGTTTTTATTTTTTTTTTTTGTGGCGCTCATGATGGAGATAATGCACCAACATTTGGGAGTAACTAGGTTATGACGTAACTAAGTAAAATCTTCAGGGGCGGAACGCTGCCCGGGGTACAAAGGGGTGTTGGGCAGGGGTGAGTATAAAAATATATGGAGGTTTTTTTGCCGTTCGTGATCGAGATAGTGCACCAAAATTTGGGAATAAGTAGATCATGACATTACTAAGTAAAATCTCCAGGGGCGGAACGCTGCGTGGGGGACAAAAAATGTTGTGCCGGGTCACAAAAAAAAATAATACACGCTGCGACTTTGACCCCTTAAAACTACCCTCATCCCCAACTCTGGTTTCCGGCTCTGGGGATTTTACTTAGCTAAGTCATGGTCTACTTATTCCCAAAATTTGGTGCACTATCTCAATCCAGCACGTCGCAAAAAACCCCTTATATTTTTTATATTCACACCTACCCATACCTTTTTATCGGCCACGCAGCGTTCCACCCCTGGAGATTGTACTTAGTTACCTCATGACCTACTTATTCCCAAATTTTGGTGCACTATCTCGATCATAAGCGTCACAAAAAAAATAATAAAAACGGCGATTTTGACCCCTTATAACTACCCTCATGCCTAGCTCTGGTTTCCGGCTCTGATGATTTTACTTAGTTATGTCATGGTCTACTTATTCACAAATTTTGGTGCACTCTGTCAATCACGAACGTCGCAAAAAAACCCCTTATATTTTTTGTATTCACCCCTGCCCCACCCCTTTGTCGGCCACGCAGAGTGCCACCCCTGGAGATTTTACTTAGTTACGTCATGACCTACTTATTCCCAAATTTTGGTGCACTCTCTCGATCATGAGGGTCACAAAAAAAAATAATAAAAACGTCGACTTTGACCCCTTATAACTACCCTCATACCCAATTCTGGTTTCCGGCTCTGAGGATTTTACTTAGTAGTGTCATGGTCTACTTATTCCCAAATTTTGGTCCACTATCTCAATCACGAACGTCGCAAAAAACCCTTTATATTTTTTATATTCACCCCTACCCCCACCCCTTTGTCGGCCACGCAGCGTTCTGCCCCTAGAGATTTTACTTAGTTACGTTATGACCTACTTATTCCCAAATTTTGGTGCTCTATCTCGATCATGAGCGTCATAAAAAGAATAATAAAATCCGCGACTTTGACCCCTTATAACTACCCTCGGCCCCAACTCTGGTTTCCGGCCGTTGGTGAAAGTCATGTACACAACTAATTCAACGTATCCCCGTATAGTTTTTCCATATTACTTATCACGCACAAAATCCGCTTCTATCTCTCCGACTAGTTGATAGAGATCCGGCTTGTCGTATTCCAGTTGCTATTTCTATATTTTTGGTGATTCCGTTATCTGTAAATATTCCTGCAGTCGATCCTTTCATTGTCATTTTCGTAAGCTTTATAAGTTTCATTGGTATATCTAGGTTTTTCATGTCTTCTATTAGGTCGGGTCTTGTTAAGCTGTCAACGGCTTGCTCGAAGTTTATAAAAAGGATGTGTAAGTCCATATCATGTTCGTAACATTTTTCAATTGAGTGTGTCATTATGTGAATTGCGTCTATTGTTGACCTTCCCTCTCTAAATCCGTGCTGGTAGTCTCCTATTTTAGTTTCAATGTGTTTTGAGAGTTCTTGTCCGATTAATGATGTCAATATTTTGTAGCAGCTGTTTAACAGTGTTACTCCTCTATAGTTATTACATTTTGTGGCAACTGTTAAACTTATCAGAAACTTAGCTGGGTCAGGGTCATGGGTCTACCTTATTTCTGTGGACTAAATAATAATTTACTTTACTAGTTCTATAAGGATAGAATATCAAAAGTGATGTAAGTTGTCCAAGTTATTTTCGTATATCTTTATTTATTAACATAAAGTTAAGTTGTTGAGTAAATAAGTGAAAAGTGGCCGATTTTAAGATTTAACAATTCATTTTACAACAGTTAAGTTAATATAGAATTTACAACAACAATTAAGTTAACACCATTCTGACAGTGTGAAGTATATAATCGTGAAAATAACGTAAAATAAATTTTAGTATTTTGTGCTAACTTACACATTGAATATCTTTTTTGTATTAACACATAGAGTTTAAATTTTTTTTATTCTCAAAGTTGGTATTTTTACTCAGTTTCTCTTGCTATCAGCCTACATAAATGTATCGATTTTCAAATTATACCTCTATCGTTCTTCTTCTGACCCCCATCACATCACATATTGACTGCTGCCGAACAATGCCCTTGGAAATTTTTTATTAAAATTTCCATATGTGCCCGCTTCGATATACAGCTTAAAATGTGTCAATCTTTGTTTCTCTCGTGGCGAAACTTTTATTCGGAATAAGATTTTGCTGAAAACTGATAATAAAAACTTTGCCGAAGGGTCGAAAGTTTACGATAGACTTCGTATAAATAGCTCATCTCCATCCAGAATTTGACTAAACGAAATTTAGTCTCAAATCAACTAGTAAAATGTTATTTTAAATATTTGTTGAATAAAATGGTAATAATCTTCCTCTTAATATAATTATTTGAAAATAAAAACTTTGATATGGAAGATATTGCAACCATCGGCCTTTATTAATGATAAAATTGTAAGGTATATTGGTGATATTGGTTAGAAAATTTGGTCAAACAACCGCAATTTAAAGAATTTAACTTACTTTGGCTAAATCACGAATTCAATGAAGCTTTTTTATTGATACATAATTAGTTCATTGAATGGTTTTATCAAGTTTTATAAAGAAAACAGCAATTATTCCAATAAATATGTAACCATCTATCACGTTTAATAAGAAATGGCTCCATTTTCGACTGTCGCACAACGCAACGGTCAAAACAGTCTGTTTACTAAAAGCGGGTGCGCGCATAGCGAAATCGTAATATTATTTTGTCCTGCTTACACTCGTAACAACTTACTAGCACTGTGTCATGAATATGCTTGCATAGGGAACTGTGTGGTAATCTGATTAAAAATTATCACCAAATTACTTGTATCACCAATATACCTTTCCTTACCCTATATCAGAGGTGAGTCTATATTTTTGTACCTTTTACAAAGTAATTACATAAACCAGACCCCCGTCACTGAAGTAACGAGATCATGTCGTTATCATGTTGAGGAAAGAGAAGTCTGATATCGGATAACTTTCTATCCTTGCTTGCGTGCATCACCCGCTTAGTCGGCTACTAATGAAAAGATGCAGATTTCGAGAAATTAGTCGTATTCCAAACGTTTCACAACAAATATAAAAAACGCATTTAAAACAGATTTAAGCAATTAAGTATGCAGAAATGTAAAAATTGACATGAAGGGACAGGGCAAAGGACTGTGACGAAGGACATCTTCAATCTGAAATCGAATTTTATACTGGTCTTTTCCAGAACGGAATGTAAGGAGGAACAAAGGTACCATAACCAGTAGAGTAAGATCTAGTTTACAGATGGATACAAGACTGAAGAAAATATGAGAGCAGGAGTATATTTCAAAAATCCAAGAATTAGGGAAAGCTCTGTCTTGGGGAGGAATGGCATCGTTTTCCAAGCGAAGATTTATGCGATACTACAATGAGCACAGGGAAATAATGAGAGAGTACTTGAATCGAAAAAGAGCATATTATATTGTCTGACATTCAAGCAATACTAAAGGCACTGGCACGTAAGTGACGTTAGCCTAGTGCGAGACTGCATCAGTGAACTAAATGAACTGGAAGACAGAAAAAAGGTTGAACTTGTCTGGGTATTAGAGATCAACATTGAAAAAGCAGATCAGTTTGCAGTTACAACAGGTTCGAATGAATCAAACGGAGCAGCTGTGAATACGAAAGCACCAAAGACTGCAGTACGTAGGGCTATAGACTATCGGATCTAAGAAAATGATGAGCTATATTGGGAGAGAATCCTAAAACAATCACATGGGAACATATTCGTTGATGGATCATGTACAAAAAGAACAGAGGAACTGGTTCGTGTGGACAATAATAAACTGAGACTGTAACAGGACTGTAAACCGGGCATACACCAGTAATAGATTTATTGAATGAAACAGACATTTACAATAAAAAAGAACAACTGCAGATATGCAGTGAGGAACTAGAAACTGTAGGAAACCGAAGAAACTGTAACACATGTTATCATGTGGTTTTGAGACACTGGACCGCAAAAGACAAGAACTGTAGGGACAATCAAGAGGGACCCTGGTATATTTAGGACACCCAAGCAAAAGGCCTGTAGAAACTTTAACACTGGGTACAAAAATTTTACACTGGGTGTAGGAAACAACAACGGGCAACAAACACAATAAGCTTCAGCTTCAAAATAACGAAAATTATTTGGATTAGACAGACTTAGATATACTGAGGGAAGAAAAAAGACCAGAACAAAACAGTTTTTGATGTGCAAGAAAAAAATTTGTAGGAAAACTAATGAAAATGTAAATATTTGTTAAATCTCAATTTTGATAGAAGAAAACACTCGGAAAAATATCTGGTCTATACAGACTATCTGGTATATCATAGGTCTATATTTTTGTACCTTCCTCTCGTAATTACACAAACCAGACCCCCGTCACTGAAGTAACGAGATCATGTCGTTATCATGTTGAGGAAAGAGAAGTGGAGTCTGATATCGGATAACTTTCTATGGTTGCTTGCGTGCATCACCCGCTTACTCGGCTACGAATGAAGAGATGGAGATTTCGGGAAATTAGTCGTATTCCACGCGTTTAGGTATAAACGAAAAACAAATATATGGTGCAGACAATTCCTGGATTCGATAGATAAGATTCTGCTGCGGCTTTGCCGCGTAACGTACTCAGTTTAATCTTCGGATTAGGGTGAACACAAGATTTGCGATCACATGTAAACATGTTCTATTTCAGTATAGTTTAAACGAACCTATAAGGGTAAATTAGCTGTTTCTTAATATAATATGTATAAACAGTGAAAGCTTTATACACATCAACCATTACATTATGTACTTATAACATAGCAATAGGCTATTGATTATAAATATGATAAGAGAGCTAAAAGGAACTACAACGTTACCGGAGTTTTATTATTTCATATGGTCAATGGACCTCTAAATATGAAAAAACCGCGGAGTGCTACTATTTAAAGGGGTGCGTTTTTGAGAAAGGGGTGAATTAGTTTAGGGTGAATTAGGGTGAGTTCTATGCACTTTTGGTACAAACAGGTCTACAGAAAAATTGTTCCAGGTTAAATTTACTATCGAAATATCACCTTTTAAAATCAAAAATATTTTTTGTTTTACAAAAGTATATTCAAAAAAAGCAAAAAAAAAACACGAAAGAAAGCAATTTTGTTTTTTGCTCCATAAATTTTTCTACTTAGATATAGGTATAAGTATTACTTGACAGAAAAAAAAACTTCTATCTTCCTCTTTAAAACGCCGGTAAAATCTTTAAGATTTATAATTTTCGAAATATGATTTTTCAAAATTCGGCACTCACAGCATTTTTAGGTCATTTTCCGTATTATTTCGCAAACATTGGTCTGTAACTTTTTTCTACGCAGTTTTATGTATATTTAGTGGTACATTTAGTAGGAATTTAGTAAGTCAATTGCCTATAGATGGTCTACTATTATAGAAGGTTGTATTACTATTTTTAAGCAAGATATGGTTTTTCAAAGTTTTATACTTTTAACAATTTTTGATATGTTTTACGATTATTTTCAACGTTGTCAATGAAAGGTTGTCTTTTACCTCTTTCAACGTAATGACCTAATTAATTAATACCTAGCAACGCACGTACCACGTGTGGGAGTCATATGTTGCCCTAAGGCCATATCCATAGGAATTATATCCATCCTTTGGATTTTATTATGTATCCATTTATATAAGACATTTAGTATATTTTTAAAAGGTTTTAACCTAAGTATTTTTGGGTGGTTTCTCATGTTCTTGTAACACTGATGATGCTCCAGCTGCAGAGCGAAAACCTTTTGTTTTAATATTTGTAGCCGTTTTATGGGCTTTTTAAATAATTATAAATTTTACCAAGACAAATATTTCATTAAATTTACTTGCAATTAATGGCATACATGGTAGGGGAGCCCAAGCGGGGAATTTTGCAGTTACTCGAGCGCGTCAGATTATCATATGGGGAGAAACCTGGTACCCTTTAGATGTACCTCTACCATATATTGACTCTTAATACAGGAAATTCCGTTAAGGGGGACCCGAAAAATCATATATCCTTAAAAATACTCGAAATTGTCAGATTAAGATAGAATAGTTAAGTACATGCAAAAGAGTGTATATTTCAAAAATCTGACGATTTGATCGGGGCGTAAGGAAATGGGTGAGTCAAAAAGTTTTACAAAAAAAAAGCGAATAATTCGCGAAATGAACGTCAGATTGAAAAACTAAAAATACGTCTTTAATATTTTTCAAAAATCTATCGAATGGTACTAAATATGACCCCCACGGAGAGGGGTGGGGGTAAATTTAAAATTTTAAATACAAACCCCCGGGATATTGCGCAAAATGAACATCAGATCAAAAAACTGGAAAATACACTTTCAAAATCTTTTTGAAAAATCTCTCCAATGGTACCAAATACGACCCCACGGAGGTGGGGTGGGGGGTTACTTTAAAATCTTAAATGGGACCCCCAGATTTTTATTGCAGATTTGGATTCTTTACGTAAAAATAAGCAACTTTTATTCGAGACATTTTTCGAATTATGGATATATGGCGCTATAATCGGAAAAAACGATTGTTGGAAATGGAAAATTAAATTAAAAAATGGAAAGTCCCCACTAATATTGAAAATTTTTTTTTGGTTTTAGGACCTAATAATCACAACCCAATAGGTCCCCATAACGCTCGAGTGACTGCAAATTTAGCATACTTTGCTCCCCTACCACAACCAGCTACAGGAAATTCTTCCTTGTGGATATAGATCATCTTTATTCCATTTCCTATATTATAACCAAGTATCTAGAACTAAACAGTTAAAGTCTGGGAAATAGAGCATATGAGTGAAGGATAAAAACTTATCAAAAACAAATGTGATACATTTATAAAAAAAGGGCAGTCAATGAGGGTATTTGGCTCCGAATTCCATCCTACTACATCGATTTACTTGATATTTTCACAGTAAGTAGTAAATAGCTCATGAAACAAAGTCTACCCTACGCCGATTGTACCTTTGTCTTGGGGGTGGTTCCCACCCCTTCTCTGGAGTGAACAATGTTTTGGTTAAAATAGCCATGGAAGAAGCTAGAGAACCTAATTTTAAGCAAAAACTGTTCTATAATTATTTTTTGACAACTCAATACTTTTCAGTGATTCGTGGTTGAAAATTAGCAATTTTAATTGAAAAATGACACCTTTTCGAACGGATTTTTGTGAATACCTTAAAAACTATGCATCTAACAAAAAAACTATATAAAACATCTCTGTAGGTTATAAAAAAACAAAGAGACTCGTTATTTCATAAGTCTTCTAGTTAAGATGTAAAGAGGGATATGGTAGGTAAGAAGAGTTTACAGAAAAACGGTCGATTGTAGGTGTATAAGGATAATTACAACTACTATAGTGCTTGAAAAGACCTTTAAAATAAGCAATACTAAATGTCGATTACATTCAAACTAAGCGAGATATTCTGCAAAAAAGTTTATGACTAATGTATTTTAAGAAGGAATGGGAAGTATATTTAACCCCTCATCCATCACAATTTAAATACACAATTTAAATACATAGTCCTCCTCCTACAATACTTTTTATTATAGTGTTATTTATATGTTCAAAAAGTTGGACTGGTTCAAAATGAATGGTTTTTGAAAAAATACGATCAAATTATAGAGCGCATTTTTAAATTTTCTTATAAATTTTCTTTTCCCCATGTATCTCGAAAATAATAAGAGATACGAAAAAAAGGTGCCCCACAAAAATGTAGGGTTTTTGAGATAAAAATTTTCTTTTTATTTTTCATTACTGTATCTCTTATGATTTTCAAGTTACATGAATAAAAATGAAGATTTTTAGGAAAATTTAAAAATGCTCTCTATAATTTTATTTTTTTTTAAACCACTCATTTTAAACCCGTCCAACTTTCTGAACATAGAAATATTACTATAGTAAAAGAAATTGTAGAAGGAAAACGATGCATTTACATTTTGGTTAATGGGGGTTAAAATTACTTCTCATTTTTTCTTAAAACACATTAGTTATCAATTTTGTTTGCAGAATATCTCGCTTAGTTTTAATGTAATGGACCTTTAATATAATAGCTCATTTTAAAAGTCTTTTCAAGCACTACAAAAGGTATTGGTAGCATTATACACCTAAAATAGACCGTTTCTTTGTTATTTCAAGTTGAATACAACAATCTGAGAATGTACCAAAAAACAAACTATTTTCACCTACCATATCTCTTTTTGTGTTATAATTAGAAGAGTTATGGGGCAAAGTGTCTCTTTGTTTTTTTATAACTTACAAAAATGTTGAATATAGCTTTTTATTGAGATGCATAGTTTTTAAGGTATTCGCAAAAAACCTTTCGAAAAGGTATTATGTTTAAATGAAAATGACCAATTTTCAACCACGAATAACTCAGAAGTATTGTTTTCAAAAAAAAAATTATAGAACAGTTTTTCCTTAGAATTAGGTTCTCTAGCGAATTCCGTGATAATTTTAACAAAAAAAAATTCCACCCCTGAGAAAGGGTGGGAACCACCCCCAAGATAAAAGCACACATCGGCATAGATTTCATTAAAATCCATGCAGTAGTATAGAATTCGGAGGTAATATCCTATTATTGCTCCCATTAACTGGCGTATAACACAAATATTCGAGAAAAATGTCGTGAAAATAATATCTAACTACTCATCCTTTTCGTAGGTTTTAAATTATAGGCCTTTGTCTGCATTGAGAGAAATAAATTGTCAGATGAAATAAACAACTGACCCGCTCCGAGCTAATCGAGCTCCGAGTAGAAAAAATTACTGAATGTATCAATGGGAGTAAAAATCTGCCATAAGGACTTTGAGCATTCCAGAATTGATCTCTTTGGCTAGTGTGAGGATGCCGAGAGGAACTTGACAGATTAATTGTACATACCATTGACAAACGGGTATGTTTTTAGGATCCGAGCAATACCCGGCAAATAAAAGGACTGATAAACTTGCCAGAAGAGAATTAGCTACAAAATACTTCATACCAGAGCTGACTATAGTAGCACTAAAAAGTACTGTTCGCCACCAGAAAAAATCCTGGATCCAGATAAAAAAAATAAAGCACCAATAAAGCAAAGAAGTTGAGCGTGCTCTTTGCTTATTAAGGAGAATAAAAAAGAAGGAGACATTTTGAAAACGAATTTATTATATTGATTTTTACGTATCATTTTTTAGGCATTTTTATGATGAATTTTTCCTTTGAATAAATAGCCCAGTAAATGAACGGGAAATTCGGCGATACCGTGTAATTTTCAGGGGCAACTCCGAATTGCATGAAAGTTTGGATTTAGGTTCTACTTATCCTCCACTTTAAAGTTGAAATTTTGCCGTTGGTTGCTTTTACTTGGGGGGCGACAGTAACCCCTTCTCGGGGATGAAAAAACATACGTTCAAGATAAGAGCGGAAATGGATAAATTGACTGATTTTAAGCAACCTTTGTTCTATAGAGTTTTTTACTTAAGTCAATACTTTTCGAGTTATTTGCCATTGAAAATGTTGATTTTTCGACAAAAAAACAACGTCTTCAGACGGTTTTTCGCAAATACCTCAAAAAGTAAACATTTTATCGAAAAAAATATCCTTAGCAAAAGTGTAGATTATAAAAAACCCAAAAAAATTGTTTTAGGGGTAAAGTCTATCAATAAAATAAAAACAAAGTTATAGCTCATGAAAAATACGTTCTTATTCGTCTAATTCCAAATCGAATATTTCAAGGTGAAATCACCGAAAAATTAAGCACTTTTTGGGAAAAACCCATTTAAACTTTTTAAAAGTATTTATAAAAAGCTTTGTTTTAATTGTTAACAAAAGTTTTAGCATTAAAAATAAGCGAGTTACGCTCAAAATATAGTTGGCCCTCTTTTTTTTTTGTAAAAAATCATGAAAATCTCGGCGTGTTTAGCCCCCCAAATGAAATTAATCGCTACCGATGTACAAACAATTTACTAAGCTATGTATTTTTTATATGATTTGTCAGTCTCACCGGTTTAAAGTGTTTATTTTTGAAAGGTTTATAATTGAGAAAGCTTGAATTGGTAACTAATCACGAGTGTATGCAAATTTTGAACAGCCATATCTTAACCAATTTTTGTCTTACGGAGAAAGAAAATGAAAATAGCATATTTATAATAGCAAAACCTACATTTTTTTACTCTTTAAGATGTTTCTTATCACTAATACTTTTTAAGTTATTTTAAAAAAATGAAATTTTTCAAAAATTTTTATAAGTTTTTTTTTTATTATAAAACCAAATGTTTTTAGAAATAAGCACTTCAAACCAATCAAACTTACAGATCATATAAAAATACACATATAGTTAAAATAGATGGTAAAGCCAAACGATTAATTTCATTTAGGGTGCTAAATAGCGGGAGGTTTTCACAATTTTTTTTACCAAAAAAAAGGGGCCAACTTTTTTTTCGGTGTAACTCGTTTACTTTTGATGCTGTAAACTTTTGTAAAAAAACAAATAATCAGCTTTTTTTCGAGACTTTAAAAATGTTGAGAAGGTTTTCCCGAAAAACGCTTCTTTCTTCGGTGATTTCGCGTTGAATTATTCGATTTGGAATTAGACGAATAAGAACGTATTTTCATGAGCTACAACATTGCTTCTACTCAAGTTGTGGACTTTACTGGTACACCATTTTTTTCGTCTTTTTATAGGCTACACTTTTGCTAAAAATATTTTTTTCGATAAAATATTTACTTTGTGAGTTATTTGGGAAAAACGGTCTGAAAACGTAGTTTTTTTTGTCGAAAAATCAACATTTTAAATCGAGAATAACTAGAAAACTATTGACTTACGTAAAAAACTTTATAGAACAAAAGGTGCTTAAAAAAAATAAATTTATCCATTTCCGGCCTTATTATAAACACGTGTTTTTCACCCCCCGAGAAGGGGTAAATGTCACCCCCCAAGTAAAAGCAACCAACGGCACAAATTCAACTTTGAAGTGGAAGGTAAGTAGAACCTTAATACAAATTTTCATGCAATTCGGAGTTACCGTGGAAATTACACTCCAAAACGGTCATTTATTGGGCTAAAAATAATTTTCAAAATCAATTAACAAAACTAATTAATTATGTGTACGGTTCAAAAGATTTCTGAACGGAATATTCTCACATGTCTTTTGTAAGAGGCAGTGATTTTCTATCATAGAGAAGGATATTGATTTCATAGTCACATATTATCGTACAAATTCTAATTAATAACATAAGAACATTATTCAGTCTTCCGTTATCCATACTAATATGGAAATTGGATACGGATATTACATTGACGATACATATAGAGTTTGGTATCAGTTTGGTATAATAATATATAAATCGATTGGGTTATCACTATTCTATATTTAGATCTATTTGAAATTATGGAAAATAGTATAATGTACAACAAGTGAGAAAACAGACATATTTCTCACGAGCGCAGAAATTTGTTGGCACGAGCCGAGGCCCGAGGCGAGCATTTTCTGTGGATGCATTTTTGTCAAGAATTCAAACGTCCAAATTAAATAATTTAGGTGCTTTTAAGTATATAATATGTTCTTTAGGAACAGTGAAAACTAAG
This sequence comes from Diabrotica virgifera virgifera, assembly GCF_917563875.1. NCBI lineage: Eukaryota > Metazoa > Arthropoda > Insecta > Coleoptera > Chrysomelidae > Diabrotica > Diabrotica virgifera. The sequence continues at coordinate 208,840,365 of NC_065450.1, forward strand.
ACCATTGCTTAAAAAATAATTTTTGAAATAGTCTTTTAGTCTATTTTAAACAATGCTAAGACAGTTTGAAATAAATAAAGTAATACTACAGGTGCCTGTTGTTTCCGATAATCTGAGACTCTGAACGTCGCTCTGCCGCCGGCGCCGTGTGTCATGAGTCATTTTTTCTATCTTATATTATTATTATACTATCTCAAATATTATATTACATACATTTTTATTGTTGAAATGTTGGTCTGATGAAAATCGGTCCGGTTTAGCCGGACTTCCGTGTTATCGGGGGCCGACTTATCGGGGTTCCACTGTAATAGGAAATATTTATTTCATTCCTTAATACAATTTAACATTCTGACTATAGCAGAAGAGCACATTTCAATAGTAGAGGAACCTGGATCAACCTTGCTAGGGTATATAAATTCTGCTTCCGGAACAGGCGAAGCTATAAAATATAATGGAGCATTTTCAAGAGGACAATCTTTTGACCATTTCCAATATAACAGCTGTCGGATTTGATGGAACTGCCACTAACACCGGCATTAACAATGGTGTAATTGCTTTTATAAAAAAAAAAACCTAAATAAGCCGCTGGAGTGGCCAATTTATTCTATACCAATGAATAATTGCCGTTGCATCATTTGTTTTGCACATTGGATGGAAAAACTAAAGATCTTAATGAATTTGGAGGGCTTTTAGGCAAAGAACTTGAAATCTGTAACCAGCTTCATGTGGTTAATTTCGTTCCCATACAAAACAACTTCCCTACTCCAGATATTAAGGATGATCTAAGCACAGATCAAAAATATTTACTTGAAATGTGCAAAGCAATCTCCAGTGGTGTATATCCTTCTGATCTTTTTTAAAAAACCATGGGAAATTAGCTCATTCACGATGGCTTACGTTGGCCAATCGCCTTCTTCGGTTATATGTTGCAACAGAGAATCCTTCAAATAATCTGAAAACTGTAACTATGTATGTGATGAAGGTGTATGCCCCAGTCTGGTTTCATATCAAACTGAAACCATGTTGTGTAAATGGATCAAAACGTCTATGGAGACTCTTCAAATTTTCACGTTATTCACGTGAGGAACATCTCTAAATAATTGATCCAGTAATTCAAAGGAATGGGACAAGAGAAAACATATAAGGGAGCTAGGTCTGCTGCGACTTTTGAAGGCATGATCGGAACTCATAAATGGTGTTATTAAGTTTGTTTTCCCGAAGCTTAACTTTAACTCCAATGACTTACATTGATATAGATATAATTAACTGGACGGTACAATAAAATTACTTAGCCTCCTATGACAAAACATAGAACTGACGAAGACTTAAAAAATATATAAGTGAAGCAAGAGACACTAGTTGTCAGGTACAGTGTGTGGATTTTTCTTGTTTTCCCTGTCATACACAGGCAGTGAAAAGAGCCATAAAGCTCGTGACTGTGTTATATCTTAGTGTCTGTGGTCTTGAAGCAAAAATCGCTTTGTTAGACCAAATATTCCTTCCCAAAAGATTATGCCGAAAGTTTGAGACAGAAAACCATTTTATTTAAGTATTGTAACTAAAGAAAACTTATAGCAATGTGTACATATAGCAATGATAGCAATGTTAACTGTTATTAGAAACAATATTTGACTAAGAAATGTTAGTTACGTCATCAGGTTATTTATAAAAAATATTTGAAATTTTCTGTATTTTTTGTTAAAAACCTATCTTTTCAAATCTCCTGTGGCACCTCAAGATGTAAGCCTAGAACAAAAATATTTTGTAGTTTTATTCTAGACATGATAAGGCAACTTTCGAGTGCTATTAGAAAGTTCCATGGAAGAAAAAAAAATTTTCCTATCATTTCGTTCCACCCTAACTACCATAGCAAAATAAACACATATGAGGTATTGCACGCAAAAATATTTAGGCGAAGTATTGGCACATGATGAAAAGTACGATATTCATTGCTTTGCGCCTTTATACTTTTGGTGATACATTTGGTGAAAAGCGTGATTTTTGAATTTGTATTACTTACGAAGTGTTGCTTCTAGGCCATCGTTATGTTCTTTTTCCATTAATTCTTTTGACTTTTGATAATTATATATAAATTCGGGTTCAAAACGTCCTCCGACGTTGTCCGATGCCTTGTTGCCAATATCTTCTATCATTGCAGTTTTCATCTTCTAATCCTCGTACACTCATTGATCGCCTTACTCCTTGTATCCATGTCATTCTTGGCCTTCCTCTTTTTCTGTTTTCTGTAGGTATCCACTTTATAATTTTTTTGGCAGTCGTTCCTCCCCATTCTCTGAACATGCCCGTACCACGTTAATTATTTCCTCTCAATGCATTCTACAACCGTTTCCTGTAAATTCATTATTCACTTTACTTCCTCATTTCTAACCCGGTCCAATCTCGATGTTCTACTTGCTCTTCTTAGGGCGTCTATCTCAGTAGCTTCTATTTTTATTTTTTGGTGTTCCTTTGTTCTCCATGTTTCAGATCCGTATACCAATGTACTCTTAATCATGGTGTTGTATATTCTCATTTTTCTTTGTTTCCCTATCTCGGTACTCCACAAAACTCCGTTCAATGATTTAATTATCGTTCTTGCTTTATTTATTCTGCTCTTAATTTCTACACCGTCAGTATCTTCCTTGTTGAAGTTAATTCCCAAATACTTATATTTATCACAGCTAGTTATTTTCTGATTATTGTCCAATATCATATCAGTTGAATCCTCACCTAGGCATAAATATTGTGTTTTTTCTACATTCATCTGCAGTCCCCATTTTTTGTATTCTTCCTTCAATTTGCAAGTCATATATTCCAAATCTTCTTTATTGTTTGCACATATTATCTGATCGTCTGCAAACTGAAGGGTGTACATCGTACTATTCCGTTCTAATTTTTTTTTCGATGATTTGTTTTAACGAAAATACATTATCCGTACAGGACCTTCCAGCTCTGAACCCGCATTGTTCTTCTTCTTCGTATCCTGAGTATTCTTGTTCAATCAGTTCTCTTAAAATTTTTGTATATACTCTGCTTATTGTATTTGTTACTGATATTCCGCGATAATTGCTACATTTTAGTTTATTGCCCTTTTTATGAATCGATGATATACAGAGAGCAGGTAAAGGTTGGAATAAATTCATTTTTTCGTGAACGGGAGATTTTAGAGAGATATCCCGAAATAGGTAGATTTTTATTTTTAACTTATGACTTTTTGGCATATATATCAAATTAGTGACGTCATCCATCTGACGCTGATGACGTAATCGATGATTTTTTTAAATGAGAATAGGTGTTGTGTGATAGCTCGTTTAAATGGATATTTAATTATCTATTTAGTAATGTAAACATTAACATACTCCTTTATACAGGGTGTCCAAAAATGTTTTTTTATTAAATTTATTGACACAATAAGAAAAATGTATGCAACTTATTTAATTAAACAGGCAAAAATGCTTATTTTGACAAATAAAAATACAGTTGAGTCCGCGAGTCTTTACCCGTGCGTCATCATTTAAAGAATACGAAATAAGTCGGAAATCTATTTCACGCAACAACAACTGACAGAAAGTGGCTACTGTTCCGATTACGGGTTTTATTATAAAATTTGACGTTATCAAATAATATATAGAATGTCAAATGTAAGTTTTGCTTCAAAATTTTTGTGCAGAATTACAGCTACATTTGAAGTAGCTTAATAAATTCTTATATTATTATTGATTTATAAATAAATAAACAATTTATAAAAAAATTCAGTAACATATTTTATTTTTGTTATTTTATTCACTTTGACGGAAATCTAAACACAATCATTTCTTTACTGTGTGAATGAACGTTAGCTTTGTATGTTTTAAATATTAATTGGCAAAATATAATTATTTACCTTAAAATTTCAAAGCCCAATATAAGATTAGTTGTGAAAACAACTGTTTGTCTAATATAAAGAAACTTCAAAACGCAAAAATTCGACAAAAACCGAAAAAAATTTAACTGATTGAAAACATACGAAAACATTGAAATATGAAAACATACCTAATCGTCTTTTTGTGTACCTATCTCTTTTCAATGCACTGAGTCTAGATGGTTCATAAAAATAACATGTTTTGTTTCTTAATAATAAACGGCAGCTGGTTTGTCATGAGTTTCATGCGTGGAAGAGAATGATGCTAGATAAAAAGTATGTGTTTCATCTCTTCAGGTATTAATGACGCACGGGTAAAGACTCGCGGACTCAACTGTATTATGTTTCTCTTAAATTCAATGTTAAAGCTGCCACCCAGCTGCCTCTTGACAGTTTGATTATTTAATTTAAGCGAAAAGTAATAATTATTTTTAAATTCATGTTTGTTTATTATTTTCTGACAGCAGTAAAATGTATTTTAAACTAAATAAATTCCATACATTCTTCTTTTTGTGTCAATTAATTTAATTAAAAAAATATTTTTGGGACACCCTGTATAAATCATTATGTTAATGTTTATATGACTGAATAGAGAATTAAATATTCTTTAAAATGAGCTAACACAACACCCCTATACTGATTTAAAAAAATCATCGACTACGTCATCACGCTTAGATGGATGACGTCACTAGTATGATATATACGCCAAAAAGTAATAATATAAAAATAAAATCGACCTGTTTCGAGATTTCTTTCCAAAATCACCCATTCACGAGAAAATGAATGAATTCCAACCTTTGCGTGCTCACTGTATAAGCTATTTTCCAGTCACTGGGTACATTTTCGCCATTGATGTGCTTTTTAAATACATATGCCAGAGATTCGAAAAGTTTTTCAGTTCCATTTTTCAGTAGTTCGGCATTGATCCCACCTGGACCCGGAGATCTTCCATATTTTAGTTGTTTAATTGCATTTTTAACTGCTACATGGTTTATGTTTATTTCTTCCCCTACAATTTGTATATTTGACAATTTCACTGCTTTAATAAATGCTGCCAAGTTTGTCTTTCTCTCTCACGATCAAAGCTAATTCATTCTTTCAGTATCACCCCGCATAAAAGCCTTTAACTCTAACCTTTTAATTGTTATGTCAGATACGGCCTCGGACCGCTAAAAATATTTTATTAAGTGCGAAATACAAGCCGCTAAGTGAATGAACAACTAAATTGTCTGCAGCTTATCAGAAGCTGTTAGGTTTTCAAAGCGAACAGTATAAAGAATCCTTTGTGGAAATAACTATGGAGTGTAATAACACTTGACAGCTAATTTAAATGCAAAACTTCAACTTGAGCCAGATGTGGTTTCTGTGTTCCACGAACGGCTTAGAGTATTTCCATTCTTTTTACTCCACTAAAAGATATTAAGATAATTATATTCCTAAAAAAGTATAATGCATTTGTACCTTAGCCTTAAAATATTCGTTTCCTTATACAGTGAAGGACAAAATTATAGAATAAATTAATTTTTTCGAGAATGCACGAGAAATTGAGACACACCCCGAAACAGTTTTCATTGTAAATTAATAATTTTTTGGTATATGTATCATACACGTTATTCATATGGGCATCATGACTTACTCAAACAGAATATGTGTCGTGTGGTAGCTCATTTTAAATGTTATTCAATTCTCTATTCAGTGATATAAATATTAACATTATTATTTATACAGCCAGAAATAATAATATTTGTATTAAATTAATTGACCCAACAATAACTATGCTTATTAAAATTTATTTAAATAAAAATATAATTTAGTGCTTGTCAGAAGACAAAAAAAAATATTTATTTGATAAATAAACATTAATTTTCGAAAAAATTAACTGTTCAAACTGCCACCCACCTGCCTCTTGGCAGTAACTGAAACCATGACGACAACTTCTTAAAATTACCTAGATCATACGATCAAACTGGGCAAACAGAATTAAACGGCAGAGATAACTAGAAGAATCCGAACGACCTGGCAGCACTACTAGTTTTTGGGGTTTTTGGACTTTTCTAATACGTTTAAGCAATAAATCAACGTATTAAATAATATTATATTTTTCGCTCTATCATTCCCATAATTAATCACCTCAATTTCAAACCAAAAATTAATCCAGCCTTTAGTAATAATTCCCTCTCCCTTTTTTCATCCTTAGTCTTTTAGAAATACAGAAATTCTTTGGCAATGCAAAAGAAGAGTCTCTCTCGCTTACCTGTTGTATAATCTGCTGTTAGTACGTTATTTAAAGGTAAAATATTGCAAAACCTCTAAATTTTAAAGAACCGCTTGGATTGACATGAAAATTGGCATACACATAGCTAATAAATCAAAGAAAAAAAGTGATATTGTGCTGATGTGTGATTTTGCCCTAGGGGTGAGTTTCACCCCCCACTCGCAGAACTCTACGAGCTCCCTAGTGGGAAAGTTTTGGGATAGTTCTGATTTCTTTCATTATGGATTTTTGGCTGCTGAATCCAAATATGAGGTTTGCGGACAAAATTTCTTGCCGGAACATTGAAAAAATCGCGAGAAAATCGAAAAATTTCAGCTTTTTTCCGCTTTTTTTGCTCAAATCTCGAAAACTATTAACTTTTAGTAAATGATCTGTTAATAGAAATTAAAGTACTTAAGATTGTCTACAAACATCACCGTTTACTTTTTTTCCGATGAACTGTTCGGTCTAAAGTGCAAGTTGAAAATTGCCAATTTTTAATGGTCTCGGCAAAACTCAATTTTCACATTCCAAAACTTTAGTTTTTATTAGAATGCTGTCATTTTATAAATTTTTCCTAGTTTTCTGTACAAATAATAAATTTTAGTTCATAATATGAATATGGTATGTCTCTTCTCACAGCTTCCATGAATCCATTCCGTCCTAAAATACCGAGAATATCTCTGATTTGCCACAGAAGATCAGGCACAGATGGAGTCACAGTTTCAGTTGGTGTGAACATTCCCTTCGGATCTTGACTTCTGATAAACCTTGAGATTCTGTGTTTTCAAAATGTATTAGTTGAACAGCTCTCTGACTTCCATAAACCTCAGGTGCGGGTTTAGTTATTAGTAGAGGAATGGATTGGAAACATGCTATTGCATGTTTTGGTGCAATAAAAGAAATGCCACCCATTCACCCATGACGTAAAAGTGTGGTATCCGTCGATTGTATGTATGTACGTTAATCCTTTCTGTCCCAACGCTGCATAATATATATGTTTTTGAAAAAGTGGGTCTGTATTCCCAGCCGCCGTATATATACGTTCAAGGTGTTATGGTCTCAATTTACCAAAGCCGAAAATATGCGTTGCTTATAAAATTCTAAACTCATTGTTGTCCCAACGCCGCAAAAATATGTCCAAAAATGTTAGATTCACAGAGTAACAAAAAGGTATTTTTTGAAAATAGTCCAGGGTTTTCCAACTGAATTAGACTAATATTGATGCCCTGAGTCCGAAAATGACCATGGTTTTTTTCAATCAGGTCAGGATATTAGGATACATGAATTTTTAAAAGTCGATTTTTCGCCAAAAAAAACCAATTTCTGCGATTCATCAGCTGAGAAACCCCTGACGATTTTTTCGGTTTTTCTTAAGAAATAAAAGTCAACATATGCAAATTCGTTCAGTTTTTATTTAATCTAAGAAATTTGATAAGCATATTATCATAATATTAGTATAAGAATGAGCGTAACGAGACACAAAAGTTTAGAGTTTACGGCATAAATCGGCGTTTCTTCGATTCCCGTTTGTGAGCAGCTGCTGGGTTGTCTCTCTTCAGCGACCAGCAGTAGTCCGCCATCATACCTGCGTCCCACCTCCCCTGGTACCTCTCCTCCATTTGGCGCATGTCTTGATGGAATCTTTCTCCCTGCTCGTCGCTCATCGCCCCAAGGTTTTCAGGAAACTTCTCCATATGTGAGAACAAGAAGTGCATCTTTATACTCATCAAACACCCCAGTTTTTGGAAGGCCTCTATCATGCTGCTGACGAGTGTGGCGTGGTTTGCGGCCTTCGTGTTCCCCAGGAAGTTGTTCACCACCTGCACACACGATTTCCACGCAGCGCACTCCAGTGTGTTCATGGAGTTTTCAAACTCTGTGTCCTTTATCAGCTGCCGTATCTGTGGGCCATCAAAAATGCCGGCCTTCAGCTTCTCAATGGTCAGTCGAGGAAAGGCTTGGCACAGGTAGTTGAAGCATTTCCCATCCTTGTCCAGAGCGCGCGTGAACTGTTTCATTAACCCTAGCTTCATTGTAGTGGTGGGATCAATATCTTCTCCCGGTCAACAAGAGGTTCGTTTATGATGTTTCTCGCCCCAGGTACTAACTGCTCTCGTGCCGGCCACTCTTTCTTTACATAGTGGTGGGCTCTGTCTCGACTGTCCCACATACATATAAAGCATGGGTACTTCGTGAACCCGGACTGTTGACCAAGTAGAAAGTTCACCATCTTGAAGTCGACACAGATGATCCATTGGTGCTGCTCATATTGGATTTTGTCGAGCACGTACTTCACTGCTTCATATTTCTCTACAAGAGTTGTGGAGTGCGCAAGAGGGATTGAGGCGAACTGGTTCCCGTTGTGGAGGAGCACACACTTCAAAGAGCGCTTACAGCTGTCAATAAACAGTCGCCAATCTCTCGGATCGTATTGAGGAGCACCGAGTTTAACAAGAAGACCGGCGACATCTCGGCAGTACACTAGGTCTTCCTCCTAGCAGAAGTAGCCCATGTAGTCCTCATGCCTTCTGCGAAAGTAAGTGATACGCGCGTCCTCGCCAAGTAGATTTTTCTCTTTGAGTCTGGAGGCCAACAGCTCGGAGGTAGTCTTTGACAAGCTGAGATCCCGAACAAGATCATTAAGATCACATTGTGAAAAGGTCTGCGGACCATCGCGTGCTTCATACTCTTCTGCATATCCTCCCTCGTCTGTACTGGTAGTGGTGGGCTCGTCGTCGCTGTCAGGAAGCTCTGTGAACGATGGTACAGGAATTTCTTCGCAGTGAGCAACTGGACGGCGGGCAGATGGAAGGTCGGGGTACTGGAGGCTATGCCGATTCTTCCGGTTGATACCAGTAGTATTGATAGCGCAGAAGTAACAATCCGATGCATGGTCAAACGACTCCCTCCAAACCATCGGAATCCCAAACTTCAGTGAAGTTTTCGTGCCCTTCGTCCACCGCCGGAGGTATTCCACGCACGTCTTGCACACCTCGTGCGGTGCCCAGGACTTATCTTGGTCACCCAGCTTGGCTTTAAAGTAAGCCTGGTAGGCGCTCTTCACAAAGCCTGTGATGTTCTTCCTGTCCACTGGCAGCGTGTATTCTCCGCAGATGTAGCAAAAAACGTCAGGACTATTCATGCATGAACGTCGAGCAGAAGCCATATTCATAACCTGAAATAATATTAGAAATATGTAGCCTACTTTCAGATAATAAATTTACGAATAAGTTAATTTTGTAATTACATAGATTGAACTCAAAACCCCTATTACTAGCATATTGAAACGTATATAGGCATATGGCCGTATCTCAAAAAGTTTACATGATACAGCAAAATCAATGTGATATTCTAACGTATGTAGGCATATGGTTGTATCTCAAAAAGTTGACCTGATACAGCAAAATCAATGTGATATTCTAACTCAGGACACCAAAATTAGTCTAAATCAGCTGAGAAACCCCAGACTATTTTTTGGCTGTCACCCAGTGACAGTATAATAATATTCCCAAAGCCCAAAATGTTGGAACCTAAGACAGGTCATGCGGACCCATTGCCGTATATATTTGTTCACATATTTTAGATATATGTTATATTGTAGCACTGGTGGAAAAGCTTATAGGTAGCTGCTAGAAGATGAAGCGTTTGTAGCCACAGAAAAGACCAAAAAAAAGAAGCGAATCGAGATACATGTGTGCAAGATGCGGAGTCGGCCTTTGCGTAGTTAAGTGTCATGTTTTGAGGAGTACCACACAAAAGAAAACTTTTAATGTTAATTTACATTACATTATTTTTTTTAAGTTAGCTACAATTCTTCAAGTTGATTTTGCTCTCTGATGAGTACTTTTGAATAAAAAACGTTTAAGTTTATTAAAAAGAACTCATTAAAAAACATGCTTTGGTCATTTATTGGTTTATTTATTTGCGACGTACATATGAGGCAATGGGACTCTAAGCATGAAAAAAACCTTTGGGATTGAGGAACCAACATGCAAATTAAGTCCTGCATCTTCTTCTTTAAGTGCCATCTCCGCGCCGGTGGTCGGCAATCATCATAGCTATTCGTATTTTAGAGACGGCTACTCTAAAAAGTTCATTTAATGTACATCTCTACCACTCTCTCAGGTTGCGCAGCCACGATATTCTGGCTGGCATAGAAAGGGCTAAAATCAGCGTTTTCGTACACCTGTTGTGTAAAGCACGGCTGATCAATTTTCTGCGGATAGCTTGTGGTTGCTGACACTTCCAGATAAGCAACGCGCTTGCTCAAAGTCTTGTAGCGGCAGTAAGGCCCAGAGAGTTGGTCTCACCAATCCTTGCAGGGTTGGCCGTTTTCTCTACAAAAGTACGGCTCATGAAAATAGGTTGATGTAGTTTCCTCTTTGAGGTTTTCTTCATCCTATACAGAAGCTGTTCGCCTGGAAGTGTCAGCATTCGCAGGCGATCTGACCTGGAAAGTGACCTGCCTTGCTTTACACAGCAAGTGTACGATAACGCTGATTTTAACATACATACAGTCGACGAATACCACCCTTTTCACGTAATATGTGACATTTCTTTTATTGCACCGAAACATGCAGTACTCCTAAGCAATGCATTCCTCGGATAAAAAAGAAACCTGCGCCTGAAGTTTATGGAAGTCAGGGAGCTGTTCAGTTCAACTAATTAATTTTAAAAGGACAAAACCTTAAGGTTTATCAGAAATCAATATAACAGATTCGAAGGAAATATTCACACCAACTGAAACTGTGACTCCATCTGTGTCTGATCTTCTGTGGCTCTAAGGGAAAAGCAGAGACATTCCCGGCCTCTTGGGACGGAATGGACTCATGGAAGCTGTCACAAGAGACATACCATACCTATGAACTAAAATTTATTATTTGTACAGAAAACTAGGAGAAATTTATCAAATGACAGCATTCTAATAAAAAATAAAGTTTTGGAATTTAAAAAGTGGGTTTTGCCGAGACCGTTAAAAACTAGCAATTTTCAACTTGTACTTTAGACCGAACGGTTTGTCTGAAAAAAAAGTAAATAGTGATATTTGTAGATAATTTTAAGTATTTTAATTTCTGTTAACAGGTCATTTACTAAAAGTTAATAGTTTTCGAGATTTGAGCAAAAAAGCGGAAAAAAGCTGAAATTTTTCGTTTTTTCGCGATTTTTTCAATGTTCCGGCAAGAAATTTCGTCCGCAAACCTCATATTCGGATTCAGCAGCCCAAAATCCATATACAATGAGATAAAAATCAGAAGTACTCCAAACCTTTCCTAGTCAAAACACAATTTTATTGAATCATGTTTTTTTAGGTAATTTTGATCAGATCAATCTGAAATTTTCGGAGAATATTCTTCAGGATATGTACACTTCGCGTCAAAAAAAACTGGTACAAGCAACGAACTGTCAACACTGATGGAATCGCCATAAAACGAAGTTAATGGCGTCAGGATGAGATAGAAGATCATCAGGTAAAGGAGGGAAGATAATCGGACAGTGCTAGTCAGGTACGTTGTAGTTGTAGCAAATTTTACCTGAAAATTCTCTGTCTCTCCCATGTCTCTCTAGAAGTGCTAGAACCTCTCTCTTGTATGTTGGCGCCTATCTCGCTTCACTGTTGGAATGGGACGGGGCCATTCCATCAGTGTTGACAGTTCATTGGGTACAAGTCTTATAACCGAAAATCGTGTTTTTCTAGTTGTGTAAATTGGTCTTGTTACATATGTTATTCTTATTTCTAGGCAACGTTGCCAGTTCAAATAAAATATTATATCAAACTAGCTAAAAGCAGGGCTGTGCGGCAGACCGCAAGTTTTTCGTATGTTTACTAAAAATTAAAACAACATCGAGCATTCTCGATTAGCCAGTCACATTTATTTAAACATGCATCCTAAAAAATTCTCTTATTAATTTTGTAATGTTTCATCATCTCATTAAGTACCCATAAATTAATTCGTGCTCTATTATAATTTATGACAGATATGACATGAATGACAGATAATAACTCTAGACATGACACTAAATTATTACGTTTAATTTAAAATCCAGAAGTGTGAAGGGTTTCTCGTAAAGTGTAGCACAAAACTCTTTTAGAGCTGTGGTATACTAATCAATAAAACACACTGGAAAAATTAAAATTTGAAATTAATACAAAATGAATAACTTTAACAGTGAACAAGTGTGGAACTTAAATATTATGTATTACAATAAAATTCGAAATTGCTGAAATATTAAGGACATAGGTGGAAAATATCGCCTGTCAAAATGTTCAATGTGTTTTATAATGTATTATTCATTTTTTTCGAATCATGAGAAATATAATGAATATTTTTGAAAAATTTAAACGCAGAATGAAAGACTACATTATTACTGAGGGCCGAAAGTCCCTGAAAACTTCTACGTTTATTTTAATAAGTTACAGGGGGAAAATAAAGAGAAAATTTAGTGACGTTTAAGCAAATATTTCATTCAAAACTCAACTCATTTAACTCGACCGTCTCTCTGGATATTAAATTTATTAGATACGGTTTTTTGTTTTAATAATAAAAATAATACCTGTCTAAAATTTTTATACCGAATGGTGAGTAATTGGAAAACGGGCCATATTCAATGTATAATTTTAAACTGCAGAAGTCCTGCTTCCCTAATTATTTTATATCAAAACACATAAACAACTATTTCTAGAGGATTAAAATCTGTGTTGAAAACAACTGTTAAGATTGTTCTACGAATTAAACATATTTCAAAATTTTGTGAAAATATAATAATTTTTCACAGAAATACGCCAAAGTTAGGCCACACACATTACCATAATGTTTATCGGTTGCGTTCGGTGACAATTTGAACTTTCAAAATTTTTATTTTATCATTTCTTGTTTAAAAAATAATAAAATTGATAAGATAGCCTCAATTAAGGAGAAAGTAATAATAATAAAGATGTTTTATTCAGTCAATAGTGTGCGAACAATCAGGTAAAAAATAACGTGGGCCTAACTTTTACAGACATACCTACTGTGGCAAATGTAGGTCCACACAACACAGGCTTGTCACTGCAAAACTAAAGGATGAAAAAATAGAGGAGGTGGAAAGAAAAGAGTACAAGAAAGTAAAAGTAAACAAACTAAAGATGGAACGTGTGCGAGAATTTTACAAGAAGGAAACCAATAAAAGGCTGAGGCAGATAGAGTGCCAAAAATAAACATGGACAATGGAAGAAAGATGGAAAACTTACAGGGAAGTATTAAAGAAAACAGCAGCTGAAGTATGTGGTATCAAAAAATGTAATAGTCAATTGAAGATGACAAGATAGTGGAATAGAAAAGGAAAAACAGAAATAAAAAAGAAGATAATGGCATGGAAAAATACATCGAAACGGGATTAGAAGAAAATAAAGAAGAATATTACAAGCAGAAACGATTGGTAAAAATGACAGTCACACAAGCAAAAGCAAAATCATGGAAAGAATTTTGAGAAAAACTACAAAAAGGATATATAACAAATAATAGAAACATTTGGACGACAATACGACACATGAAGGGGGGAAAACGAAAAGAAGATAAATGCAGTAAGAGACAGATTAATGCAAATTCAAATAAACCCAGAACAAAGAGCTAGGGTATGGAAAGAATATTATGAGGAAAAATTTGATACCGAAGTAACACAGGTTGACAATGTAATAAATGAAGGCCAAGAAAACACAGAGATAGACCAAATAAGTAGGGAAGAAATAATAGAAAGAATATCAAATATAAAAACAGACAAGGCAGGAGGAGATGATGAAATTGAACCGGAAATGGTAAGATACATTGGAGAAGAGGGAATAAACTGGCTATGGACAATATATAAAGAGGCGTGGGAAAAACAAGCAATCCCTAGTGACTGGCAGAATAACATAATTGTACCAATATACAAAAAAAGAGAATATATAAACTGCGAAAACTACAGAGCTATATGTCTGTCATCCGTACGCTTGAAAATGTATACGAACATAATAGAGAAAAGACTAAGTCAAGAAGTAGAAATGAAATTGGAAGATGAACAAGCGGCCTTTGGACCAGGAAGACAAACAAATGACAACATATATACCATCAGGAACCTAATCGAATGATGCTTAGACACGGGGGGAAAACTGGTTTTAGCATTCATAGACCTAAGAGCAGCATTTGACACGATAGAAAGACAAATTATAGGGGAATGCTTAAGGACAATTAATGTACCAACCAGATTGATAAAAATTATAGAAAGTACTTACAAAGAGGTAAAAGGAAGAGTACAAATAGCAGGGGAACGATCAGAAGAATTTAATTGGAATAGAGGTATTAAACAAGGAGATAGTCTCAGCCCTTTGCTATTCATAATCGTAATGAACGAATTAATAAGAAAAACTAGAGCAAGAACCAACCAACTACAGACAATAATAGGATACCATAGATTCCATCCGGTAACAATAGAGTCCTTAATGTATGCGGACGACATAGTATTAATAGCAGATTCTGAGAACAAAATGCAGAAACTAATGGATATATGGGTAGAGGAAACAGAAGGGCTAGCAATGGAAATAAACGAGGAAAAAAGTAAGATAATGATAATCAACGGCAAAGAAGGTAATGAAATAAAGATAAAATGCAAAAACTCAGAACTGGAAATAGTTACAACTTACGAATACCTGGGAAGTAATTAATAACGACGGAAAAATAGACTGGGAAATAACAAATAGAGCAAAGAAATCAAACAAGTTATACTATGCCTTAGCCCCAATACTGGGGAAAAGAGAAGTTGAAAGAGAGACAAAAATAAATAATATAACACAATAGTGTTACCGACTGTGCTCTATGCAAGTGAAAACTAGACAATTATGGAAAAAACATAAGAGCAGAATAAGTGCAATGGAGATGAGACATTTAAGAAGAATAGTTGGAAAGACAAAATGGGATAGATTAAGCAACGAGACTATTAGGAGAATAGCCAACCAAGAACCAATAATGAATAAAATAAAAAAGAGACAAATGAATTGGTATGGGCATTTGATGAGGATGCAACCCAATAGAATTACGAGAAGAGTCAACAAAGCAAGGAACATTGTTAAAAGAAAAAGAGGTAGACCAAGAAAAAAATGGATACAACAAATAGTAGAGGCAGGAAAAGTTAAAGGAAAATCACTCGAGGAATTAAAAATAATGGCAGAAAACAGAAAAGAATGGAAGATATGGATGAATGTAAATTAAAATAGCGATCCCAAATCCGACACCCCCATGGGTACAAGGAAGGGGAGACAGAAAGAAAGAAAGATTCCTCGCTATTTCTTCCCGCTTATATGCTGGCGAAAGCCCCTCGTAGGTAGTTTAAAGAATGTGAAGAAGAACAATAATTTGGTTAATAAGTACAATGCACATCGTATCAACTGTAAAAGCGACGTAAATTAGTGATTACTTCTACCAACTGCATAAAACATCACCACCAATAGAAGTCGGTACCTAAGAGAAACGGTAATTTTAAACCGTCTCTAGTGTTTCGTCGTTTTCATTTAGGATTCCAGAAGGTTTAACTATTTAATAGCTCTAATAATCTCAAATATGCTAGAAAGCACTACTTCAGATTTATAATGAAATATTCCCGAACTGTTATGCATTCGGTAAAACCGTTTTACCTGCTTTGGGTTATTCATGAACGTCGAGTTTTAGTGGAGATAATCAGAAAAAATAACACGCGAGCACTTGGCAGAGATAAAAATTGAAATATAAAAGGTAATAACGTCTAAAGAGATTTATAATATGTTTCTATGTATATCGCGATTTTTTGCAAATTAATTTTGTAGTTTTTCTCTTCAGTATGTACCGGGTGTCTCAATAAGAATGGCTCTCGACCATATCTCAGGAACCGTTTTTAGTACAACTTTGATAAAAAAATATTTATAACAAAAGTTGCCTCTGGAAAAGCCTGGAAATTATTTTTATAATTGTGGGTCCACCGCTAGAAGGCGTAATTGATTATCAAATATTAAAAAATAAAAATTTTGCAAAATTTGCCTAATGAAAGAGCACTAGAAATCCAATCATCGTATGCTTCATAAAATTCTGCGCATACTTGATTTCACAAGTTTAAGTCTGCCTTTGCAAATAAGAGGTGGGGGTGAGTGGGAACCTTCTTATGAACAAATGGTTATAAGTCCGGTTCTGCTAAATCGAATTTTGCATACTTGGTCTTGTTGAAAAGAGCTCTTTTTCATCAATGTAAGTGTCTTATTTTCGAAATAGCCTAATAAGTAATATGCAAGCTAGGAGGCGTTATTTAATTATTTTCGGAAATCTAGTATTCTTTGGAGAATATTAAATACAAGTATGCATTTTTATTCCTGTATTACAAAATTAGACCAAATTAGCAACCTAATACCGAAAACCGCATGTCGATACTTCTTTTTTATCTCGAGATATTTTAAGAAACGTTTAAATTTTAAACAACTGTTAATATCACCGGTAAACCAAGTTAAGGAAAGTAGTGTGCTACGGAGAAAACGAAGAAACATTTTACAGATGTAAACGTATATTATAATTAATTAAAACAACAATAAGACAAACAACACTATAAAATATAATAAAGAAATAAAAGCAACTACTTACTTAGTGACGAACTAAATTTTCAAATTGTTGCCAATCATTTTCGATGCAAGCATTTACTCTTTCAAGAGTAGAGTAAACAGCAGTCTCAATTTCTGCTTTCGCAGTGTTTTAAATGGCGTTTCGTGTTCTCTAGATTCTAGATTCCAGATTCTAGATTCTAGATCATGTTTTCTCGAGTAGTGGGCCTAGCGGGAAAAACAAGGTCTTTAATTCGTCCCCATAAATAAAAGTTTAAAACAGTTAAATATGTTGCTATTTAATCTACTCTTGAAAGAGTAAATGCTTGCATCAAAAATGATGGGCAACAATTTGAACATTTAGGCAGTCACTAAGACTAAGTAGTTGCTTTTATTTCTTTGTCATATTTTATTGTGTTGTTTGTCTTATTGTTGTTTTAATTAATTATATACCTTTACATCTGGAAAATGTTATTTGTTTTTTCCATACCACACTACTTTTCCTTAACCTCGTTTACCGGTGACAGTAACAGTTATGTTTAAAATTTACACATTTCTTAAGATATCTCGAGATAGAAAAAAGGTATGGACATGCGGTTTTCGGTACTGTGTTGCTAATTTGTTCTAATTTTGTAATACATGATTAAAAATGCATACTTGTATTTAATATTTTCCAAAAAAAAACAGATTTCTTAAAATAATTAGATAACGCCTCCTAGTTTGCATATTACCTACTAGGCTATTTCGAAAATCAAACACATACATTGACGAAAAAGAGCTGTTTTCAACAAGACCAAGTATGCAAAATTCGATTTAACAGAACCGAACTTACAACCATTTTTTCATAAGAAGATTCCTACTCACCCCCACCTTTTATTTGCAAAGGTAGACTTAAACTTGTGAAATCAAATATGCGCAGAATTTTATGAAGAATACAATGATTGCATCTCCAGTGCCCTTTCATTAGGTAAATTTTGTAAAATTTTGTTTTTTTTAATTTTTGATATTCAATTACGCCCTCTAGCGGTGGACCTACAATTATGAAAATAATTTCCAGGCTTTTCCCGAGGTAACTTTTGTTATAAATATTTTTTCCTCAAAGCTGTACTATAAACGGTTCCTGAGATATGGCCGAGAGGCATTCTCAGTGAGACACCCGGTACTACTGAATCCAACTGACAATTATGTTATATTTACTGACAGTAAAAGCATGGTCGACAGCTTTAGAAACATTCAAACACGTAAATCACATTGAACTATTTAGATCTTACAAATTGGGCGAGGCAAGAAAACACTAAAAAGTCCAAAACCTAGGAATTTTGTGCAGTAAGATGAACCCTCATGCAACCTTTTGCATTCGATTCAAGAGAGTGTGAGGAAATTTTGTGAACTAAATTGATCTCCTGGAGATGAAAATTGCATTTTGTGCATAAGAAAAATGCATTTTTAAAGTGCATCTCGAAGAGACAGAAAATGAAAAATTTAGAACTTGGAAATATTGACGGAAATGAGTTCAATTTTTATACTCGGGCTTTTGGGGATCGCTGAACACGAATTTCATGACGGCTATGGTCTCCGAGGTACCTGATGACCAGGGTTGACCACGTCGCCTGGAGTTTTATGTTATAATAATTCAAAATCAGTCAATAGCCATTACTCGGGAGGTTTTGAGAGTCGCTGAGCACGAATTTTGTGACGGCGGTAGTCTTCGAGGTACCTGGTGCCCAGCGTGGTACTCGTCGATTGAGAGTTTATGTTATAATGGTTCAAAATCAATCAATAATCATTACTCGGGCATTTTGGAGGTCGAATTTCATGACGGCGATGGTCTCCGTGTTACCTGGTGCCCATGGTGGAAGTCGTCGTCTAGAGTTTTATATTAAGTCGAACCCGCTTATTGGAATAGCCTTCGTGCCAAGCAAAAGTATTCTTATAACCGGAATATTCTCATAACCGATCATTGGTGGCTAGTAGAAACGTTTTGGAACCTCAAATTTCTATTCCTTAAAGCGGGATATTCCTATAAGGGGTATTGTATTAAGCGGGTTCGACTGTATAGTCATTCAAAATCAGTCAATCTCCATTACTCGGGCATTTTGGAGGTCGCTGAGTTGGAATTTCATGACGGAGATGGTCTCCGAAGTAAATGGTGCCCAGAGTGGAACCTGGAGTTTTATATTATAATCATTAAAAACCAGTCATTACTTAGGGGTTTTGGGGGTGGCTGAAAATGAATTTTTCATTAGTAAACTTTCTCAAAATACTTTTACAGTCTCTTGAAGTTATGAAAATTTGTGGGGAGAAAGAGGATAGAAATACAAAGGTGATTGTTTGAAAAACAACCATCCTAGTGTTTATTGTGTCGGTCAACTTTGAGCGGTTGTATCTCAGGAATCAATCATCAAAATTAAACGTTTTTTCTTTTAAAAGAAGCGTCCTACCGCGTTTTTTCCAATGCGTTTTCATAATTTAACTTATTTTAATAGTTGCCGATCTGGAAGGCAGATCTGCAGATCTGAAAAGAGTAACAAGAATAACGTACCTTGGAAGTAACCTTGATGAAACTTGGGACCACTCACTAGAGATCAGAATACGTCTCGAAAAGGCACGTACAGGGTTTTATAAAATGCAAAAAGTTCTATGCAACCGCCAGTTGGGTATCTCATTGAGAACTAGAATACTTGAGTGCTATGTTTTCTCCACCTTGCTCTATGGTGTTGAAGCTTGGACAATGACAGAAGCCACACAAAAAAAATCCATGCATTCGAACTTTGGGGCTACCGTTAAACGCTCAGAATATCCTACATGAACCATACGACAAATGCGGAAATGTTGTGGAGGATGAACAAGAAAAGAGAGCTTATGCTTTTAATAAAAGAACGAAAAACACAATATTTTAGTCACATCGTAAGAAATCAGAAGTACGAACTGCTACAACTTATAATCTAAGGCAAAATCAATAGCAAAAGTGGGCCAGGAAGAAGACGCAACTCTTGGCTTAAAAACCTACGACACTGGACGAATATGACCTCCATAGAACTATTCAGGGCGCCGGGCAGCTGCAAATAGGATTAAATGGGCAAATTTAATGGCCAACGTCCTTAAGGATACGGCATCGTAAGAAGAAGAAGAAGAATAGTTGCCGAGATATTCTATTTGTTTATAAGCCAAAAAATTATTTCTATTTTTCTTCATGTGCCTTGTCCTTTGCGGACGTTGGCTATCATCATAGCAATTTTAATTTTGTTTGCAGCGTTTCTGAATAACTCGATCGATGTTAGTCCAAACCATTGGCGTAAGTTTTGAAGCCATGAGTGTCTTCTTCTTCCGGGTCCGCGTTTGCTTTCTATTTTACCCTGTATTATCAGTTGGAGTATATGATATCTATCATGTCTCATAATATGACCGAGGTATTCAAGTTTCCGTTTCTAAATTGTGAAAGAGATTTATTTTTGTTTTCCCATTCGGCGCAGTACCTCTACGTTAGTGGTGTGAGTCGTCCAGGATATTTTGAGGATATGTCGATACACCCATATTTCGAATGCTTCCAGTTTTTTCATTAATGTTTCCGTCAGTGTCCATGCCTCTGCGCCATACAGCAAGACTGCAAATACATAGCACTTTAGCAGCCGTACTTTTAGTCGGAGAGATATGTCGGAATGGGTGAATATTTCATTTTTCATGTGAATTTTTCATGTTGTTAAATGTTGCTCTGGCCTTTTCAATTCTAGATCGTATAGTATTTCGGTTGTTTGATCCCATTTCGAGTTGACGACTGTTCCAAGGTATATATACGAGTCAACGTGTTCAATTAGTTGGTTTCTTATCTTCAATGTTCTGGCAGGTTTTTGAGTTTTGCTGACCAGCATCCATTTTGTGTTATTTATGTTGAGGTTAAGTCCTCTTTTTTCACTTGCTCTTTGTACCCTGTCCATAAGTTACTGTAGTAGGACTGTATCGTCCGCATATCGGATGTTATTTGTCAATTCTTCATTGATTTTTATGCCTTCGTTTGCATCATCCAGTGCTTTTTTTTAAATTTTGTTCAGAGTAAATATTAAAAAGGAGAGGGGAGATAACACATCCCTGTCGCACAGCTTTTCTGATATCAATGCTCTCTGTGGACGCATTGTCGACTTTTACCCTGGCTGTCTGATTTCAGTAGAGACTTGTCACAATTCGGATGTTCTTATCATCAATTCCTATGCTTTGTAGAATTTCAATTAGTTGATCATGTCTCATATTGTCAAAGGCTTTCGAGTAATCTACAAAGCACATGTAGACATCCTTGTTCAGATCTCTACACCTCTGTACTAATACTTGCAGACAAAACACTGCTTCCCTTGTGCCCAAAGCGTTCCTAAAACCAAATTGTGACTCATTGATTTCAAATTGTTTATAATTTGTAATAAAACAAAAATTTTTTATAATTTTAAAATTTTCCTGGGGCCGCTCAAAGAGTTCGATTTCAATTATCTTGAATAGGTGTAGTACCTTTTTATAGAAAAATCATATTGAATGAATGAATGAGTTTATTTAACCACATTACACAATATTACAAGGATTGTAGCAAGTCAAACTTCACAATGATTTAAAATAGTTATTCTGATGTATCATAATTGAGGGGTTAGAAGTAAAAGGGTCTAAGTGCACTTTTTTAAATTTTTACTTTAAGTACAGGTTCGCATACTTAAATAGTATTAGAGCTTGGTGGTAAAACGATTTAAGCATATTTCGCCCTACAGTCGCCATCTATTGCCATTACATTTAGTTAACTGAAAACAATTGCAGTTTGCTTTGATAGTAAACAGGTTTAACCATCCGCTTGAACCGTTTTACCACAAAACTATTTTTAGTATTATGTAAACAAAAGTAGTAATAAACGGGTTTAAGTGCGCTTGAACCATTTTACCACAAAACTATTTTTAGTATTCTGTAATATGTAAACACATTGTTAATACAGGATTAATTTCAAGTAAATAAATATAAGATTTGTGACACATTTTGAAGACTAATTAAGGATTATGCAACGTGCCAGTTTTAGTTACACTGTAGATAACAGCTGGGACAAAAATAATTAGTAATATATAGTTAATATCTGCACTTGATCCGTTTTACCAGTAACATTTATCGACACCATGTACCGATTCAAGTACATTTTTTTATAATTGAAAAAAAGGAAGGATATAGTAAGAGTAGTAAAATACCCTTATATTTTTATCATTTTATAGTACAATGTACACTAGACATATTTTGGTTTAATGACTCCTATAATTTATAAAACTCAAACAACTCTGAAGCTGATTATATCAGAACTATCAAAACTGCACTTAAACCCTTTTACGTCTGGCCACCTCAATTAATATGGTTATTATCGCGACCGTAAATTTTTAATTGGCTAAACTAATCATTCAATCTCCATGGGCTTCTGGAAATATAATCAATACGAAAAAAGGGCTTTTATGTCACCAAGTTATTTAATTATTAATAAATAATTACTTACATAAAATTTTTGTTAAAAATTAAAGATTTTGTTGAAAAAATTCGCATTTTCCGAGGAAAATTTTCGTCGAGTAAATCGGGAAAAACATATCTATGCAGAATTGAATTACGGTGAATTTTTATTTGGGTGTTTTTGGTGGAAAGTTAAAATCTTTGGAGTTATAAAGCAATAATTAAAAAAACGATTTCGGGGCGTCATTTTGTTTATAAAAAAAATAACACACTAACTGCGGACTTTGCATACCTATATTAATAATATATACAGTGCTAGTCAAAAGTCCGTACCCCCCCTCGTATCTTTTAAACGGTTATACATATAATAGTGAAATTTTGAGGGAGGAAATAAACGGACGTACGCCTTTTAACTAGTCATGACAGGTGACGTAATAGTGACAGATGACTTTACAGCGCCACTGTGACAGATAATTTTAAATGGGACCATATGGCAGGTGATACCTCATTTGAAAGGTATTGAAAATACCTATTCAGTCATACTCATTTTTTTGGGTTTAAGTTGATTTTGATTTTGGTGAATAAATGAAATAAATACAACTTTGTAGTTTCGCAGTTAATTATTAAAAATTCAAATGTCCGCCCCTGGTTGTTTTATCAAAAAAGTTGACATTTTTCAGCTCTCTAGTAGTTTTTACGTCAACGTCAACCTTTTTGTCAAGTAACCATAGGCGGAGGTCTGAATTTTTATTAATTAAATGCGAAACTACAATTTTATATTATTTCAATTATTCATCCAAATGAGCTTAAACTCAAACAAAAGTATTATAGCTGAATGGGTATTTTCAATACCTATCAAACGAGGTATCACTTACCATAGGGTACCATTTAAAATTATCTGTCACAGTGGCGCTGTAAAGTCATCTGTCACTTTTACGTCACCTGTCATGACTAGTTAAGAAGCCTACTTCCGTTCATTTCCTTCCTCCAAATTTCACTATTATAAGTATAACCGTTCAAAAGATACGAGGGGGGCTACGGACTTTTGACTAGCACTGTATATAAAATTATAAGGTTCGATTCCAAGCAATAAAATTGCCGGTAAATAACTTTTCCTTGTATTTTGCTAATTTGCCCACAGTACATTTGTTTCTGAAATAATGATTTTATCTCACACATTTTCATCATCTTTTATAAAATTTTACCTCCCGGTACATTTTACGCCATAATTTTATGATAAAATAAATCGTAATAAAAATGTAACTCGCCGTAACTTTTCTCCTAATTTTATAAAATACCAAAAGGCATATAAATAAAAACTTACCAGCTACAGTGACATTATGCGTTTCGGAGGCGTAGGTACATATGAAGATAAGTTATGCATTTATTAAAAGGTATTCAACATAACTAAAAAGTTCAAAATATTTCCTAAAAAATATTTTGACGCTCTTTTCAACGCCGGTATTACCTTTTGGGAAAATTAATATACAGGATGAAAGAATTGAAAAAAAAACATATTTTTACAACTTCTAGTAAACCGTTTCTTTCGTTTCAAGAGCTCGATCTTGTACACCAAAAAAAACCCATCTACCAAATTTGGTTGAAGTCGGACTTTTCGTTCAAAAGTTATCGTGCTATTAGTCACATAATATGTATCGTCACCAGTTTGAATGCCTGCCATTTTTGTAAAAGGTAAAATCTGAGATGGACTCATATCTAGTTTTGAACTTTTATTTGTGTAGTATATGTTATCCAAATTATATGCTTCTATCATTAAATGCAAAATTCTTATAATATTTGCACGAATCTACCGCACTACTTCTGGAAATATAATCAATACCAAAAGGGCTTTTATGTCACCAAGTTATTTAATTATTAAAAAATAATTACTTACCTAAAATTTTAGTTAAAAATTAAAGATTTTGTTGAATGACTATGCAGAATTTAATTACGGTGAATTTTTATTTGGGTGCTTTTGGTGTAAAGTTAAAATCTTTGGAGTTATAAAGCACTAATTAAAAAAAGATTTGGGGGCGCCATTTTGTTTATAAAAAAAAATAACACACTAACTGCGGACTTTGCATACCTATATTATTAATATATAGAATCAGAAGATTCGATTCCAAGCAATAAAATTTTTGGTATTTAAATAACTTTTCCTTGTATTTTGCAAATTTGCCCACAGTACATCTCTTTCAGAAATACTGAGTTTATCCCACAGATTTTCATCATCTTTTATAAAATTTTACCGCCCGGTACATTTTACGCCATAATTTTATGATAAAATAAATTGTAATAAAAAAGTAACTCGCCGTAACTTCCCTCCTAATTTTATAAAATACCAAAAGGCATATAAATAAAAACTTACCGGCTACAGTGACATTATGCGTTTCGGAGGCGAGTCTAAACGCTGGGGCTTCGCTGGAAATCTCGCAGCGATACGCTCCCGAGCTGTGTATCCTGGATAAGCCGCTCAGTATTATTTTGCACCTTACTTGACTGCAGTCTGTTTCAGATGACCTTACTTGTACGCCCGGAACAGGAAACAGCAAGGTCTTTTGTTGGCCTCTCGGCATGTACCTGGAAAAGGGACAAGGGACTATAATCAGATATTTAGCTTATTTTAAAATATATCGAATCTCTGCAAAACTTTAAGTTGTTCATTGAGATTATGTGAGTGTAAAGAGGAAAACTGACAGAGCGTGTTGCGACATTATGAGTGAAATAAAAAAATGTAACAGAAAAAGATAAAAACTGAAGACGGAATTCAACCCAACGTGAAAAAGATTAAACGTAAGAAGAGATAGAGAAATTTCTGTCAAAATTTGGTATTTATGACCCTTAAAATAACACCAAATGCTAAAATTTATTAGCCTGTGGATAGTGTGGATGTCTCGTCAGCCGAGGGTATGATCAGTGGCGTGGTAATTTTATGGTCAAACTACGTTTTGTTCTAATTTTTATCATTGTGAGAATTAAAAAAACCAACTAATATTTTTATCTCCACCACTGAGAGCGGTCAACTTTTTGGTTGCCTGTATTCTTCGGGACATTTTATCACAAAGTGTAAATATTACTAATTTTACCGTCTTGTGGGGTATCTGCGTTCTCTTTCTTTTCCACTATTATATATATTATATCTCTCTTTGCCGACGTTTAAATTGGGACCCACTTGAATCTCGCTTCAACACGCGCCTCGACCTCGTCGTGAGAATTCTCCATAAGAGAGACACACATATATAGGAATGAAACATAACTAAAAATTTCAACACATCTGCATGAAAAATTGTAGGAATCGAAGCGGAAATACGTAGACTCTTTCTCATAGGCACTTTTCAGTGCGTCACAGTTTTTCGATTTCTTTCTAACGCATTAAGTTGGAAGTGACAGAAAAAAACGTACTTCCGTGATTACAGTCATTTATTCTAGCTGTTGATAGGGTATGGCGCTATAATCGAACAAAAAATGATTTACGAATTATATATACGACTATAATCTGTACAATTTATAAGACTATACAAATCAAAGAAAATACCATTTTATAAATGCAAGAAACACAATTGATTTGTTTTTATACCAAATTGCAAATAAAAGGGTTATACTGCAAAACCGTTTTCATATTTGGCTGATTAAGATTCTGACAACTGTCACTGTCAGATTTAACTAAATTGTCATGTTATAAATTTAATGTGTATTATCAGGGACTTACCATTTTTCCCTCACTTGTGACGCACTGAAAAATGCCTGTGAAGAGGACCATACTTCACAAACTTTAGATTACACTGGACAGCAAAAAAATTTAAAATTTTGTCCCAAAAGTTGCTGATTCTTATAGTACTTTTTACTGTAAACACAAAAATGATAATCATTTTTTTTCTATCACTTAGAGTTTTCTTATGATAATGAAATACAATTATTTTGTTTGTCTATATACAGCTATACGGTCCAAGAGATTAAATCTCAACATCTAAGATGGGATGGACAGGACCATCTAAGTGAATCTGACCCAACTATCATGGACGACGAATCTTAGAGATAAGACATACTTACCCAACTATCATAGCCCAGTCGGGATAGCATTTGACCTTGAATTAGGAGCTGCCCCAAATTTTATTTTTCTAATGTTTAGAGAGGGTCAATATTAGTACAAATTTAAAATCTCGACTGAATTTAAA
Organism: Diabrotica virgifera virgifera; assembly: GCF_917563875.1. Lineage (NCBI taxonomy): Eukaryota > Metazoa > Arthropoda > Insecta > Coleoptera > Chrysomelidae > Diabrotica > Diabrotica virgifera. The sequence continues at coordinate 208,866,722 of NC_065450.1, forward strand.
CGAATTATTGAATTATCTCGTTTATTATTAGTTTTACAACAAATATATACCTATACAAAAATGAAGAGATTTAAATTTTGTACAATTTCGATGTACATTTTTTTGATGAAATCAATATTTAAGGTAGTACGTATGTGGTAAAGGTGCGAGCGTAAGACCTGATTGATTTTGTAGCAATTGTTTTTGTTCAATTTCTCCGCCATTTCCAACTTTTCGACAAAAAGTGTAAGAATTGAAATTGTTGCAGTTACGATTTACTACAATTTTTCGAGAGAACCAGTGGCGGGTCTACAAGGGGGGAAATGGGAAAATTACCCCCAACAGGGTCCAAAATTAAAAAAAAATTGTTGAAACATCACGATATATTAGCTGACATAAAACTTAAAATATCGACAGACAAATTCAACCAATCAAACCCGCTAGTTAATAAAATTAAGTGAACTTAATGCATATAATGTCTTTATGTCTTTTATGTACTTAGTTTCGTTGATGTTTCATTGGAAGTTTCAAAAATTGTATAAAATATAATTCTCTTTATTTTTGTTTATGTACAATTATGTCGTAAAAATTAATAATAAATGAGACAATTCAATAATTATGCTTCCCCTCCGCTTCCATTATTTTCCCCATTAACTCGGAGAATATTGATCGTATAAAAAAATTGTGCCAAAGAAATTGTAGGAAATTGCATTTCCAACAATTTTCTTTCCCACCATTTAGGTTGAAAAGTTGAAATTGGCGGAGATATTAAGCAACAACAGTTCTCATTTAAAATCAATATGGCGGCTAAAGCAACCGCGGAATTCAGTCGAGATTTTAAATTTACACTACTATTGTTCTCTGATAAACGATAGAATTATAAAATTTGGGGCATCTCGAAAACAAAATTCAATTCAATAATTATGCTTCCCCCACCACTTTTTACTATTTTCCCATGTAACTCGGAAAATATCAACCGCATGAAAAAAATTGTTAAAAAGAAATTGTAGGAAATTTTATGTTGAACAATTTTAGTTGAAAATGGCGTAGCTATTGAACAAAAACAATTGCTATAAAATCAATTCGGTCTTACGCTCGCGCCATAACCGCATACGTACTAGCTTAAATATTAATTTTAGCAAAAAATAAAACAGATAAAAATTGTATATAATTTAATTCTCTTCATTTTTGTATAGGTACATATTTGTTGTAAAACTAATAATAAACGAGATAATTCAATAATTCAATAATTATGCTCCAACTCTCACTATTTTCCCCTCATAACTCGGAAAATATCGACCGCACGAAAAACATTGTAATTAATGAAATTATAGGAAATTGCATTTTCAACAATTTCAGTTCCTACACTTTTTGTCAAAAAATTGAAAATGGCGGAGATATTGAGCAAGAACGGTTCTCGTTTTAACTCAAGATGGCGGCTAACGCAACGGTGGAATTCAGTCGAGATTTTAAATTTGTACTAATATTGACCCTCCCTAAAGATTAGAAAAATTAAATTTGGGGCAGCTCCTAATGGAAGGTTAGGCCTGTTATTCGTCTAACCCGACTGGACTATCATGGACGACCGTTCGAGATTGAAGCAAGTTGTGCAGTCAGCCAAGACCATGCCCTCCCTGGTGGTAGTGCTAGGAGAAGAAGAAGCTACACGGATATGGGTTTACTAAATTAAAAGGTTCGGGTCACAAATGAGGAGGTTCTTAGAAGAATGGGGAAGAACAGAGAAGTACTAACCACCATCAAATCTCGAAAGTTGGAATACTTTGGACACATTATGCGAAATAAATCCAGATATGCCCTCCTACAAGCCATCCTGCAAGGAAAAATATTTGAAAAGCGAGGATCAGGTATTTACCTTTTCCGCGTTGCTCCAGGTAAAGTGAAGATTGCCATGATGATCGCCAATATTCGTCACGAACAGGCACATCAAGGAGAAGAAATTAAAAGGTGGTTAGGAGCGATTTGCTTGAGTATTTTGCTTCTGGTAAGTCTCCTTTATGTAACTAGCAGTAGTAAACCAGTATTATTGTAGTTTATTTTCCTTGATATCGTTTTTCTATACTTGAAATATATTGATGGAAATGTTCTTTAGTTCAATACTAACATCTTCAAGTTTTTTTGAGAAATAATCCAAGTAGAAATCAAGGAAATGGACTTTAAGAGACATTTCAGCTCGAATAACTGTAGGCTTTCAGTAGATTGTTAACATATTCCTTGAGGTATACGTTAAGTATATATAAAAATATCTTTTATTAGAGTCAGACCTCATAGAAATCAAGGCTTTTCGTTCCGAGTGGAATGTTTTCCGCTGTGACTTAGAACTCTTTGGTTCGCACATTGCGGTGAATTGTTTCGCATTCCTCTTGTGTTGTTAAAGTTTGATAGTTCCCTCCAGTTTCTTACTTTCGGGATTTTGACATCTCTCATAAACCAGTCCTCCCATTACCCTCCCAGTCTAACTATATATTCTCCCTTCATTAGGCCTCTTAGTTTATGGTTCATTATTTTTCACACTTCTTCGTTTTCCATTTTTACCGGATCCATAATTCATCTGAGGATTTTCTTTCCAATATTCTTAATTTATCTTCATCTTTTTCTACGAGGCACATTGTCTCAGTTGCGTATGTAACTACTGTTTTGATTGTAACTCTGTATATTTTCAGTTTTGTATTTCTGAATAAGTTCTTATCTTTCATTAGACTGTGATATCTCCAGTATGTTTTGTTGCCTGCTAGTATTCGCTGCGTTACTTCTTCATTTATCTTATTTTTGCCGTTCACAATTACTCTCAAATATTTAAATTATTGAACTCTTTCAAAAGCCTAGTTTTCTTCCTTTATTTCTTTTGTCCTGTTATCTTCTCTGCTAGAGCAGAATAGATATTTTGTTTTTCCTTCGTTAATGTCAAGACCTTTTTCCGTGTTTTATTTGCTGGAATTGTTACTGCTTCTTTTAACATTTCCTTGTCTCTTCCTATCAGAACTATGTCATCTGCACATGGAACTATTTGTGTTGAGGAGTAGGCTACAGTTCCTTTAATTTTGCTGGCCTTAACTGTTTATTCTACTGCTATGGTGAATAGTGTGGTTGACAAGAAATCGCCTTGGCACACTTCTGTTTCTATTGCAATTGATTTTATGCTACTTTTCTCTGTCTTTATTTTAGATCGAGATTCATCCATAGTGGTTTTGTTAATCTAATTAGCTTTGCTAGTATATCTTGATTGTTCATTTCAATAAATTTTTTTCTTCCAATACAGTCAAAGGCTTGTCTGAAGTCTATGAAAAATTTGTAAAGTTAGACCTATAATACCCAAATATAAATTACTAGAATTGACTATCAGAAGTTCAGAAGTCGATTGTGTGAATGAAATGATTACAAACAATATCTTTAGCATAACTATTTACCAAAGGTAATCATTATCATCAAATGGCCTCTAACTTCTCAAGCTTTTTGCTTCATTCTGCTCTCACCCTTAAAGGTAAAGTTAAACAAAAAAATAAGTCGTATAGTACCTGAAGAACTCCTGGTCATCTTTATACCATTTGACTGCATATAGATCTTCATTCCCCATATCGAAATGACAGTCCAAGGTCATGTTTTGTCTTAGGTCTGCCACAGGAGGGGCTTCCATTCGTGTGAGACGTAATGCACTGGATTGGGCCACTGGAAAAAAAGTTTAAATTAATATTAGTATTATTGTGAAGATGTAAATTATAGTCATAATATGCCAAATAAGTATTTTAGAAACGATTTCTGCTGTAACAGCAGGTTATTTGGCGTACAAACACAACATTATTGAAGTTTAAAAGTTAATTTAGGTTTCGTTCAATATTGTAACACTTTATTTTTCTTGAATATAAAATTTTGGTTAGGCCGGTACCCTGCCGCATTATTTTTTGAGTATTATATGATTAACTTGCGTGTGTATACAATACTTATGTCCGATAACCACTTTTCCTTCAACAATATAGAGAGTTTTATTGTCTAGACCTAGACTACACACTATTTTCAAATTTCTCACTACAATTGTTAAAAACGTCAGGATGTAATAATTATGTCCAACTGCAATCCTTTCTTTTACGTGACCCTTAGGAATGTTCATAATATTTTTCGATTAATGAATAAAGCTTGAGAGCTAAAAAAAAGAATTGTTAACACATTTTTTAAAAAGAGAGAAACACAACTTATTACGTACAAAAGTGGACAACATCAATCCCAAATAGACTATTTCATGATAAGGATGATAAGGAAAGAAGACATACGTGAATGCAAGGACTGCAAGGTAATATGTTCTGGACATCGAAGTAAAAAGTGAAACTAAACCAAAATATCGGAGAGGACCACAAAAAATCAAGTGGTGGATGCTAAAAGATGAGAAAGAAGGTCTGTTCAGGGAATGAATAGTAGAGAAAATATGTTGGAACATGAAAGGAAGCCCTACTACAATTTGGAGAAAAATAGCCAGTAGTATTAGAGAGACTGCTATTGAAATACTGGGGAAAACGTCAGCAAAAAAGTTTGAGGATAAAGAAACTTGGTGGTGGTCAACCGAAGTTCACGGAAAAATAAAAGAGAAGGGAAAATTATATAAAAAGTGGCAAGAAACCAGATCCAACACAGATCTTCAAAACTATATGGTCGCGAAAAAGGAAGCGAAAGTGGCAGTAGCAAAAGCTAAAGCAGAAGCGTATTCAAACCTATACGATCAACTTGATACCAGGGAAGGCGAAACGAAGATATATAAAATAGCCAAACAGAGAGCAAAGAAAGCAAAAGATTTTAATCAGATTAGATGTATCCGAGATGAAAATAATAAAATACTAGTTCACAAAAAGGATGTCAAAAAGAGATGGAGAAAGTACTTTGACAGCTTATTAAATGAAGAATTTGACAGACAGCCTGTGGAGTCAACGGAGACAATAGCAGCAATGGTCACCAAAATAACAAACGAGGAAGTGGCTCAAGCGCTTTAAAAAATAAAGAAAGGAAAAGCGGTAGGACCAGATGATATTCCTGGAGAAGTATGGAAAGCATTGGGAGAGACAGGAACAAGGTGGCTAGCAGGTTTATTTAATAGAATTATGGACAAATGCCAGACGAATGGAGAAGCCGTATACTAGTACCTGTCTACAAAAACAAGGGAGATATACAGCAGTGTACAAACTACAGGGCTATAAAACTGCTTAGCCACACCATGAAAAAAGGTTTAAAACTTAGTAGGATAAAAACAGAGTATTTGGAATGTTCATTTAAAGATGGAGTTACTACAAATAAAATGGTATCTTTGGATGGTGAACTGATTGTAAAAAGCAATAGTTTTAAGTACCTGGGATCGGTATTACAGAGTAATGGGGAAATAGATGGAGATGCATGCAGTAGAATTGGGGCTGGATCGATGAAGTGGAAGGAAGCGAGTGGTGTGTTGTGTGACAGAAAAGTTCCAATGAAGCTGAAAGGAAAATTCTATAAAACAGCCATAAGACCGGCTATGATGTACGGAACTGAATGTTGGGCAGAAAGAGGAACAACGAATGCATGTGGCGGAGATGAGAATGCTTAGATGGATGAGTGGAGTGACAAGAAAGGATAAAATTAAAAATGAGTATATTAGGGGAAGTCTAGCTGTGGCACCAATTGATGCCAAAGTGAGAGAGCATAGGTTGAAATGGTTTGGTCATGTTCAACGTCGAGACGTTAATCATCCAATACGAAGAGTAGCTGAAGTGCAGATTCCTGGAAGGAGTAGGAGAGGAAGACCAAAGAAGACGTGGGGGGAGACGATTAGGCAGGATATGTTGGTAAAGGGGATTAATATTGATATGACCCAGGATAGAATTGTGTGGAGAAATGCAATTAGGGAAGCCGACCCCGCATAGGGATAAGGCAAAGAGAATGATGATGATGAAATAAAGCTAGAGAGCCAAACACCCACAATTTCATTTCTTAGTTTGATATCGAAATTGCTGTTGATGTTAATTTAAGTTTTTGAAGTTATACTTCTTTACGCGCGATATTAGGGTGAATTTTTATATATTAAAACCTACGATTCCGGCGCATGCGCATTATAACTTTGTTCTGATTGGATGTTCAAATGACATGTCAAAAATTATCCAATATGGCAGCTGTAGCGCAGCTGTGGTTTGGACGGTTGACGGTTTTGTTATTATGGTTGTTGCGTTTTAAAATTTGTGGGAAGAGAAACAACAAAGGTTAGTTAATAGTTATACTGCCTTTTTAAATAGTTTTCATATTATATTTTTGAAGTTATACTTCAAAATATTTTAGTTTATGTATGTATCAGTCCAGAAAAGGTGTGGAAAGAATATATCAGTGTTTTTAAATATATTTTTCTACAAACGTGTTAAAAATGCAATTTTTAGGACTCCATAGGAGCGTTAAAAATGCTACTTTAAGGCACTAGTGCTTTAAAATTTTTAAGGCACTGCAGTTAAAAGTGAATTGTCAAATTGTGAAACGTCAAAAAATTTATATTTCATTTATTAACATTAATATTAATAATACAACTTGCGCAATTTGGAAAAGGTGGTTTAAAATGTTTTTTATTATAATTTTGTGTCTTTGGATTTGTCTTCCTTGGGCGTAAAATAATAAAACATCTATTTTTATATTTCATTTGTCACCGTGATGTATAATTATGTATATCTGAAAGGTAAGTTGCATGCGGCTTGATGGCCTTGTTGGTAGAGCATTGGACCAGAGATAAAAAAATCGCGAGATTGCGGGTTCAAATCCCGGACGATTCATATTTTTTCCTTTTTTTTTTTAATATTTGGCATTGTTAAGTTTTGGTTCATTTTTGGTAATTATTGTTAATTTTTTGTATTGTAACTGTTAAGTAGGTATATTTATTTCGTTGAAATTATATTATAATAGAAGTGTAACTTCTTACGTGCGTACAAAGTACACACAAATTCTTTTTTGAGTAGTAAAAAAAACCCTGTTGTGTGGTAAGGCTAACTTTTTTCAAATTCATTTACACATTTTATTAGAAGTATTTTTCTTTTGATAAAGGGTTCTTTACACGCCTAATCGTAAAGCGCGCACCTAGAAATTCATCTTTTCAACTTTTTTTCAATTTTTTTTTCAATTTTCAATTTTTCTCTGCCTGTCATGATCATGTCTCCTTTGATATTTAATTAAGTTGAAGGTACTGAAAAGCTGTTTAATGGTTTTACAGGTTGTATTCTACTATTAAGTAATTTTTGAGCAACAATTATTAATTTAATTTACGTTCAAAATAATATTTATTTATTAATAAGGTATGTATAAAAAATTTTTAGAGCAGTAAATAAATCTAATTTTTTTAAATTACAATTCTTTAGAATTTCATTTTATTGAAGATAGAAATGTTATTCACAGCATAAATGTATGTAAACATATCTATTTTACCAGTTGTTCTGAAGCTATTTTCTTGTGGCATTTTTACAATTTTAACTATTTAGAATGGGAAATAAGCCACAATATTATTAAAAAATGATTTTTATTAACGTCGAAACGTTAATAAAAATCATTTTTTAATAATATTGTGGCTTATTTCCCATTCTAAATAGTTAACATATTTTACCAGTATTGCTCATTTAATCTTCTGATATCTTTTCTTAAGATTTACAGTTCTCTATAAGTCTCAGGTCAAGAATAATTGGTGCTCTATAATTCTGCAGTTCCTAGAATTCAGTATACCTATCATGTTTTTCTTTTATCAAACTGGTACCTAACTGTTATTTACCTGTTATTCATCTATCTATACTATTATTTCTCTATTACTGTCATATCCATTCGCCTCTAATAAAGCTTCCGAGTCTGAACAACGAGGTATTCGTATCTTCCTGTTATACGTTTGGATTATGACCATCTGAAGTCAGCCCTATGTCCACTTCTTCTTCGTGTACCATGTCCTTTCAGAACGTTGGTTACCATCATAGCTATCTTAACAGGGGAGCAGTCGCGCCGTTAAAAAAATCTAACATTTTATCCTTTTCCGTGATAACATGATGAAAAATTTTTCAACATAAATTTCCACTCGTAAGTGCCTCGAGGAACATTGTAGTAACGCGTGGGATTTTTTTTAACTTTTTTTTTTATTTTTTTTTTATTTTTTTATTTTTTTGTGGAATTTATGGTTTTGGTGAGAACCAATTAGCTCTAAATTGTTAGAAATAAATATTTTTATAAAACAAGTACACAAAACATTATAAAATAGAAATTTGTTTTAAATTCGTATTTAAATTCGTATTTTTTTTCTCTACGTGCGACTGCTTACGTAACAGAAGTGAGAACGACTGCTACCGGGTTAATTTTATTCACTGCCACCCTAAATAGTAGGCTTGTATCAACCTTATAAAAATCTCGCAAGTTCTTCAACTATGAGGTCCTTCTTCGTCCTGAACTGCGTTCGCCTGCTATTTTTCCTTGCATAATATTTTGTAGCAGTTTTTACTTGGGGCCTCTCATTACATGTCCGAAATACTCCAGCTTTCTCTCCTTGATTCTTTTTAAAATCTCAGTAGTCTTGCTGAGACGCTCTAGTATTATGGAGTTTCGAATCTTCTCCACCCAAGAAACTTTTAAAATGCTTCTATAGCACCACATTTCGAAACTCTCAAGGCGATTCAGATCGATTTTATTCACAGTCTAGGACTCCACACCGTAAAATAAGACCGAGAACACATAACTGCGAAGTAAGCGGATCCTCAATGTCAATTAATTTTAGGTCTGTGTTATTGTATACATAATACCTTGGTCATCCTTCTAAAAGCGGCTCTAGCCTGCTCTATCCTAGATCAAATTTCACCATGAGTCTCTGCGTTACAATTTAATGGATATGCAAGGTAAAAAATTTGAACTTGCTCAAGTTTATATACAATATAGTGCAAATAAAAGGAATACATTCGATACTTCGTAAACCGGCGACTTTAAGGAAAAATCCCGAAAGAGGTCGATTTTTATTTTTAAATTATGAAACTTCGGCATATATGTCATACTAGTGACGTCATCCATCTGTGTGTGATGACGTAATCGCTGATTTTTTAAATGGGAATAGGGGTCGTGTGATAGCTCGTTTGAAAGGTCATTCAATTCTCTATTTGGTAGTATAAACATTTATATAATTATTTTTACAGGGTGTCCAAAAAAAAATTAATTAAATTTTTTGACAAAAAAAAAGAAAGATGTATGTAATATATTTAATTCAAAATACATTTTACTGTTGCCTAAAAGCAGAAAAAAGCAGCTGTTTCACCCTTCGTATAATCTCAGTAGTTATCTCAGTTTTCATTTGCTTATGGTCAATCTTCCGCGCCTGTTTTACTCCAAGATATTTTTACATATCGTTTTCGCCCATGGCCTCGATGTTCTGGCCCTTTTGCATATCGAATGCACCGGGCTGTACCTTTCCTCTGACTATACCTATTCAAAACACGGCACTTGTCTAGGCCGAACTACATACTAATATCATTAAAGAATGTTTCTACAGTTTTTAACATCTGTTGTAGGTCTTCTCGAGTGGAAGCCATTAATTTCAAATCATCCATATACAACAGATGATTGAGCTTGGCTACCACAGCATTATTGTTTTTAATGCTAAAACCTGAGTCAGTAGAGTTTATTAGCTGGGAAAGGGGTTTAAAGCTAAACAGAACTACAATGGACTCAACGAGTCTCCTTGAAACAGGCCCGGTTGATTGCGATATTTTCCATTTCGATATTGTTTGCACCAGGTATTTGGAGGTGAATTTTAGTCTTCCAATCTGTCATTATATGTCTTAAAAAGGTCACTATGTTATCATCGACTTTTTATATTCTCAATATATCTATAAGCATTTTATATATATTATTATATTAATAACTATCGACATTACGTGTGAAAATTGCAATACAACAAAAATTTTTAATTTGTTTAAATAAAAATTTTTTATACAGTGAGCACGTAAAAGTTGGAATACATTCATTTTCTCGAGAACGGAAGATTTTGGAAAAAAATTCTTAAACAGGTCGATTTTTATTTTTAAATTACGACTTTTTGGCATATATATCATACTAGTGACGTCACCCATCTGGGCGTGATGACGTCATCGATGATTTTTTTAAATAGGAATAGGGGTCGTATAGCTCATTTGAAAGGTAATTTAATTCTCTATTCAGTAATATAAACAAACATTTACATAATTATTTTTTCAGGGTGTCCAAAAAAAAATTTTTTTTTATTTAATTTATTGTCATAAAAAGAAGAATGCATGTAATTTATTTAGTTCAAAATAAATTTTACTGCTCTCAGAAAACAGAGAAAAATGTTTATTTGAAAAATTATCATTTCTTTTCGCTTAAATTTAATGTTCAAACTGTCAAGAAGAAGGTGGGTGGCGGCTTTAATATTGAATTTAAGCAAAAAACAATATTTATTTGTCAAATAAATATTATTTTCTGTTTTCTAATAACAGTAAAATGTATATTGAGTTAAATCAATTACACACATTCTTCTTTTTATGCCAATAAATTTAATTCAAAAAAAAATTTGGACACCCTGTATAAATAATTATGTTAATGTTTATATTACTGAATAGAGAATTGAAATAACTTTCAAATTAATTATCACACGACCCCTATTCTAATTTAAAAAAAATTATAGATTACGTCATCACGCTCAGATGGGTGACGAAAAAAGGCGAAATTTAAAAATAAAAATTGACTTGTTTCAGGATTTTTTTCCAAAATCGTGCATTCTCGAGAAAATGAATTTATTCCAACCTTTACGTGCTCACTGTATAATTATACAGCTTTCAAATGAGAATATTTGTGTTTTTAACGTTAAAAGGTACACTCGTTGTAAGTTTATCTAAAAAAGTCTACAACTGAAGAAAATATGTAGTTTTCTTTTCTTATAAATAAATTAATCTATTATAACAAAACAAAAGCAAATTTGACATGTAATATTTCGTTAATTAGATGGCTCTACTCGAGTTACTGGGTAACAAAAAAATAATGAGGAAAATTGCTCCATGGTAAGCCGAGAAATGCACTTTTTTAACGTATACCGATTTTGAACTTTGAGATTCCATTTTTTCCAACCTAATTGCTATTTTTGGCAATTTTCACACGTAATATCGATAGTTTTTTATTATAATAATATATGTTATGAGTATTTTAAAGATATGAAAATTGGTGTGGGGAAAGAGGACAAAAATAAAAGGTGATGGTTCGAAAATTATGATCCTATTGTTTATATCTTTGCCGTAAATGTCGGTCAAATTTGACCGGTTGTATCTCAGGAACCACTCTTTACAATTAAACAATTTTTCTTTTAAAAGAAATGACCTATCGGTTTTTTTCCAACACCGTTTTCAAGATTTAATTTAAGTTAATATTTCCTGAGATATTCAATTTGTTTATAAGCCAAAACATTGTTTATAATTTTAAAATATTCCTGAGGCCGCTTAAATAGTTCAATTTCAATTTTGTAAAGTACATTAGATAGGTACAGTATCTTTTTATATAAAAATTATAGTTATTCTTATGTATCGTAATTATTGTATTTCTTATAGCGACCGTAAATTTTTAATTAACAATATAATTGTTGCTAAACTGTTTATTAAATTTCCATTGGCTTCTGGAATTATAATCTATACGAAAAGGGCTTTTATATTACTAAGTTATTTAATTATTGATAAACAATTACTTGTCTAAAATTTTTGTCGAAATAAATTGGGAAAAACAAGCCTCTATGCAGAATTTAATTACGGTGAATTTTTATTTGGGTGTTTTTGGTGTAAAGTTAAAATCTTTGGAGTTATAGAGCAAAAATTAAAAAAAACACACACACACAATTTTTGGGTGCCATTTTGTTTATAAAAAAAGTAGCACACTATCTGTGGACTTTGCATACCTATATTATTAATATATACAATCATAAGGTTCGATTCCAGCAATAAAATTGCTAGTACATAACTTTTCCTTTTATTTTGCTAATGAGCTCAGAGTACATGGTCTTTTTTAGCCCTTATGACTTTTCTGTCCTGTGACCATTATAATGTTACATAAAATGGGGGGGTGGGAATTAATTATGTATTCACTCGTTTGCCTGAAGTTCGATACCGAAACGAGAAAAAATGCCTAAACCCTGAAATGACAAAGCAGAAGGAAGAAATGAAACAACCTAATTTTTCCAGTTTAAAAATATTAAATACAACAAGTCGTTTTTCAATTTTATAATGTGGTAATGGACTCGAGCAAAAAACTCCGTTGACAAATTACAAATAAACCAAAAAGTGCTGTGCAGTTCTTTCGGAAAAATGTGGTATTACATTGAGAAATAGCTCGTTACAACCGTTTCGATGGCAAACGTCCTGAGCGTCGTATTGTTTTTGACACATCGGCATTTTTAGCGGGAAACAAAGTTCCGGCAAAGAGCGTTTTTGCCACATTCCAATGCTGCTCTCCGGTGGTGGTGTTGATGGTGATGGTGACGGTGGCGGTGAAGCTGGTGCGTTAGCTTCAAACCGTAATTGCGCTAAAACCGAATAAAAGTCGCCCACACTTACACTTCATCGAAATGTGAGCTTGGCGGAAGTTTACGATAATCGAGGGTAATGTACCTGAACATTCCAAACAACGCGATAGAATGATTTGATTAAGGGCGTCGGTGATCTTTAACTTTATTTCGCTATTGACTTAATACTTTTCGTATTTGTCGTAAATGTTAAAAAGTATGAAATCGTAAAAAATATATATCTCAGACTGGCATTTTAGGCCCTGATTTTGTCTACATACAACCGGAAGTAGAAAATAGATGAAAATATTTTTAGTAGTAATTGCACAAGAGCTCTAAAATTATCGAATTTTTCCCGAGTGACACTTTGACAGTTTTAATTTCACGACCCGAAGGGGAGTGAAATTATGTCAAAGTGTCACGAGGGCAAAAATTCGATAATAATTTTAGAAGTCATGTGCAATTTATTGCGATTATTTCATGAATAAAACTCTTCACAACAAAAATTTTATTGTAATTTATTTATGTAAGTACAAATTAGTACAATTAAACACACAGTTGTTATAAAATATTTGACGGTTGAAAGTCATCACTTTTATAATTTTTAAAACATTAACTGGACCCTGTTATGCAACAAGGAGCCAATTGACATTAAGTTAGTTTTATCAAGAAAAACGTTTTATTTGTTTCAATATATTATTTGGATATAAAAGTAATAATAAACGACATAAAAATAAACACTTTCATTATAATTTATGGGTTTTAATCCAATAATAAAATAAATAACTGAAAAAACTCTTTTGTTAGAAAAAATTAATTGGTTCTTTATTGTTAAATGTAACATTAACAATCCACGTCTGGTTCGAAATCTATATTTTTGTTTAATCCATCTACAGTGCGTCGATAAAGTAACGCATAAATTAACAGCTAAATAAACAACATTATTAGAAATTCGTGAAACAGGTCGATTTTTATTTTTAAATTACGGTTTTTTGGCATATATGTCACATTAGTGACGTTACCAATCTGGGCGTGATGACCTAATCGATGATTTTTAAGAGAGAATAGGGGTCATGTGATAGCTCATTTGAAGGGGTATTAAATTCTCTATTCACTGATATAAACATTAATATACTATACTTATTTATACAAGGTGTAAAAAAATGTTTTTTAAATTAACTTAATTGACACAAAAAGAAGAATGTATATAATTTATTTAATTCTAAATATATTTTACTGTTGTCAGAAAAAATTGGTTGAAAAATAAACATTGATTTTCGCTTAGATGAAGTGTTCAAATTGCCAAAAGGCAGATGGGTGGCAGCTTTAACATTGAAATTAAGCAAAAAACAATAGTTATTTGTTAAATAAAAAAATTTGTTTTCTAATAACAGTTAAATAAATTTTCCTTTAATAAATTATATACATTCTTCTTTTTGTCTCAATTTAATTTAAGTTTTTTAAACACCCGGTATAAATGTTTATGTTAATGTTTATATTACTGAATAGAGAATTGAATACCCTTTCAAAGGAACTATTACAATGATCCCTATTCTCTTTTAAGAAAATCTTCGATTACATCATCACTGCGCAGATGGATCGCGTCATTAGTATGATATATACCTAACCCAAAAAATCGCAATTTAAAAATAAACATCGACCTGTTTCAGGAATTTCCAATAGTGTTGTTTATTTAGCTAAGAATTAATTTGTGCGTTACTTTATGGGCGCACTGTATGTCCTCGATTATAGTATTATCTGCTATAATATTTGTATAAAATTCGTAGTGTCTTCAACATTTGTTTTCTTCGTAATTCACCTTATTCCAAATAGCATTCCTTTTTTTAACAATATCCTATTTTTCACTGTCTTTAATATTCTCCATTTTTATTTTGAAGGCATAAAGACATTTATTGCAGGTGTCTTTTTTTGTCTTTTTTTCTGCAACAAGGAACCAAAGTTACTTGGTTCGAATTGAAAAACTACAACCAAATTTATTAATCTGCAATATGGTTCTATCGTCCAGTAGATAGCTATGATGTACCGGAACATTTGAGTCATTATTGCAGAACGTGAATAGTATTATAATTTACAGTTTGTACGAACGAATAACTCCATTTTCGAAAAAATGTTAGTTGGTTCCTTGTTGCATAACGGGGTCCAATTGTCATTAATGTCACCGAATGTATTTTTTCGTAGCAACGAAGGGCATCTGACGTAATATATTTGACGACGGGATATTATCAAAAATTATCAGTCTAGTTTTTATTTCTGTAGCTTTCTATTCAGAATCTCCTATGAATGAAATAATCATTATAGTTTTAGTTTGATCTTCAAAACCCCTGAATTCCAATTTTCATGATTGGCTTACCTTTAGTTCTCGACATATTTATAATTAGCCCTTTATCTGACTTACCCTATATTTATGTATAGGACAGGCCTCATTTGTAATGTTATTTTTCAATAATGTCTGTCATTTTAAAGGAAAATCAATAGATATTTTATTTAATGGCAGCCCTTTTAAGTTTGTTTTAACATGGGGAGATATTATTTGTTAAAATATTATTCCCCCATTTGAAAGGAATATAGATATTTTAAGTGATGGTAGCCATTAGAAATTTTTTTAAAACTGTATTTAAAATACTCAGTGACATTAGAAGTGTTACACCTAGAAGGAATCATTTCTGGAACTGAATTTTTTGGCAACATGGTACATTTTTATCAAGCATAAAACGATAACATTGGCAAGACTTTTTATTGACATGTAATTAAAAAAAAATTAATAATATTTTTGGCGACCCCCTAGTTGAATACAGTCCTGTACACGTCTAGGCATTGAAAAAATGAGATGATCGATGCCTGCTTGTGGCACCTTGTTCCAAGCAACTTGAATTTCTTGGATTAACTGTGCCAGAGTCTGTGGAGGATGGTGCAAAGTGGACAGTCTCCTCCCCATCATATCCCACACAGGTTCGATAGGATTTAAACCCAGTGAACGGGGTATCCACGGTAAAAAATTAACTACAGCTTCTTGGACAAAGTCCATAGTTCGACGAGCAATATGAGGACACGCGTTGTCTTCCTGAAAAAGGGAGTTTCGACGGCCGTCTATATAAGCAGTAAAGTGGTTTGTAAGATGTCATCAACATAACGCGCATCTGCCATACTGCCTCGAATAAACAAAAGTAGTGATCGGCTACCACAGGCAATAACCCCCCAAACCATTACTCCAACTGTCCTGTGTAGATACCTCTCAACAGAAAACTCCCTCGTCGCTCTCCACGACCATCAAGCGTATCTAAACAAAATCTCGATTCATCGCTCTCTACGGCGGCGTCTTATCATCATACGACCATCAAGCGTACCTAAACAAAATCTCGATTCATCGCTGAAAGCTCTATTATGCCATTTTGCCACCTAATACCGGCGTTCTCTGCACCAGTTCAAACGACAGCGGTCGGCAGTCAAAGGAAGCACTGCTCGTGGGCGGAATGAAACCAGTCCAAAAGCTCTAATGCTACAGTATAGGGTACGTACCAATTCTACTTTCTACTCCTAACCATTCGTCAGCGATTTGACGCGTAGTAGCAAAACGGTCTCGCAGAGCCAGGAGTCTAAAGAGCCTATCTTGAAGCCTTGTGGTACGTCTCGGTTGACCAGTTGGTATTCTTCGTGTTCCTCTGCCTTCATTTGTTCACACATGACACACTCGCATAACTGCCATTGTTGTACAATTAACACGATGGCCAATTTCGAGATACGACAAACCCATATCTCTATATGCAATAATTCTACCCCTGTCAAAATCGCTAAAATGGTGGTAATTTTGGTGTCTTCGAACTCGAGGCAAATTCTTGCACTGAATACAATTAGCTTGAGGAATAATAAGTAAAAATTTCTGTACCAATCGCTCTTCATAAATTGGACAACTCTTCTTTTACTAGGCCTAGAGATCTCATACGTACACCATTTTCTTTACTTTTAATGGGCTATGTTTATGCTAATTAAGTTTTTTCGATAAAATACTTACTTTTTGAATTATTATTTGCAAAAAACCGTCTAGAGGTGTATTTTTTTGTTGAAAAATGAACATATTTACTCGCAAATAGCTCAGAAAGTATAAACTATAGAAAAAAGTTGTTTAGAATTAATCAGTTAATCCATTTCCGGACCTATTTTGAACGTATATTTTTTCATCCCCGAGAAGGGGCGAAACTCACCCCCATGGCAAAAGCACACATCGGCACGATCTCACTGTTCTTCTTTGACATGTTACCTATGAGTATTCTAAATTTGTAAGGTTCTTTAAAATAATATTTTACCGTCAGCGAACGGACTAATAATTCACAGTTCATTTGTAATGTTAGGGGAGCCCAAGCGGGGATTTTTGCAGTTAATCGAGCGAGTCAGATAATCATATAGGGAGAAACGTGGTACCCTGCAGATGTACCCCTATCATATATTGGCTCTTAACACAGGGGAGTTCGTTCAGGGGGCCCGAAAAAAAAAAGCTATCCTTAAAAATACTCGAAATTGTCAGATTAAGATAAGGTAAGTTATAGTCTAGGCGCCAAATAGAGGTCACCGTGTCATTTTCAATTCTGATGGACAAACTCAACGGTTTCTTATGGATTTTTGGCTGCTGATTACGAATTTCGATCCGAGTGGTCAGAAAATTGTTATAAACAATTTAATTGTTTATAAATTGTTTATAAGGCTCTGGCTCATAAACTAAATAAGATACAAAAAAATGTTCCAAATAAAATTTGTTCCTTAATGAAAAATGAAGAAATAACCGTTTACTAAACTTAAAACCGACAATCAGAACTCAAGATATTGTAAAATTAGTGCACAATGCAAATTACAAATTGCAAAATAAGTATTTTTCGAAGCTTATCGATCGTAACTCGGCTTCTACGCATGTAAATGAGCCTTATAAGGTGTCTTTTTAAAGCTTAATTAAGAGGCTTCCAAACAAAGCTTGTTAAATTATTTGATCTTCATTTGTTTTAAAGTTATATCCGTTTGAAGTTATAATTTTCTTAAAAATATTGTACATTCATTTGTTTATAAGGGTTTCAAGCAAATTTGAGCTATAAACATTTATACTTTAATTAACAATAATGATAGAAAAACTCAAAAGGAATAATTTGAGCTTATGAAACTGTTCGTAAGTTTATTTTTGGCTAATATGTCGATATTTTAATGGCGCGCTATGAGGCGCAAGATTGGCTCACAGCGTAAAGGTTCACGCGCTAAGATCTCGATGCAAATTATAATTTCTATGTATATATACGTTATCTTCATTTTTCATTTTTGAAGATCCTAATAAAATTTTATCATATACTTCTTATAATTAAATCATCATACTGTATCTCGTATCACCTTTCATTCTATTTAATTTGTCTTCTATTTTTTGTACTAAATGAGAAAAAAAAAACACATTAAAAACTAATATTTCAGAAATATAACTAAAAGTGAGTTGATATTATTTATTATTACTATTTTTACAAACATTTTCTTTCATACATCTGCATCGAGATATACAGGGAATCTCAGCTTTTTTACATCTGCATAAATTCTTCGAGCAATTTTTACAGACACATGGTGGTACTAAATCTGATTTTGAAGTCATTAACATTAAAATTTTTGGGGCTTCAGAGTTTCATTATCTATAAGATATCCACATACAAGTGGATCAAGTTCTTTTGCAGAATCTTCGAGGCACGTTAATTGTGTGTACACTATATAAAATGCTCGTTTTATATGTAAGTGGATTGAGTTTGATGTTGGTGGCATATCTTTAACAAGAGAAATGCCTCCTTCAACAAGAGAAAACAAGAGAAAAATCTTTACGAATATTTGCTGTTTCAATTATACGTGCACAACCGTTCTCCGTAGAAGACACTTTGATGTTGATATTTTTTTGACATATAATACATAATTTATTATTAACTAAATTATTCATTATAGGTCTGGATACCGCGTATGAAAAAAAAGTTGATTAATAGCAAGCTCAAAATTTGTTAATAGCTTAAGGGTGTCTAGTCGGATAAACTTTGATATATGGGAACACTGGAACAGGAACAGTTTTAATTGTGAAACAGGTTAAAAATTTGGAACGGTCAGACAACGAAAACGGCAAATTTAATTTGTCCGAGAGAATAGACTTAAACTCTCCGAACAGGGATTAAACTCTCATACAAAAATCAGACTGTTATTTATCACCTGTCATAATTCCTGTCATTTGACATATTCTGCATTTTCCACTCATTAAAACGCCCATTTGGTGATAAATAGCAGTCTGATTTTTGCATGAGAGTTTAATCTCTGTTCGGAGAGTTTAAGTCTGTTCTGTCGGACAAAATACATGTGCCGTTTTCGTGGTCTGACCGTTCCAAATTTTTTAACCTCTTCCACAATTAAAACTTTTCCTGTTCCAATGTTCCCATATATCAAAGTTTGTCCGACTAGACACCCTTAAGCTATTAACAAATTTTCAGCTTGCTATTAATCAACTTTTTTTCATACGCGGGATCCAGAGCTATTATTGCAACGAATCAATATCACATTACACTATTAAGAGACAATGACTTTGTTGTAACAAATAGACAGAATTGACAGTAGTGTATTATATTATTGTAGACATTGATAGACATATTAAGAATAGTCAAGGCTTCCTGAGCAAAACAGTGTAACACGAGAGCAGTCGATCGGTATATTTACCATGATATTTATTACTTGACTGTGATTACTTGATCTTGAGCCTCAGAGCGTGCTATTATATTATCAATATCTTGGCCAAAAATAAACCTACAACACTTTCCTAAACTCAAAATACACCTTCTTAGTTTTTCTATTATTAGTTTTAATTAAAGTATAAATGTTTATTGCTCAAATTTACTAAAAACCCTTATACAAAAATTAATGTACAAATTATTTATGAAAATTATAACTTCAAACGAGTATAACTTTAGAACAAATGAAGATAAAGTAGTTTGACAACTTTGTTTGGAAGTCTATTAATTAAGCTTTAAAATGAGACCATGAAAAGCTCATTTTACTGCGTAGAGGCCGAGTTACGATCGATAAAGCGTCGAAAAATACTTAATTGATTGTAAGCCGATCTTTCGCCTCATAGCGCGCCATTAAAATATCGACATCTTGGCCAAAAATAAACTTATGAACATTTTCATAACCTCAAATTGTTCCTTTTGAGTTTTTCTATCATTATTGTTCATTAAAGTATAAATGTTTATAGCTCAAATTTGCTTGAAACCCTTATAAACAAATGAATGTACAATATTTTTAAGAAAATTTTAACTTCAAACGGGTATAACTTTAAAACAAATGAAGATCAAGTAATTTAACAAACTTGGTTTGGAAGCCTGTTAATTAAGCTTTAAAACTACACTTTATAAGGCTTATTTGCATGCGTAGAAGCCGAGTTACGATCGATAAAGCTTCGAAAAATACTTATTTTGCAATTTGCAATTTGCATTGTGCACTAATTTTACAATATCTTGAGTTCTAATTGTTATATTTATGTATAGAAAACGGTTATTTCTTCGTGTTTTATTAAGGAACAAATTTTATTTGAAACATTTTTTTATCTCTTTTAGTTTATGAGCCAGAGCCTTATAAACAATTTATAAACAATTAAATTGTTTATAACAATTTTTTGACCACTCGGATCAAAATCCCCCCTCGAAATTCGTAATCAGCAGCCAAAAATGCATAAGAAACCGTTGAGTTTGTCCATCAGAATTGAATATGACACGGTGACCCCTCTGGCGCCTAGACTATTAAGTACATGCAAAAAAGTGTATATTTCAAAAATCTGACGATTTGAGCGGGGCGTACGGAAATGGGTGAGTCAAAATATTTTACAAAAATAAAGCGAATATTTCGCGAAATGAACGTCAGATCGAAAAAGTAAAACTACGTGTTCAATATTTTCAAAAATCTATCAAAAGATACCAAACATCACTCCTCACGGAGAGGGGTGGGTAAATTTAAAATTTTTAATACAAATCCCGCGATATTTCGCACAATAAACATCAGATCGAAAAACTGAAAATACACTTATTCAATATTTTTGAAAGATCTATCGAATGGTACTAAACCCGACCCTCATGGAGGTAGGGGGGTTTCTTTAAAATCTTAAATGGGAGGCCCATTTTTTATTGCCGTTTTGGATTCTTTGCGTAAAAATAAGCAACTTTTTTTCGAAATATTTTTTCGAATTATGGATAGATGGCGCTATAATCGAAAAAAGCGATTGTTGGAAATGGAAAATTAAATTAAAAAATGGAAATCACCCACTAAAATGGAAAATTTTACTTAACTGTTTTAGTTTTAGGACCTAATAATCACAACTCAATAGGTCCCCAAAGCGCTCGAGTGACTGCACATTTACCATAATTTGCTCCCCTACTTTAAACACAAAAATAAATAAACAATGATATTTTTTATATACCCTGCTTTTCCCTTATTCTGACTGAAATTCCTTACATCAATATGCGAAAACATCAATAGGCCATTAAAATGTTACATTTTTTAGGCCATACCTTGCATTTGTTAGAGGAGTCAATTTTATTCCTTTGATGTGTAGGTGGTATCAGTAGAAGCTTAAGTTCAAGTTTTTGGGGTCGCCACCCTTGTCCCCCGGTCGCCATCTTGGAAATGGGGTGCAAAGGGGTTTCGCGCTATATCTCGTAAATTACCAGCCCTACGGAAAATCTAATTTAACATAAAATGTAGAAAATTAAATTTTCTACAATTTTGTTTCTATTACTATTTATCGTCAAGTGACCAACAAAAAAGATATAAACAAAAATAAGTAAAAATTTTTTAACAAGTTTCCTTTTGCAGGTTATAACTTTTTTTCAGTTCATTTTAAAATAAAATAGCAGTATACCAATTTCGTAGAGGGTTTTTCAGCGAACAATTTGCACTATAAGTTTATTTAATTATATTTATTTATATAGGTTTTACAGGGCTCCAAACTTGACCAGATGCTCGAATGCTCACAGGGATACAATGAAAGAAAGGTTAGTCTTACTTTTCTATCTATATATATATTTCCTATTCATACAAGTTATTATGATTTTAACATTCTTATGCTATTATTAATGCATTTTTGCCTTTCTCCCCACTATAAAACTTATAACCGTAAGCATATATAGAAAAAGCCCAAGAAGTTGTTTGAGGACAAATTCGCTGGTCCAGAAGAAGAATGACGCAACCGCAAAATGCAAAATTCTTAAGAAGAACAAAAAAAAACGATTTTTGATGTCAAAATCAAAAAGTATGATCAAAATTAGCCATCCACTACACCGTGACCAGGATCTCGAGATATAAGCGTTTTTTGGGGTGTGCCGCTTGTATATGAAGTAACATAACTTTTTTATTGCTGTGTTGGTCAAAATTATAAACTAAAAAGTTTGTCACTCAACTTTTTTAACTAAACATGAAACTAACGAAATATGTTGACAAAATATTTAAAAATTAACAACTCCTTTTATAATGTGTTTAAACATTTTTGACAAATTTTATTGTTATCTAAATACCTCAAAGATGACACAGTAAAAGTTTCAAAAGGAAATATTTACAGCGACCAATGATACAGCGAGGTAAATTTGAAAAATCATAAAAATTAATTTTTGGCATTTTTGTATAAAATTTGACTTTTGAACATGTTCCACCAACTCTAGATAAAAATAAATTTCATATTCGGATTGAGCGACCTCTAAAACATAAAAAATTATCAAAATTGGTCATTCACCTTAAATTTTATTTTCGTGGTCGGCATAACGTAATTTTAAGTAAAGTATTGTTTTTATTGTATTCCTATGAGAATTAGAGAATCTGGTCAAGTTTGCAGCGCTGTAAAACCTAGATAATAAATAAAATTAAACAACTTTATAATGAAAATTGTTAATTGAAAAATCCTCTACAAAATAGCTATTATGTTATTTTATTGTGAAATGAACGGAAAAAAGTTATAACCTCCAAAAGGAAACTTCTTACAAAATTTTCTCTTATTTTTGTTTATAACTTTTTTGTTGATCACTTGACGATAAAAAGTAATAGATATAAAATTGTAGAAAATTTAATTTGCTACATTCATGTCTAACTAAATTTTCTGTAGGGTTGCTAGTTTAGGAGATAAAGCGCGAAAGCCCTTTGCAGCCCTTTTTTCAATATGGCGGCCGGGGGACAAGGGTGGCGACCCCAAAAACTTGAACTTAAGCTTCTACTGAACCCCCCTACACATTAAAAAAATAAAATTGACCCCTCTAAGAAATGCACACTAAATGTAACATTTCAATGGACTACAAGAAAAACACACTTTAGTATTTCATATCTTTGCTTCTCTTTTACCAAAATAATTACCATTTCAAATTCACCACGGAACGCACACTAGCAGAAAACTTCTAGGATTTTACAATAGCCAACTGGACAGTAAATCTTCATAGCTACAATAACGATGATAAGTGGTGGCTGCGAAAGTGGCCTACATACAACATACTTTTCAAAATAAAGATATATCTTGAATCAACAATATACGAGTATCAAGACAAATGAGAGAAGTAGCTCGGAGGAATTTTTCCTTTTCTTTGCGTATACATCTCCCGAAGTTGTGTGCGACATAAGATAAAAGCTTAGAGATTTCCTTCGTAAAAACGGCTTAGAAGTTTCTTATGGAGAAGAGTTAAAAAAAATTGTTTGCCATATAAATTACGTTATATTACGTGGCTATTACCAGCTATCCTTTTAGACCATATGTAGAATTTGAAACTCTTCATTGAAAGAATGTTTATGATCTTCATTTATAAAATCTTTATATAAGATTTTTTTTTTGTAAAATTTTCTGAACTTTTCATTGTTCAATTCAGTTTTTTTCTAAGGTTATATTTTCGGAGTTATTTTAAAAAAACAACTAATTTCACAGTTCATTTGTTTAATAAAAAATGTAGCACCCACTTCTGGAGTAGAACTTTTTGATATGTTGTTTATTAAACATTTCTTAATCAAATTACAAAAAGTTTTATCTTGTTTGATTTTTTTCGAAGTCAAAATCTCTATTGACTCCCCTATAGACAAAATACAATTTTCATAAAATAAAAACTGTATGTGTAGAAAAATTATCATCGTGAGTAAAAGTAATACCATTTATTTAAAAAAAGAATATACGCCTATATATATATACCCCAGTATTTAGGCGTCAACGCCCTTCCGGTAGGGATCTATGGGGGAGTTTCACCCGCATATTCCAGTCTAAGCGTCAGATTCATATTAGAATGTTATACTGACGCGTTAGTCTTTTTTTTTCGTTGACCTGCCTGGGGCTTGAACTCGCAATTATCACAGCGAAGTGAAGTGCGGTCAGCCGCTAGTCACCCTGAGCTGTCACGGATATATTATAAACCTGTGTAACAATAAACTGAGTTAAATTTTACAACACACAGCAACTGTTTTATTAATTATCGAATTTTTTGGTAAACGGCTCATCCCAACTAAATTTTCTTTTGATATTTCAAGAACCACTTTTTCAAAAGTAAAATATCACGTAAAGAAAGCTTTTATGTAACAAAAATACCCAACATTAATCCCATTCCTGGAGAAACTCTTTAATGCAGCCATAAAGAAAGTTTCTACAGCCACTGTTTTAGAGCAGAGAAGGCCACATTGAAAACCAAATTGTTTTAAGTTCAAATGGAATTAGGTTTGTGCAGAAAACAATTTCTGTTAAGTGCGTCTTTATAGTGCTGTTGCACTCCGCAGGAATATTATATGGGCTAATTTTGTCTAGTAAAATATATACTCCTTGCAGTTTCCCGATCGACTGTACTTCGGCGAGGCTATAAATTTGATAAGCTGAATTTTAGCTCTAAGAAAATTACTTGAAGCAGGTCTAGGGTTTCTAATTCAGGCGAGAATATATTTTGAATATTTTTTTTAAAGGACGAGTAATAGTTTAATATGATTATTGAATACAGTGGAACCTCGATAACTCGGATTAATCGGGACCGCGGCCGATCCGGGTTAGCCGGAGAATATGGTAAAAATTAATAAAATACGGTGTACTTACAGAAAACTCCGTTATAATTAAAATAATATGAAATATATATGCACAGTACACATCTAAATTACGAATAGTTGTCGAGTATTGTTCATTTCTTGGTAAAAAACTCATGCGTAGACAAAAAAAAACGCAAACACAAACCTATCTCAAGCACGATTACAGAACGGAAGCGAAAAATACGACTGTACTACACACAATACTGTCACAATCGGAACAATGTTAAGTTATTTAAGAACAGTGGAGACTAAGACCATTGTTTATAAATATAGTCTTTTATGTCCCTAAGACCATTGTTTAAAAAATAATTTTTGAAATAGTCTTTTAGTCTTTTTTGAACAATGCTAAGAGAGTTTTAAATAAATAAAGGAATAAAGATGCCTGTTGTTTCCGATAATCCTAGACAGTGTGCCATGAGTCATTTTTAATATCGTATAGTTCAAATTACACAAATACACATTATCTCTCAAATATTATATTACATACATTTTTATTGTTGAAATGTTTGTCTGATAAAAATAGAATAGAATAGAAATATACTTTATTGTCACTGAAAATTACACAAATTTTATGGACAAAGCTTAACATAAAGTCAGAAAAAAATAAATAATAACAATAACAATAGCAAATACAATTTTCTGAAATTTGATAAATGATCAATATAAAAAAATACAAGTTAATAAAGTAAAGAAAATAAAACAAAACCGATATATTGCAAAAATTAATAGAAATTGCAGAGTACAACATGCAACAAAGTAAAATACAGGCATAGGAACTAATAAGACTAAGCTGCTGCATGTGACACCCAAATATAGAGAAGTTTAGTTACTTGTATGATCGAAGCGAAGATCGGTGGGATATGCGCATTTTATCAATCGGTCCGGGTTAGTCGGACTTCCGGGTTATCGGGGCCCACCTATCGGAATTCCACTGTACTATGTTTTATTTACAATAATAAAGCTTTCGATAAAGTACGACTTGAAAAATTATTGAATGCCCTGAAATCAAAGAAGATAGACTACAATGACCTCATCTTTCATATTTAATATACAGGGTGTCCAGAAACTCTACCGACAAACGAAGACAGGAGATTCCTTAGATAATTTTAAGACAATTTAACTCAATTCACCTCGTCCGAAAATGCTTCCTAAGGGAGCTAGAGCTCTTTGAAGATGGCGTCATGAAACTAGTTTTTCTTAAATACCTCCAGAACGCTTCTATTTAGAAAAACGAAAATTGGTATGCATATTTACTTTTCAGAGATGAATCGATTCCATCCATTGCAAGTTTCTAGTACCGGTCATAGGCGTCCGTTTTGGGTAGAGTAACGGGTATTTTATCGCATTACTTTTTTGTCCTTAACTTTTATGCATTTCTGACACCTGATTATTAAATTGTGAGGTATTCTAGTACTAAAATGTACTCTTGCTTTAAGTCGGTAGGACACACCGTTTTCTAGAAAAATCGATTTGAAAGTTTTTCGTTTTTGGAATTTGAAAAAAAAATTGTAAGAAATTTTCAACAAAAAACAAAGTATTTTACCAACATAAAGTAAGAGTAACTTTTAGTACTCGAATACTTCATAATTTAATAATCTAATGTCAAAAATGCTCAAAAATTCAAGACAAGAAAGGTATGCTATAAAATAACTGTTGACCTACCCAAAACGGACGCCTATGACCACTACTAGAAATTCGCAATTAATGAAGTCGATTTATCTCTGGATTATAAATAAATGTAGCAGTTTTCTTATTTCTGAACAGTTTTTTTTTTGAAGTTATACTTCTTTACCGGCGATAGAGGGTGAATTTTTATATGTTAAAACCTATCAGCCCGGCACATGCGCATTATAACTTTGTTCTGATTGGATGTTCAAAACATGTCAAAAATTATTCCAAATGGCGGCTGTGGCACAGCTGTACACTAGGTTCGCTTTCAAGATGCAGTATAAATAGAAATAAACAAACCAAGACACGTTAAATGCCACTAGGAGCACAACCGGATCATAATTTACAATGTATATACATTGTACATTCCAAATCATGATTTCCAAAGTTTATACATTGTAAATTATGAATCAGAAGTGCTCCTAGTAGCATTTAACGTGTCTTGGTTTGTTTATTTTCTACTGCATCTTGAAAGCGAACCTAGTGTAGTTTGATTATTTATGGTTGTTGCGTTTTGAAATTTGTGTGAAAAGAAACAAAGTTAGTTAATAGTTATACTGCCTTTTTAAATAGTTTTCATATACCTATATTTTTGGAATTTTGGACTATTTTGGACAAGGAAAACTCATTCTAATTTGGTAAGTAGTTTTTATTATAATCATATTGTAATTAGACATTTGGATTAGGTTGGAATACATACATTTATTTTCTCAAGAATGGGGATTTTAGAGAGAAATCCCAAATTAGGTCCGATTTTTATTTTTAAATTATGATATTTTGGCGTAGATTTATTTATCTAGTAGGTATGTAATGCTTTGATTTACATACTTAATTTGATTACCAACAAAAGTTCTACCAATTTTCATCTAATATATTGTTTTCTTACTGTTTTGTTATTTAATATTTTCTTCCACAAGATTTAAACTACATAATTTAATTACATATTTATATATTTAAAATAACTGTCAAACAGTAAAACGTTCAGTTACCCTATTTTTCCACATGAGAAATAATGTGGGATTGGACGAGTGAGTCTACGCTTCGATTACAAATCAAAGCGGCATGAAGGTCACGGGTTCGATTCCCGATGCAAGTTTTTATTTTTTTTATTTTTTTTCCATTTTATGATTGTTATATAATTTATTATTTGTTATATTATTGAAGTATATTTGTTATATAATTTTTTTTTCAGAGAATGCGTATTTAAAATTTTTGCCAACAATTATTATCGTTCAGAAATAATTTTTTCTTTGTGGCATTTTTCAATGTGTTTGTGTGCGTTTTATTCTTTAATTTTTTAAAATTTTTGGTATTGTCTTAAAAATCACATAATATGTAGTAGAAGTATAACTTCTTACGTGCGTACAAAAGTACACACACATTCTTTTTTTAATTTTTTTTATTCATAAAGCGAAAAGTTTTCAAATCGATTTTTCTATAAAACGGTGTGTCCTACCGATTTAAAACAAGAGTACCTTTTAGTACAAGAATACTTCACAATTTAATATTCCAGTCTCAGAAATGCATAAAAGTTAAAGATAAAAAAGTTATGCGATAAAATAACCGTTGCCCTACCTAAAACGGACGCCTATGATCGATACTAGAAATTTGCAATAGATGGATTAGATTTATATCTTGAAGATAAATACGAGTACCAATTTTTTTTTCTAAATAGAAGCATTCTGGAGGTATTTAAGAATAACTAATTACAATACGCCATCTTCAAAGAGCTCTAGCTCCCTTAGGAAGCATTTTCGGACCAAGTGAATTGGGTTAAATTATCTTAAAATTATCTGAAGAATCTCCTGTCTTCGTTTGTTGGTAGAGTTTCTGGACACCCTGTATAATTTATACTATAAGCAGCGAGCAAAAATACGTGTTAACGAACAGCTATCAGAGGAAATTGAAAGTAGACGTGGGGTGAGATATTGATACGTATTGTCGCCAGTTCTTTTTAATGCCTACTTGGAAGAGATACTAAAAAGAATGTTCTCTTGAGGTTGTCTTCTTGAGGGTGAAATAGCTGGAATTAAGGTAAATGCAGTTCCCATTAACATGAGATAAAAGGATGACACTGTCATCTTAGCCGAAAGTATTGGTAAGATCTTCAGAGACTGGTGAATGGAGTAGCGGTGTATAGCCAAGAATACGGTCTACCAATGAACACGTTGACTCGTATATATACCTTGGAACAGTCGTCAACCCGAATTGAGATCAACCAACCGAAATAAGATCTACAATTGAAAAGGCCAGAGCAACATTTAACAACATGAAAAATATATTCACCCATTCCGACATATCTCTCCCACTAAAAATACGGCTGCTAAATTGCTACGTATTTCCAGTCTTGCTGTATGGTGCAGAGGCATGGACACTAATGGAAACATTAACGGGAAAGCTGGGGCATTCGAAATATAGATGTATTGACGTATCCTCAAAATATCCTGGACGACTCACACCACCAACGTAGAGGTACTGCGCCGAATGGGAAAACAAAAAGAAATCCCTTTCACAATTAAGAAACGGAAACTTGAATACCTCGGTCATATTATGAGACATGATAAATATCATATACTCCAACTGATAATACAGGGTAAAATAGAAAGCAAACGCGGACCCGGAAGAAGAAGACACTCATGGCTTCAAAACTTACGCCAATGGTTTGGACTAACATCGATCGAGTTATTCAGAAACGCCGCAAACAAAATTAAAATTGCTATGATGATAGCCAAAGTCCGCAACGGACAAGGCACATGAAGAAGAAGAAGAAGAAGAAGAAGAAGAAGAAGAAGAATGAACACCAATGAGACAAAATTTATGAGAATATCTAAAACGCAAAGAAATAACGAGAATCTCCTCATAAGCGGCAATGCGGAACGAATAGACCAATATGTATTTCTTGGAACAATGATCAACTCCACAAATGATTACTTTTAGGAAATTAAAGTTAGAATAGAAAAGGCTAGAGCTAATTTTAACAAAATGAGAAAGTTGAAACGAAAACGATAATAGACTACCCCAGCTAATTGAAAATAATATTCGAAAATAATATTTCAACCAACTAAGATAGCTATCGTCTACCCTAGCTTAGCTCAGTCTCTTAGGGTGTGTTTTCGTCTTGTCCTAACTCTGAAAATTTAGAATGAAAGCGAACAAAACAGTATCTTTAACCAATCATGTTTATTGTTCAATAAAGGTATAATAAAAAATGTGACTTATTAAATGTATTAACAAATATATTCAAATTCTTGCCAAAAACTAAAAATTCTGGATTATATTTATAGCTTTTAGTAGCTGGTTCGCTGGTAACTTCTTGATGTCGAATGGTACTGCTGTAGACTTCTTGTAGACCTGGGCAGATATTCGGCCCTAGGCCCCTGCAGCTGGAGATGGTAGTCTTTGCAGTCTATCTAGATGTCATGTTGTCTTCGCCTTATAAGTAGAATCACCGGTGATGTAGATGGCTTGAGGCTCCCTTAGGCAGAAAAGTTATTTATTCCCAAAAACTATAAGATAACAACAGATATCAAACATCAAGAAGAAAACCCAAAAACGAGCCTTTGCCAAACAATCGTAAAAAGTAGTTTTTGGTAAACGAATAATAAAATGGAATTAAGATTGATACTACTAGTTAAAATTTGATTTACACGTGCATATATGAAAATTGGAAAGAAATAGGTATTTCAAATTGACCATGTGGTCATAGACATGGAAGGTTAGGTATAGGAAAAAATGACTATAAGGAATTATTATAAAAAGGTGTATGAAAAACTCACCCCAAGAGAATATGTAGTGTTGATGGAAAATAAATCTAATATTCAAATTACATGCCTATTTAAGGAATAATTCTTCCCTTCCATTTTCAATTTGTGTCAGGGAGTAGGGATGAAGTGTCACTGTCATTGAAAAACGACATTTGAAATGACGACCAAAGTACGTATGAAGTAGCAGGCATATTCCGTATTGAAAGACAGGTATCTAGAGTAAGGATATACGGGGCACGTTCAGCATGTTCAGTTGATGATTTAGATGTTAGATGAAAAGAGAGACAGGAAATAGAGGATAATAAAAGAGGGCGCGAATCAAGTTTTTAACGAAAAAGCAAGTTAAAATGAATAGAAGAAAATTATTATTAATGAAATATTAAAGAAAATAAAGTAAAATAATTATTTAAAAATAAAATATCAAATATGTGACGTTTGTGACGTTACAAAGTGCTCTGCACAAGAGATCTGAAGTTAGAGCTAAGAGTTAGGTTGGCTAGGTGCTACGTTTTCTCGACTTTGTTTTATGGAATGGAAGCTTGGACTGTGAATGCAGCATCAATGAAAAAACTTTAATAATTTGAGTTGTGGGTGTATAGAAGAATTCTGAAAATATCATGGACAGAACAGGTCACAAACAAAGAGGTTCTGAGAAAAATGAATAAAGAAATGGAAGTCATAAATACAATCAAAACCAGAAAATTTGAATATCTCGGACATATTACAGGTGGAGAGGCTCCAACTCATTATGCAAGGAATGATCCAAGGAAAAAGAAGCATAGGGAGATGTAGAATATTATGGCTGCGCAACGTCAGAGAATGGTAGGGATGTACATCGAGAACTGATGTTTCCAGTGACTTACAAAGATGTCAGACTTGCTTGACTTGCCAGACAAGCGTCTGGTTTGACGATGTACGTAGCCTACGGCATTTATTGCATACCACAACCTAAGACTAAGCAGAGAAGTAATCAATATCAGATATGCTAACGACTTAGTCGTTCTTGCAGGAGATTTACAAAATCTCCAAATTTTAGTAAATTTAGTCTGAACATTTCAAAGACAAAGTAGATGGCAGTTGGAAAAAATAATATAGTTCAAGGTCTGTTTCCTCTTAACGTGAACGCGAAGATAGAACGTGTAAATCATTTTAAATACCTGATGAAGGTCCTGAGATATTATGTGAGGTGAGAGATATTATGTCCCGAGATGATGGTGAGGCATGGACATTAAAAACCAGAATAATAAACAAATTAGTTGAGTGTGAGTTTTGCACAATTCCAATAAAGATATTCTTAAACTGTTGAATTCAGGTCAGCTCACAAACATTATAAATAGGAAAAAACCAGAGTACTTCGGTCATGTAATTTGAAGATCTAAATACTGTTTACTTGGCCTTATAAGAAAAGCAAAAAGGGAGGGAAAAAGCTGGATTGGTCGAAATAAACTTTAATAGTTGCGTAATATTAAGCAGTGGTGTGGTTCTACGGTTTAATCGTTATTTTGCACATAAAGAAGAAGAAGAAGTATAACGATATATTTGTAAAGAAACTATATATATATATATATATATATATATATATATATATATAGTCTTTTAAGTCCCTTTTACTTTTCAGTGTCGGGACTAATGTCTATTCACGTGTGCACAAACTTTGACCATTGTTTTCTATCCTGCGCCAGTCTGCTTGCTTCTGCTACGGTTTTCCCTTTCTTTTGGATAATCTTCGCAATGGTTGTATCCCAGTTTTCTGATGGTCTTCCTCTGTTTCTTTTTTTCTGAATTCTTGCTTCCCATACTTTCCTTACTGGTATGTTTCTTCTCATTCTTTTCATGTGGCCCCACCAACTCAGCTGTTTTTCTTCGATGTATTCTAGGAGTGGTTTGGTTTTGAGCTCCGCTCGTATATCTATATTTCTTAGTCTGTCTCTTTTTGATACTCCTTTTACTCGTCTTAGGTATTTCATTTCCAGTGCCTGGATCTTACTCTTCATACTTCTTGTTAATACCCAAGACTCGCACCCGTATGTAAGTACTGGTCTGTATATCGTGTTGAAGACAGTTATTTTGGTTTTTCTGAATATTTCTTTTTTGTTTAAAAATTTGTTGTTAATTGCGTGGAATATTTTAGACGTTTTGTTAATCCTTTCTTCTATATCTTTGTGTTGTTTTCCGTTGTTTTCCACTGTTACTCCCAGGTATTGAAAGTAGTTTACCTGTTCTATTGTTTCTCCATTGATTTGTATGCTTAATACGGGTTGTTCTTGTGCTACTACCATAATCTTTGTTTTGCGTGTGTTTATTTTCATCCCATGCCTATTTAATAACTCATTCCATGTTTGTAGATTATTTCTTAGATCTTCCTCTTTATCTGCCATGACAATTACATCATCAGCAAATGCACATTCTGATATTCCTATTCTTTCTAGGTTTCGGTAACCTACATGTAGCTTTTTTAATTGTGGTATACATTCTTTGATTATTTCGTCCATGAAGATGTTAAAGAGTGTAGGGCTCATGACTCCTCCTTGTCTTAAGCCTTCAGATGTTTTAAATTGTTGCGATTTCATATTTTTATGCATTATGTAATTCGTGTTTCTTTTATATAGACTTTTGATGACTTCTGTTAGTTTTCTATCAACTCCTCTTCTAATTATACTGTTCCATATTGTTTCTCTTTTCGCTCTGTCGAATGCTTTTTCTAGGTCGATGAAGGCCATGTACGCTTTGGTTTTAGTCAGTAGTGTTTTTTCTGTTATTTGCTTCACTGTGAATATGTGATCTTGCACCCCTCGTCCTTTCCGGAAACCACTCTGGGCTTCTTCTAGTGTCGTTTCTATTATATTCTTCAGCTTTTGTTCTAATACTGTTTCATATACTTTTAGTGCCGTACATAATAGTGTAATTCCTCTATAATTGTTACATTCTTTGATATCTCCTTTCTTATTTATGGGCAGTATTACTCCCATCTCCCAGTCCGACGGTATTTCTTCTTTCTTCCATGCCTCATTGCATATTTCTCTGAGCAATTTCCTACCTTCCAGTCCCATATACTTCAGCATTTCTGGTGTTATTCTATCATGTCCAGGAGATTTCCCCTTTTTAAGTTTCTTTATTGCTGTTTCTATTTCTTCGTTTGTTATTTCATCTGTGTTTTCTTCCTGTTCTGTTCTTTCTTCATTTTCTTCGTTGTTCTCTTCTCTGTTTACTTCATTACTAGTTAGTAGTTCTTGAAAGTGTTGCTTCCATCGTTCCATTATTTCTTGATCGTCTGTTATTATTGTTCCATCTGTGTTTTTTATTCTTGTATCTCTTGTTGGTTTGTCTATTCTTATATTTTTCATTGTTCGATAGAAAAGTTTCTGATTTTCTTTACTGTTGTATTCCATCTGTTGTCCGAATTGTATCCAGGTCTTTTCTTTTTCTATTTTTATCATGTCTCTTACTTTCTTTCTTTCTTCTTTGTATCTATCGTAATTTTCCTCGGTTTTGTTCCCTAAGTACTTTTCCCACATTTTCTTCTTCATTTTTACATGGTTTTTGATTTCATCATTCCACCAGCTCGTTTGTTTAGTTTTGTTGTTTTTCCTGTACACCCCACACTCTTCTTTTGCCGTTTCAATTAATATATCTTTGAGTAGTTGCCATTTTTGTTCCAAATTGCTTACCTGTATTGATCTCATCAAGTTTGTTATTTTTAAGTTTGTCAGTTCTTCGTATTTTTGAGCTATTTGTTTGTCTCTAAGCTTATAGTTTTTAATTGTTTCGAACTCAATCTTTTTCCTATTTTCTGCTGCTCTAGTTTGGGGTTCTATCCTATGTTTTATTTTAGCTTCTAATAAGTAGTGGTCACTGCTTATTTCCGGTCCTCTTCTAACTCTTATGTCTTGGAGTGCCCTTCTATTATTGCGTTCTATCAGTATGTAGTCGATTATTGATTTTTCCGTTTCTCTTGGTCCTTGTCTTGTAAATTTATGAATATTTTTATGCTCATAATGTGTGTTTGTTACTATTAGGCTATTTAATTCACAAAATTCTATTAATCTTCTTCCATTGTTATTTCTCACCTCCTCACCATATTTTCCAATTACATCAGATGTCGACATATCTTTGGCTCCTACTCTACCATTAAAATCTCCAATAAGAAATATATTTCCTTTACTGTTTTCTACGGCTATGTTGAGGTCTTCCCAGAATTTGTCCTTTATTTCCTTTTTCTCATTTTCATCTGGGCCATACACCGTGATTATGGTTAGGTTTTCTTCCCCTTCATCCTTCATCTCTACTGTAAGTATTCTTTCTGTGCAACTTTCCCATGTTTGTATGTGCTTTATTCTGTCTTTATGTATTACACATCCCACTCCCGCTGCTGCTCTTTTTTCGTTTGGCACACCGCTGTATATGAGAATATGTCCACCTTCCAAATACATTTCTCCATTGCCTTTCTTTTTGGTTTCTGTTATTCCTAGTATTTCTATTCTGTTTCTATCAAACTCATAGCTTAATTCTGCCTCTTTTCCATTTAGTCCTCTCACATTCCACGTTGCTAGTCTCCAAATTGTTTGTTTATTACTATTACCATTTTCATTTCCTGTTCTTTGCCTCGTCGTTTCCGTTGATGTCTTGCCATCTCTTTTCCATGTAGTTATTGTAGCCAGTTTTTGGTTTGCGTGTTATTGCTTCTTTGTTCTTGTATCAATTCATTATTTTTTGTACTCCATATCCATTTTTCTCCATTGATTATTAATTTTTGATATCCTATTTTTACTTTCTTGTTTTCTTCTCTCTTTTTTTCTGCAATTATTTTGAGTTTATTTTGGATTGCTCTTTCTTTTACAGTCAGATCATTATTTATATAAACCTGTTTGTGTTCTCCTCTCATTAGTAGTGTTTTATTTTTCATTATTTCCAATTTTTTTGGGAAGTTATCTACTTTGACCAAGTATGTTTTGTTCTTGATTTTTCTTACTTTTGCATTATTTATTACAACTTTTAATTCCTTATCGACGAAGTTTTTGACATGGTCTTCTATTTCTTTTTCGTTAATATTTGGTATATCCAATCCGTTTATGATTATATTGTTTTTCCTGTTTTCCCTATCATTCGTTTCTATTCTATTTTCTACTTCCTCTATGTAGTTCATTTTAGCTCGTATTTCCTTTATTTCGTTTTTCATCTGCAAATTTTCTTCTATTAGTCTTTTTATTTCATCCTTATACATCTGATTCATTTCTTTCACTTCTCTGATTAGATCTCTTGTTTCTTTCATCATTTCCTCTCCATTTTAGGCCATCAGTTCCTTTATGAATTCTTTAATTTCTATTATTTGTTCTTTTTGAAAACTCATATTTAATTGATAATGTTTTATTCAATAATTTACTATTGCTGAGTTTGTGTTGCATACGCTATCGGCGTACTTCACTCTTGTTTTGTAAGTATTATGTGTTGCCTACTCTATCGGCGTAATATATGTAACTATGTAATAATGTGTTCTGTGGTTACCGTTCAGTTTGTTTGCTCTATGCACACCAGGCGTAAGACATTTGACACACCTCAAAAGTGCGGATGTCAAAATATCTATTCCGTGTGCAAGTTTCAAGGTTATTTCTATTTTTATTATAAACGATTTTGACTTACTAAATCTTGTTTTTGGCTTCGTATTTCACTCACATTCACTGCTAAGTGTTCCAATTTTCCAATGATCACAATTTCGCAATTTTCTACTTGTAAGTTTCCGTTATTTCGAAGTTTTCTTACAGAGCGGATTTATCACGTGTTTACTATCACCAGTGGCGTAACTAAAAAATCGATATAGAATAAAGATATAGATATAGATAAAGAAACTATTTATATCCAAATGTACAAAACTGTTTAAGCATGTAGAAATGTTTTAAAAGACCAAACAATTCTTGAGTCCAACTCTGTCTACCAGGATAGAAAGTTGTATTCCGTTTTGTAGACTGTAAGGAACTACGAGAAAACTAAAAGTTTTCCCTCCATCCGTTCCATGACGGCTCCAGAAAAAATTAAATTTGCCTTTTGTCTTTCGTATATATTGGAATTCATTTAGAGCAGAAAATTAGTTTCACTACTATCACAATAAGATACTCTGAGAACGACGAAGTAGCGAATTTACAGTACACTGTAAAAAATATTGATATGAAATTAGAACAGAATAAATAAAATAGTTTTTATATTTTATATGGAGATAAAGTTATAAACAATAAGAGGTAACCATTGACCACTACCGTTCTATTTCAAAGCTCTTCCTCTCTTTTCTCGGCTACCACTGGAGCAATTTCGATTTAACTCGAATTGAGAAACCTAAATAAAGCATTACTAAATAAATATATGTATTTGTAACAAAAGGTATCTACATATTCTTTTTTGCACGATTGATCATTTTTGACTGTCTACCGTGACAGATTTAACGTCAGTAGGTGACATTTACTAGCAACTCGACGGTAAGTAATCCAACTCGACAATAAGTACTCCAACTCGACGGTAAGTAATTCACTTACCGTCGAGTTAAAAAATCTCTTAATTTTAATTTATTTTTTGAAAGAATAAAGAAAACTAACGAATTATTTATTAATATTGAAACTTATGGTAAAATTTGTTAAATTATTTAGTGAAATCCCACTTGTTTGGGCTGTAGTTTCACTTCTAACAGAAACTCCTGCAAAATCGCATACATTATTAGTATCCAACATTTTTTCTCTTCAAATATGCGATCAAAGTTGAAAACTTGGAAATATCAATACCATCATAAAGAAAAACGGTGGATTTAATCATTGAATATTCTGTCCAGAGGCTTCCAGGAGCTTTCAACTGCATATGTCTTTGAACGAAATATGCCAATAGAGTCTTTTCTTCGATTCTTAAGTTCTTGCCTTCGCAACATTTTTTAAAACTTTGGTAGGTATTTTGATAACGGATTTTGGATTTTTCGGGAATAATTGCGGAACACCCTTCTTCCCAAGCCCGTTCAATTTCTTAAAATTCACTTTCGCTCATATTTTAATTTATAATTATCAAAATTGTACATAAAATTATTGACAACTAAATAAAAACTCAATTCTCCATTGTTGTTACGCACCCTAGTTACTACCTAACAACCAAAGTATCTATCTTGATAAAATGAATGAAACTAGTCAATATGACGAAAATGTTTAATTTTATAATTTTTAATGGTATCAATCGTGCAAAAAACGTTATAAGCATGTCGAACGTTAAGGGTAACCGATCTCAGTCAATAATTGTCTTCGATCGGTATAAAACCCTTACCGTTCTCCATACTTAATATACTATTTTGCACGATTGATCATGTTTGACTGTTTACCGTGACAGATTGTACGTCAGTAGGTGACATTTACTAGCACCTCGACGGTAAGTAATCCAACTAGACGGTAAGTACTCCAACTCGACGGTAAGTAATTCACTTACCGTCGAGTTAAAAAATCTCTTAATTTTAATTTATTGTTTGGAAGAATAAAGAAAACTAACGAATTATTTATTAATATTGAGACTTATGGTACAATTTGTTAAATTATTTAATGAAATCCCATTTGTTTGGGCTGTGGTTTCACTTCTAACATAAACTCCTGCAGAATCGCATACATTAGTAGTATTACTAGTATTGCACAATATTTTTTCGGCAAAATCTATTTTATTTTGAAGAGAATCTTCTACTTAGCTTTCTGCCACTGTCGATGAACGCCAACCTCCATGACGCTTTAATCTGAGGACATCAACACCTTTATTAGCCAAAAGCGTTGCTGATGTCCTCCTGAACGAATGGCCAGTATAGTTCTCGGGATTAGGCAAATTTAAGAATTTGGCAATTTGAGAAAGCCAGACCCCGATTGTCCCTTTCCCTATTACTTGAGCCCAACATTTTCCTTTGGCGTATCTTAAGAACAAGTGATTTGATTTTACTTGTAATGGACGAAGTTTTATATACTTAAAATTATTGACAACTAAATAAAAACTCAATTCTCCATTGTTGTTATGCACCCTAGTTACTACCTAAAAACCAAAGTATCTATCTTGATAAAATGAATGAAACTAGTCAATATGACGAAAATGTTTAATTTTATAATTTATAATGGTATCAATCGTGCAAAAAACGTTATAAGCATGTCGAACGTTAAGGGTAACCGATCTCAGACAATAATTGGAGTCGTCGCGCCGCTCCTCCTCCAAACAATTTTCTTTGATCGGTATAAAACCCTTACCGTTCTCCATACTTAATATACTATTTCCACTTTGTAGAGTTTTTGTAGAAAAACTTACAAAATTGTACCTACTTTTTAACGCTCTAAATATTTAAATATTTTTTGTTTAAACAAATTAATTTTTATGTTAATTTTTTTGCATGCTATTTTTTGGTATTTAGAACACTGATGACGGATTTATTAATCCGAAAACGTTTTGTTTTAATGTGACCCTTATTTAGGGTATTTTAAAATATACATTTTACAACAAATCTAATATTTTTGTGTGTAATTTATTTAATTCAAAATATATTTTACTGCTGTCATAAAACAAAAAAAATGTCTTTTGATAAATCAACATTGCTTTTTGTTTTGCTTTATTTCAACGTTCAAGCTGCTACCCATCTGCCTCTTGGTGGCCTGAAAATTGAATTTAAGCAACAACAAAATGTTTATTTATCAAATAAACTTTTTTTTCTGTTTTCTGTCAGCAGTAGAATGTATTTGGAGTTAAGTAAATTACATACATTCTTCTTTTTGTGTCAATAAATTTAATTCCAATTTTTTTTCTTGGACACTCTCTATACATAATTATGTCAATGTTAATATTACTGAATAGAGAAATGAATAACCTTTCAAATGAGCTAGCACACGACCCTATTCCCTATTTAAAAATAAGGTGTGGGGATGTTGAATGGAGGGGATTGACAAATGACAGATATATGTACCGTAAAAATGTGTTCCCATTATATCAAAAATCGACCTATTTTGTCATTTCTTGAACATCTAATAAATACTGCCAAATAGCGAGGTTTTCTTTGGCCCACACTGTATACCTATCTAGGATATGAATATGATCATGACACGATATGGATGCTACATAATTAACTCTGAAATGGTGTAATACGAAGAGAAGTATTATATAAACCTCATTTGTCACAATGAAATAGCCGAAGTACAAAAATTCATCTTTTAGTGTTTTTTCTAATTTTAATATTTTTGTCATAATAATATAACCTAAGCTGGATTTTAATGATATTTTCCTTTTAAAAGCTTTTCATAAACCTTTATGAGAAAACAAGGAAAGCATCGGAGTAAAAATATTTAACGTAGCATATAAAACGTTTGCATTGTGCAAACGGACCACTCACATGTATTGTGAAATTTAATGGGTCCGGCAAGCTGCAGATAAAATTCTTTGCACCCTGGAATTTTTATATTAAACAACACAAAAATAACAATAAACGTAAACTACATAATATAATCAGCGGAATACTGTTTTTATTTGGGCTTATTAAAGATTTAAATCTAAAAATTTTTATAAATACTATTTTTCGTACAAAAGATTCTGAAACTGTTTTCATGTGGCATGTGTAATAATATAAGTTAAATATACCATTTATATATCAAATAGGATATATAGGTAAAGTGCCAAAAATCCATCCCCTGTCATAAATTCGTCCCTCACTATAACTTCTACTGACAGTAAGTACTGCAACCTTGCGAGATAGTAAGGAAATTCGTGAAAACGATTCAGTTTACTAATGACAGTGGAGTAGATTATTTGTTCTGTTCAGTTACTCTTTAATTTTTCATAAATAATTTTTGTAGTAGCTTGCTAGAATGTGTATTAAATTTTAAATACAAATATCAGTTCTTCAAGATAAGTTTGGACTTATTTAGCGATTGATAATAGTAGAATGCTATTTGAATATTATATTTGTGTTATTACAGCCATGAAGTTCTACTCGTTTCGTCCCAAGCAGCAGCCATGTTTTATATTACGAAATTCCTAAATCCGTCCCCTTTGATGTCTACTGGAGTCAACCGATAATGAGGAGACTTCTAGTGTTGATTTTGCACCATATTATGCCGTGGAAAACGTTTTTGACAAAAAAAGTGAAGAGAAAAATGGATCAAGTGTTCGTGGTGTCCTGAGATAGTTCATCTTCAACCAAAGTCAAGAATTGTGTTTATGATTTATGTCTGGATATGTAAATAGATATAACTTATATTATAAAATGTCACTAAAATTATCACTAAACTATCTCACTAAATTTAATAAAATAAGTTTTAATACTGTTTAAATCATGTTTTACAAAAAATCATGGATTTTATCTGGGAATGGGTGGGGGACGGAATTGAGATACCATTTTTAATAACCTAAATTTGCCTTATTTTGATTATTTTTTTATTTTTGGTTATAGAAAATTTATTTAGTAGAATTGTACTAGCAAAAATCTTAGGTATAGAGTTGAGTTGTTTAAATAAGTTGTTTCCATTATTTTAACTCTAAATCAAATTTCAGAATTTAAGATTTTGTTTAGGGGGACGGTACTTGGACACCTTACATATTAATATGGCATTAAGCTACAATTGATTGTAATCTAAGAGGTAACACAGACGGGGCGGCGTACGTCGACTGAACCCCTGCTGAGATGTTGATAGCGACGCATCCCTTACTATATTTTGATGCTGTGACACACACCAGACGCTCTTAAAATTTTCGATGCAGCGGTTCTCTGGCGACATATCCTGGAACCCATCCACCGCCAATCGGTTTTATGACTTCGACGGCATATCATAAATACGTGTATCGTGGTGCAACACAGACGATTGAGCGGTTCTTTGGCGTTTCTTGTTGTGGGTGTTGCCAAATCTTGTTTAATGATGGAAATTACAGACTCGAACTATATTTTTACTTGAATTCTTTACTCCCATATCAAATTATTTTTATATGGGACTCATCGTATTCTTATTTTTTTTATCTTATAGCTTAAAGGGCGACTTAATTAGGTACATTTTTATCTGGAAAAAAAGTAAGCTACTAAATAAATTATTTTTCAAACTCTTTGAAACTAATTTCACAAACAGTCAAACAGAATTATCAAATCTGTAACCATTGACCAGTTTGAATTGACTTGAGTTATTTGTCAGAAGGATTGACTTTAATAAAAATAAAATTATTGACTCCATAAAAATAAAGATAATTAACAGTTATTTTACCTTATTTATTATGCTCTACAGGCCTTGTATTTACAATTTTACATAATACAGTTTATATTACTAACTTATTATATAATTTTATTTGATGTATATTATGTAAACATTGCTGAACTATGGTTCTCCTATTTTTCGCCTTGTCTTTCCAGTCTATAATTTCCATTGATACTATTATATTCCTGAAACTTTCTTGCAGTCTTTTTCTTGGTCTACCTCGTCTCCTAGTCCCAACTGACATCCCCTCGACATGACCTGCCCACCTGATTCTTTATGACTTTGTGTATCATTATTATACTTGGTCCCTTGTAAAGCATCCTTAATTCTTGATTGGTGTTTCTATGCCAGCCGTCTTCTTTATCTGTATTCTTTCTTCTTTCCCCTGAAAACAGCTCTAAGTACGTTCCGTTCTCAACTCTCTATCATTTCTTCTTCTGTTTTATTTAGTACCCATGTCTCACATCCGTAGGTGACTGTTGCTCTTATTACGGTTTTGTATATTCTGGTTTTCGTCTTTCTCGATACGTACTTTGACTTTATTTTGAATAATTTTTTTGTTAATATTAATTTGTGAAACATCAATATTTCCCAATTAATGGGTTGACAGCCTCTTAGAGTTATAAATAGTTTTTCCTATGTGATATGCTTTCCCTCATAACGGTGTTATTTCTTGAACATTACTCTTTAATACTTACTAATAACTCCTGGAAAAGATTTTTTAGACATTCTTGTAAAATTAAAAAACTTCTCTGGGTCTTTATTATATTAATTTCGTTATATAATGTGTAAAAAATCCCTTATACTTTCGTCCCTTTATGATAGGATGAGGATGTATCCAATATCTGAATTTCTTTTTTTCTTTGATCTAAGATAAAGTAAACTTGTATTTATTACAAAAGACAAATCGTCATAACTTTCAGACATCGTGTCGTACAGCAGCCAACACGCGACTAAATTTGGCAACAACGAAATACAAATACTTTAAATCGTAGCATAGCTGCCGCTGTTACACCGCGCCATGTGTTTTAAGCTGCCTCGACGTCGAATCGACGTGCGCCGCCTGGTGTGTCCTTGTCCTAAAAAAGAAGACGTTCGCTCAATTTGTGCTTCCAGTCATGACTTACGGCGCCGAAACACTATAGTTAACCTAGGCGACAGCAATCAAACTTAGAGTGGCCCAAAGAAGAATGGAACGGTCACTACTTGGACTGACTCTCAGAGACAGGGTTAGAAACGAGGACAGCAGAATAAGGACAGGCGTCAAAGATGTCATAGAGCGCATATCATGGCTGACTAAAGTTGATTTGGGCAGGCCATGTAGCCAGAATGAAGGACAAGAGGTGGACCCAAAAAACTACAGTGTGGAGACCACGACCGGACAGAAGAAGTAGAGGTAGACCACCTCGACGATGGACAGACGACGTCAAATGGGTTGCTGGGAATTGGTTGCAGGAAGAAATTAGGGGAGGCCTATGTCCAACTTTGGATGCAGAAGGCTGTATGACGATGATTGTAATAAAAATTGCATTTTTACCTACTCTTTGATGTTTAGATTTCATTCCGCTTTCTCAAAAGATTATTTTAAAAATTTTGCGAAATGTATATTTACTCAAAAAGTTATAAAGTGGATTATATGTATAAAACTGTCGGCTGACGGTCTGAATCTTATAGGCAATAGGCATGTTTTTAATTGAAAATTCGGAAGGTGTTGTTTGGGCTCCGCGGATATAAAATTTGGATATTTTGTGTGTTTTTGTATTTTTTTAATGTTGTTCTCAAGCTATTTTCTTGTGGCATTTTTGCAATTAACTAGTTTTGATGGGAAATAAGCCACAATTTTACTAAAAAAAATGATTATTAAAAATTACACAAAATAGAAAAAATATTAATGAATTAAACAAAAATGTTGTTGCTTAGTAAAAAAATTCTTCTAATAATTTATTAAATCTGACTCATTTATATCGGAAATTCAGACATATATTATACATTTTAAAGTAGAAGACTTTAAAATGATATTGTCAATATTTATGAGTTGCGCTTCTGGACGACTTTATTGAAAGATAGTTCATTCGATTACATGAAATCAACCCCAACTCAAGAATATCCGTCACAAAAAAATCATAACATGTGATCTGTCTTTAAAAAGACAACCACATGCAATGGTGACAGTAAAATTCTCGCGCTAGTGATTCCATAGTAAATCACGAGGGAAAACCAGGAAAACACCTCGTGATACTATCCCGACTTGCAGCTCAATGCGCTGCAAGAATGCAAGTGTTTCCAACTCAATTTGTTGAAAACCGGGTGGCCACCGGCTGGTGGCCCAGCGAGTTCCTTTTAGCTCAGTATGCTAGGTGGAACTGATATTCTGTTGCTTTGCTCTCTATTAAATAGCATTTCAATTGACCATCTCCTGGCATCCAACGGTAGTGGTGGGAGCCAGGTCGGGTATCGTGTGTTTCGATCATTGACATATTAAGTGTAGACTCGGCATACTCACCAAAAAATCGTAACGCGGAAATAGCAT
The DNA here is from genome assembly GCF_917563875.1 of Diabrotica virgifera virgifera. NCBI lineage: Eukaryota > Metazoa > Arthropoda > Insecta > Coleoptera > Chrysomelidae > Diabrotica > Diabrotica virgifera. The sequence continues at coordinate 208,910,486 of NC_065450.1, forward strand.
GCAAACAGTCGATCGGTGGTCTATCTATCTCTTTTAACCAAGCGATCCCGCGCATGTGACTGACAAAGATGGCTAGACCACTCAATCCTATGTCGACGTTACACCTCGATGTATTGAGTGGCATATCCCTAGCCAAGTCTATCCTTTTACATGTCTCTGGTTTCGATACGCTCTATACTAAATTTACAATCAAGATACAGTAGAAATAAAAAAAAACCAAGACACGTTAAATGCCACTAGGAGCACTCCTGAATCATAATTTACAATGTATGAACTTTGAAAATAATGATTTGGAATTTTCAATGTATAAGGTATATTTTATGTACATTGTAAATTATGATTAATATTGCATTTTACATGTCTTGGTTATTATTTCTTGTCATTACTTCTTGTCATTATTTCTACTGAATCTTGATTGTAAATTTAGTATAGGTTCCTGCCGGCGAATTAAATGCCCAGCTAGAGAAGCCAATCGTTACAATGTGAAAGAGGGCATTCAGATTTTTGCATAAAAGTTGTGTGCAAACTTTATCAATAATAATTCACTTTTCTTTCTTTCATAGGCGGGGAATATTAATAAAAATATTAAGATAATAAGAAATGGTAAAAGCATCGTTTCTTTTTCTAGTTTTCTTGCTTAACTTATAACTTTAAACGATTCATTTTGGAACAAAGTCGTAATGAAATAAAATAGCAACAATTGAAATTTCTGTAAGATACCACTGGTTAAAAATGATTTAATTTATTACTCTTGTTGCAAAATACCAGCAGATACAAAAAAGGGGAGGGAACAAGACTTTTCTTATTTAATGTTATTCAGCTACTTACATTGCATTGTCTTGATTTTCTTGTTCCTTGTTTCCCATCAGGGAATCATTTCTTCAACTAATTGCCCTGTTGTGTGACTGAGAGGTATTTATTTTTATAGTTTAACATACAAACATGTAGTCTTTATTGTATATGTATTTTTCTACAGATCATCGGACACATTTATTTTTCTCTAAAAAACCTTGACTGCTCTAGATATCACATTATTTGCAGAGTTCACTAATTTTTATATGCCAGTTTTTTTTATAAAAAGTTGAACCCCTGGCACGCCAATGACGCAAGACAGATTCGCAACATCAGCGTCTGTTCCAGAAAAAAATGTTTCGTAATTTTTTCCTAAATGTGATTTATGGGGATCATAGATTTTAGTCGGCGGCAAAAGTTAGCGGAGAAACTTTACAAGTGAGGAAAAAGTGCTTTTCTAACGTAAAAACTCGAGAAAAGAGTTTTTTATGTAAAACGTCGTGGTAGACGACTTACTTTTGGATACCTGCCGTGTTTGAAGGAAAAATTGAGGTGAGGAAAATAGTTACGTGAGACGAATAACAAATTTATAATTTTGTTTATTTTGGATATACATTTAGATACGAATCACTAGACTCTGAAAAGTCTAGCTGTAGACATACATATAATATTGTTATTTATAATATTATATCGTCAAATAAATCCACAGTGATATTCCATATGTAGTGGAAACAAACGAAGAACAGCACTTATGTAAATGACAAATGCCATCAATCGCTAAACTTCTTTGTCTTGAAAGCTAAATAAGTCAAGAAATAAAATTCGAAATTATTTATCCTCTGATCTTTTTAAATTAGAACAATAAAAAATGAATAACCATTTTCAATTTCGTTGCAAAACGAAAATACAGCCGAACCATATTCTAGTCCAATCAGAGAGTGCTGCAAGCACCTCTACCGGTTTCGAAACTTATTAGTCTCTCATCAGGAGGCACATATGCTGCTCTCCCTGATCCAACCAAAACAAACCCCAGCGTGCAGTCCCGGATTGCAACTAACGAAATGGCATAGATGCCCTAGCGGCAACTGCTAGTAAAAAGACTAAGTTTTCACTCTAATGGCATATAAAACAACAATGCTATTCCACATCCTACCAGAATGAAAACAATGGGAACCTTCTCTGGTTACACCTCCGAGGCTTCTACAATTTGCAAGCCATACGGATGCTGAGACTAAGGAAGATGAGGGAATTCTACAATTTACAATTCACGTCCCATCTGCTCAGCGCGGTAAAGTTCCAACGAGAATGGTTCCCTTCATACTCCACACAGAGTAAATGTAAATCAAAAATGAATAACCATTTTCAATTTCGTTGCAAAACGAAAATACAGCCGAATCATATTCTAGTCCAATCAGAGAGTGCTGCAAGCACCTCTACCGGTTTCGAAACTTATTAGTCTCTCATCAGGAGGCACATATGCTGCTCTCCCTGATCCAACCAAAACAAACCCCAGCGTGCAGTCCCGGATTGCAACGAACGAAATGGCATAGATGCCCTAGCGGCAACTGCTAGTAAAAAGACTAAGTTTGAAATGCAAAAACACGAAATTGAAAATGGTTATTCATTTTTTATTTACATTTACTCTGTGTGGAGTATGAAGGGAACCATTCTCGTTGGAACTTTACCGCGCTGAGCAGATGGGACGTGAATTGTAAATTGTAGAATTCCTTCATCTTCCTTAGTCTCAGCATCCGTATGGCTTGCAAATTGTAGAAGCCTCGGAGGTGTAACCAGAGAAGGTTCCCATTGTTTTCATTCTGGTAGAATGTGGAATAGCATTATGTTGTTTTATATGCCATTAGAGTGAAAACTTAGTCTTTTTGCTAGCAGTTGCCGCTAGGGCATCTATGCCATTTCGTTCGTTGCAATCCGGGACTGCACGCTGGGGTTTGTTTTGGTTGGATCAGGGAGAGCAGCATATGTGCCTCCTGATGAGAGACTAATAAGTTTCGAAACCGGTAGAGGTGCTTGCAGCACTCTCTGATTGGACTAGAATATGGTTCGGCTGTATTTTCGTTTTGCAACGAAATTGAAAATGGTTATTCATTTTTGATTTACATTTACTCTGTGTGGAGTATGAAGGGAATCATTCTCGTTGGAACTTTACCGCGCTGAGCAGATGCGACGTGAATTGTAAATTGTAGAATTCCCTCATCTTCCTTAGTCTCAGCATCCGTATGGCTTGCAAATTGTAGAAGCCTCGGAGGTGTAACCAGAGAAGGTTCCCATTGTTTTCATTCTGGTAGGATGTGGAATAGCATTATTTTGTTTTATATGCCATTAGAGTGAAAACTTAGTCTTTTAGAACAATAAACCTTAACAGAGTGGAGAAATACTCGACAAGGGAAATCTAAAATTGCATTTCACATCCTGTCATTCACCGTGATAGGACGTGAAATACAATTTTAGATTTCCCTTGTCGAGTATTTCGACACTCTCTTATGCTTTATGCATTTTTGGTAATTATTTTGATGATTACCCCGAACGGATGAAAGGATATGATTGCAGTTCAGTGCCTCTACCGAGGTGCTCCGATGAGGAAACAGTTATTCCGAAATACGTATAAGCACATAGTAGAGGCTCTGTGCTGTATTCAAATTTGAACCATCGTTTCTTTCCTTTTAGTGCTTTGTATTGGTTTGCTAGAAATTTTTCAAGTAAACCATGACCAATAATTTCTCTGATTCAATCCACTCATCAACTGAGAACTTTCTCGTGGTCCTTGTTACATATTAACTTTTTCATCGATGATCGGTTTTCAGATTTTCTAGGTCTACTTTTTTCACTATATTGGTCTAAAATATCTGAAATTGACTGAGTTACTTTTATTGAGTCAACACAAGACATAGGGCAAAAAGATGTATTTTTCAAGGGTAAATTGTAGGTGTTGGCAAAAGTTACTTGCAAGACGACCATCAAAAATGGTAGAAATAAATGCAAGGTTTGTTCAACAAACATGTAGAAAGATGAACAACAAATTAGGATGGCCATCATATGGTGTATTCTACGAATATACGACTGTTTTGGATTATCGCGACAACGAATATTTTAGTGTGCAACATAAGAAGTACGAAAGTATTTTGCTCTAATAATTACTCCAATAAACAACAATATAATTTGCAATTTACTTTCGTTCTTCATATTTTACACAGTAAAATATTCGTTGTCGCGATAATCCAAGAGGATGGTACATTTGTGGAATGGGGTATACTACCATTTAGTGCGTAATAAGCAGTCAGGCAAATATGCAAGCTGAAAAGTAAGATATATGCGCATATATATGCATATTATTTGTGTGAAATATGCATGTATATGCATTTATTTATGTCAAATATGCATGTAGAGATATGCATTTATTTAAACCAAATTAGTACTTTATAAATCGTTTAAATATAATCATGTTATAAAATATTAGTTATAAGTTTGATACTATACAATAAAACAAAGCTTTTAAGCTTTTTATACATATGTTTGTATATAGAAAAGCTCCGTTCTATATCCACCGAAGTTATGAGAGCGTATTTAAAATTATTCTAAACTTTAGCCTCTACAGTTAGTGTTTTATCAAACACCCCACTTAAAACATTTACAACTTTAGATAGAAATATGAAACCAGTATTTTTATCGATGACTGAATAAATTTTTTTTTTAAATGTCTTTGCACCAGTTTGACCCTCAAAAATTTTGCAAGATAGTTCAAATTTTTGAAGTTATTCTGCTTTAGGCGCGATGCGATTGAGAGTAAAATTTCATCAGCGCAAATAAGTCATTAAAAGAATATATTAGTGTTTTTAGTAAATGTATTATTTATTACAATTTTTGGATTTGTCTTTCTCTGTAGTAAGATAATAAAATATTATTTAGGTATAATATTTTTATATACCTCGTCCAATTTACTTACCGTTGCACGTCATCCGCGCCATAGCCTGTGACACGATACCAACACGAAATATTTAGGCGGTGGGTATGTTCTTTTTTAGAATCAAAATGATTCTAAAGGGGAACACACCTACCGCCTAGATATTTCGTGTTGGTATCGTGTCACAGGCTATGGCGCGGATGACGTGCAACGGTAAGTAAATTGGACGAGGTATATGTCTATTTGTCACCGTGTTGTGTAATTATATCCGAAACTTACGTGTCATTTAAATTAGCTCGGTAGCGTAGTTGGTAGAGTGTTGGGTCAGTGATTGGAAGGTCGCACCGGTCAATTTTTGGTTGTTTTATTAAAAAATTTTTTAAAGTGGTAGATAAGAAAGTTAGTTTAATATATATATAAATCGGTTTTAAAACGTCTTGCGACGTTGTCCGATGCCTAATTTCCATGACACTCTATCATCCCATTGGCCCTCTCTGAGAGAAGTTAGTTTAATATTTAAATAAAATACAAATAACCTGTTAAGTATATTTACTTCGTTGAAATTATATAATAGAAGAATAACTTCTTACGTGTGTACAAAGTACACACACATTCTTTTTTTTATTAGTTCAACTGTTTCAATTAAAGACTAAGTTATATCCTGTAGCTAAAGGATACAACTTAGCACAAAATCATAGTTTGTTTTTTATGTATAAAAGGTTGTTGTGGTACTATTTTATTTTTTAGCAATTATTTTGAAAGTGTAAGTGGTTCGGAAGAATCGTCAGCTAATTCCATTATTCCTGGCTTCAATTCAAAATTTTCTGCATAAAACATTACAGCCTCTAACCAAGTTCCCTACCTACTAACAATAACTTTTGGTGGAAGAGGAAGATTCGGCAAATGTTCTTTATACAACTGAGATCTTATAGGTGCCTTAAGTATTAGGTCTGGATCCCGCGTATGAAAAAAAAGTTGATTAATAGCAAGCTGAAAATTTGTTAATAGCTTAAGGGTGTCTAGTCGGATAAACTTTGATATATGGGAACACTGGAACAGGGGCAGTTTTAATTGTGGAACAGGTTAAAAATTTGGAACGGTCACACCACGAAAACGGCACATTTATTTTGTCCGACAGAACAGACTTAAACTCTCCGAACGGAGATTAAACTCTCATGCAAGAATCAGACTGCTATTTATCACCTGTCATATTTCCTCTCATTTGACATATTCTACATGTTCCACTCATTAAAACGCCCATGTGGTGATAAATAGCAGTCTGATTTTTGCATGAAAGTTTAATTTCTGTTCGAAGAGTTTAAGTCTGTTCTGTCGGACAAAATACATGTGCCGTTTTCGTGGTCTGACCGTTCCAAATTGTTAACCTGTTCCACAATTAAAACTTCCCCTGTTACAGTGTTCCCATATATCAAAGTTTGTCCGACTAGACACCCTTAAGCTATTAACAAATTTTCAGCTTGCTATTAATCAACTTTTTTTTTTCATACGCGGGATCCAGACCTATAACATTTTTTTGATATTTGAAATTAAATTATTAACAAGAGGAAATTTATTTGTAATTTCTTCGGCGACCCTATTTAAACCATGTACTATACAAGTTGTATATACTAAACGTCGATAAAAATGTTTCAAATTATTTCCTACTTTACCCATGTAAGATATAGCATCTGAAAGAAAAAGCAAACATTTTTGGTTGGGAACAGCTAAAGAAAGAAACAATTTGCTAAACTGCTAAATTTAAAATATTTAAGAATTGTAAAATCATATACTTGATTTATTTATTCATTTCTTGTTTGAGAATATGTTTATTCTCAAAGTAAAAATAATAAGGTCTAAAGGTTTAAATAAACATTAAAAAATGTACTTATTTTTATTTCTGTAACCTTTGGAAAGTTATTAACCAGATGTCGTAATACAAATGAAATAAGTTTTAGAATAAAGAAAAGAAATGGCGTAGAAGCCATAGGCTGGTAAATAATAGCCCAGCTTGACCCAAACGAGGAATCTAAGATTAATGTCCCCCAATTGGTTTCCATAAGTACGGAATATGTCCAGTAAGTACTCGATATGTGAATTTGAGAATTTTTCAAACGGCGTCCAAATTTCTTTAAGTAGTAGGAAAGTCCTCAGGTCTGTGTAAGTGTCCTTTACTTATTTGTATAAGGTAGTTAGTCTTCTTTAAACCCTCTTACCCCCCTAACGATTCCACGACCTGCCACCGCACAAAAAAAATGAGCTGCCATATGCAAAAAGCTTTATGTGTATGTTCCTTCTTCTAGCCCCATTTCGACCCAAAGTATCTATATAGTTAATCTTATCCTTGATCCCATTAGAGCAGACATGTAAAACGCTTAAAACTTAAACAAATTAATACATTAAGAACAATAAGAGCCGAAAGAGAAAATAGCTACAGAGCGATGTTTACAAACTGACTTGTGGTAACTCTCCGAAAACTTACATCGGTCAAACTGGCAGAACCTTTGACAAACGGATAGCAGAACATAAAAGGGCTTTCAACAATAGAGAAACATATTCTATATACGCACTTCACCTTCTAGATCATAATCATTCTTTCAATGACCAGTTTCAAATTCTTCATATTCACAATAAAGTCTTTAAGCGATCTTTATTAGAATCTATGGAAATTAATAAATAAAAAAATACAGATATAATTCTAAATGACTAACTCGAGACAAACAGCTCCCCACTCCTCAACCTCTTCAGTTAGAGACTTTAAAATGCAAACATATCGTAAAATAAATCACTTGAGAAAGGCACTCTGCCGAAACAACTGTTTTATAATATAGTTTTATAATAAATTTTGTGTAACTATCGAAAACAAATGTTTTAAGTGATTTATTGCTAGATAACTTGAAAAGTCCTGCAATATAATAGTCGGAGAGATAGAAGCGGATTTTGTGCGTGATAAGTAATATGGAAAAACTATACGGGGATATGTTGAATTAGTTGTGTACATGACTTTCACCAACGGCCGGAAACCAGAGTTGGGGACGAGGGTAGTTATAAGGGGTCAAAGTCGCGGATTTTATTATTTTTTTTATGACGCTCATGATCGAGATAGTGCACCAAAATTTGGGAATAAGTAGGTCATGAAGTAACTAAGTAAAATATTTAAAGGCGGAATGCTGCGTATTCGACAAAGGGGTAAAGGGGTGGGGTAGGGGTGAATATAAAAAATATAAAGGGTTTTTTGCGACGTTCGTGATTGAGATAGTGGACCAAAATTTGGGAATAAGTAGATCATGACATTACTAAGTAAAATCCCCAGAGCCGGACATCAGAGTTGGGGATGAGGGTAGTTATAAAGGGTCAAAGTCGCCGTTTTTATTATTTTCTTTTGTGACGCTCATGATCGAGAGAGTGCACCAAAATTTGGGAATAAGTAGGTCATGACGTAACTAAGTAAAATCTCCAGGGGTGGCACTCTGCGTCGCCGACAAAGGGGTGGGGCAGGAGTAAATACAAAAAATATAAGGGGTTTTTTGCGACGTTCGTGATTGACAGAGTGCACTAAAGTTTGGGAAAAAGTAGACCATGACATAACTAAGTAAAATCCTCAGAGCCGGAAACCAGAGTTGGGCATGAGGGTAGTTATAAGGGGTGAAAATCACCGTTTGTATTATTTTTTTTGTGACGCTCATGATCGAGATAGTGCACCAAAAATTGGGAATAAGTAGATTATGAGGTAACTAAGTACAATATCCAAGGGTCGATCGCTGCGTGGCCGATAAAGGGGTGGGGGTAGGTGTGATTATAAAAAATATAAGGGGTTTTTTCGACGTGCTAGATTGAGATAGTGGACCAAAATTTGGGAATAAGTAGACCATGACTCAGCTAAGTAAAATCCCCAGATCCGGAAACCAGAGTTGGGGATGAGGGTAGTTTTAAGGGGTCAAAATCGCAGTGTATATTATTTTTTTTGTGACCCGGCACAACATTTGTCCCCCACGCAGCGTTCCGCCCCTGGAAATTTTACTTAGTAATGTCATGATCTACTTATTCATAAATTTTGGTGCACTATCTCCATCATGAGCGCCACAAAAAAAAATAATAAAACCGCGAATTTTACCCCTAATAACTACCCTCGTCCGCCACTCTGGTTTCCGCCTCTGGGGATATTACTTAGTTATGTCATCATCCAACCAATTCACGTCCACTGCTAGACATAGGTCTCCCCCAATTGTTTCCACACTTCACGGTTTTGTGCTGATTTTTGCCAGTTTTTACTAATCCGCCTGATATCATCTGTCCATCGTGTAGGCGGCCTTCCTCTACTTCGTTTATCTTCTCTTGGTCTCCACTCCATCAGCTTTCGTGCCCATCTTGAATCTTTCAGCCTGGCGACGTGTCCTGCCCAGTTCCATTTGAGCCTGGTGATACGTTCTACAACATCTGCGATACCGGTTGTTTGTCTGAGATCTTCATTTCTTATTTTATCCCGTAGAGTTACGCCCAGCATGGATCTTTCCATGCGCCTTTGAGCAACCCGCATTTTCGACGCTGTTGCCTTGGTTAGGGTCAGTGTCTCTGCTCCATATGTCATTACCGGTAGCACACATTGGTCAAACACTTGTCTTTTTAAACCGATCGGTATACTGCTCCTAAATATGTCTCTCAGAGCTCCGTAGGCTGCCCAAGCAAGAGTTAATCTTCTTTTTATTTCGCATGTTTGGTTATCTCTGCCAATTCTAATTTCATGACCCAAGTAAATGTACTTTTCCACTAGTTCTTAGTTATGTCATGGTCTACTTATTCCCAAATTTTGGTGCACTATCTCAATCACGAACGTCGCAAAAAACTTCTAAAATTTTTTTATTCACCCCTGCCCCACCCCTTTGTCGACCACGCAGCGTTCCACTCCTGGATATTTTACTTAGTTACGTCATGACCTACTGATTCATATATTTTGGCGCGCTATCTCGATCATGAGCGTCACAAAAAAAATAATAAAAAACGGAACTTTGACCCCTTATAACTACCTTCCTTCCCCACTCTGGTTTCCGGCTCTGGGGATTTTAATTGTTGATGTCATGGTCTACTTATTCCCAAATTTTGGTGCATTATCTCAATCACGAACGCCGCAAAAAACCCGTTATATTTTTTATATTCACCCCTACCCCCACCCCTACTTATTCCCAAATTTTGGTGCACTATCTCGATCATGAGCGTCATAAAAAAAATAATAAAATCCGCGATTTTGATCCCTTATAACTACCCTCGGCACATAAAAAGGTAAAAGAATTGGCAGGTATACAAAAAAGGAAGCATCCCAATGTGCTATACAACGCAAATGGACAAATAATAACTGACCTACAAGAAAAGCTTACAACCTGGAAGAATTATATAGAAGAACTCTTTGCCGATGAAAGAGAGGATCATGATATTGGTAACATACAAGGTGAGGAAGGACCAAAAATCTCTAAACAAGAAATACTATATGCTATAAAAACAATGAAAAATGGCAAATCACCGGGTCTAGATGGACTTCCATCGGAACTTCTTAAGCTTGTGGAAGATGAAACAGTAAATGTTTTGGTTGACCTCTTTAACTGCATTTATAAAACAGGAGAAATACCTAAGGAATGGCTTCTGTCAACTTTTGTAACTATTCCAAAGAAAACAAACGCAAAACTGTGCACCGACCATCGCACAATAAGCTTAATGGGACACACACTAAAAGTATTTCTTAAAGTGATACATACAAGAATTCACAAAAAACTAGACGCTGACATCAGTGATACTCAGTTCGGGTTTCGAAACGGGCTTGGAACAAGGGAAGCACTATTTGCACTTAATATCATGTGCCAAAGATGCCTGGATGTTAACCAGGATATATATATATATATGTGCTTTATTGACTACAACAAGGCGTTCGATAAAGTTCGCCACGAACACCTGATGAGACTGTTGGTAGAGAAAAACTTGGATAAAAGGGACGTCAGAATTATCTCCAATATTTACTATAACCAGAAGGCGAATATTAGAGTAGAACGGGAAACAACCGAGGAACTCGAGATCAAAAAAGGCGTAAGGCAGGGATGCATACTTTCACCAACCTTGTTTAACTTATATTCAGAAGATATTATAAACAGAGCCCTTGCTGACCAAGATATAGGGGTTAAAATAAATGGCACTTTAATAAACAATTTGAGATACGCTGATGCCACAGTATTAATAGCAGACACCCCGGAAGATCTCCAAACACTGATAAACAGAATAGTAGAGTGCAGCGAAAAGTTCGGTTTATCACTTAACATCAAAAAAACAAAAATAATGATGGTGTCGAAATCTCCACAAAATTTTTCTGACATAACCGTACATGATCAAAGAATTGAGCGTGTTAGAAAATATAATTACCTGGGAACTGTTATTAATGAAAACAACGACAACTCTGAAGAAATCAAGATCAGAATAGAAAAAGCTAGAGCTACTTTTACCAAAATGAAAACAGTTTTATGCGGAAGAGAGCTAAGTTTAAATCTTAAAATTCGCCTCATGAGATGTTACGTGCTGTCAGTTCTTTTCTATGGAATGGAAGCTTGGACACTGAAAAAGATCGATACAAGGAAAATAGAAGCATTCGAGATGTGGATGTACCGCAGGATACTGAGAATATCGTGGACAGAGAGAGTGACAAACATGGAAGTGTTGCGAAGGATGCAGAAAGAAAAAGAACTTGCGCTGACTATTAAAAAGCGCAAACTGCAATACTTGGGACATATAATGAGGGGACAAAAGTACCAGCTACTACAATTAATTATTCAGAGAAAAATAATAGGTAAAAGATCCATTGGCAGAAGAAAACATTCATGGTTGAAGAATTTAAGAGATTGGTATAAGTGCAGCAGCTGCCAATTATTTAGATCTACGGTATCAAAAATACGCATAGCCTTGATGATAGCCAAACTTCGGAACGAGGACGGCACCTGAAGAAGAAGAACTACCCTCGGCCCCAACTCTGGTTTCCGGCCGTTGGTGAAAGTCATGTACACAACTAATTCAACATATCCCCGTATAGTTTTTCCATATTACTTATCACGCACAAAATCCGCTCCCAGCTCTTGGACTATAATATTACATCGACAATAAATAATAAAGTTATTCAATAATGATCAGTTACTAGAATTATTCATATTAATAAAGTTAATTTTTTCCATGATTGCGAGTATTTCACGGAAAATAGCAAAAAGCGCAACTTGTTAAATAACAATAAATAATAACATTAGTTCCGGAATACGTTACGTTAACGGGCAAATGTTTGAGTGCTTGTTGGTCCGCAAATTGATAAATAAAAGCATTGAATATTATATTTTAATTAAATAAATAATTTGGCATAAAACTGATATGCACAAATTCCAGAAGGTAAAATATTTATATCATGACCAATTATTATAGGTATAGTAAAAAGCATTTTTTTTCAAAATTAAAAATTTTACTTTAAAAACCAAATTTTTTTAAGAGTAATCATTTTTAACCATTGAAACTTACAGATCATATAAACACAACATAAGTAAAGCAACTTATGAAGTTGTAACGATTCATTTCATTTAAGATGCTAATTAGAAGCTGACTTTCCCGGTTTTTTTTGCCAAAACAGAAGGGAGCAACTTTATTTTGAGCGTAACTGGCTTAATTTGATGCTAGAAAATTAAAACAGAAATAAAGCATTTTTAAACACTTTAAAAAGTCATAATGAGTTTTCCCCAAAAAGTGCTTAATTGTTTGGTTATTTCACGTTGAAATATTCTTTTTGGAATTTGACGAATATGATCATATTTTTAATTAGCTATAATTCTTCTTCTGCTACGTTAAGAGATTTCTTGTATACCGAACTTATTTCATTTTTTACAGGCTATATTTTTGCTGAGAATTTTTTTTTTCAATAAAATGTTTACTTTTTGAGTCATTTGCGAAAAAACGTCTAAAAACGTGTTTTTTTTTTGTTGAAAAATGAATATATTCAGTCGCAAATAACTCGAAAAGTATTGACTTAGTGAAAAAACTCTACAGAATAAAAGTTGCTTAGAATTGGTCAGTTTATCGAATTCCGGACTTATTTTTAACGTATGTTTTGTCACCCGCCAGAAGGGGTGAAAGTCACCCTGGGCAAAAGCACACATCGGCACAATATCACTTTTTTTATTTGACATGTTAGCTAGGTGTATACCAAATTTCATGTCAATCAAGGCGGTTACATAAAATTTACGGCAAAAACTGTGACTTAATGTACCTACTATATACTATACCTGTTAAGGGCCTAGGCGCAAAATTTTAGGTCTAATGCTATTTAAATGCATTTACTTTTTTTTCGAATCCTGAGAAAACTAATAAATATGTTTGAAAAATTTAAACGCATAATGAAAGATTACGTTATTACCGAGGCCGAAAGTCCCTGAAAACTTCTATAATTTTTATTTTAATGAATTACAGGGGTAAAAGAAATATAGAAAATTTAGTGTGATTTTTAATTTCAAATATTTCATTCAACAGAAATTTTTTGTTTATTCTAAGGGACTTTCGACCCTCGATAATAAGGTAATTTTTTGAAAAATACCTATTAGTTTCTCAGGATACGAAAAAAATTAATGCATTTAAAAGCATTGGAAATATAATTAATAATTAAATCAAACTAAATAGCAAAAAGCATAAAAAATAATTAAATAACGAAATAATAAAAAAAGTCAGAAAAAAAGGATACCAAATGGGAGAAAAACTACTTAAAAAAATCTGCTATGCAGACGATGCAATACTAACCTCTCAAAGTGAAGATGAGGTGTACAACGTATGCTGCATAAATTTAATATAACCGCCAGAAAATTTAACATGTTCATCTTCTCAAAAAAGACGAAATGCATGGTTATAACAGTAGATCCAATAAGATGTAAATTGGAGATGGAACGTCAGATAATTAAAAAAGTGATGGAGTTTAAATATCTAGGCATCCAGATACGGAAGGCTCGAAACCGAAGTGGAAGATCAAGTGAATAGAGCAAACAGAGCCGCAGTTTGCCTGAATGAAACAATAAGGAGAAATAAAAATATCGGAAAAGAAATGAAAGGCAGAATTTACAAAACAGTCATCAGTCCAATAATGACATACGCGGCAGACACACGACCTGACACAGATAGGAAAAAAGAATGCTAGGAACAGTAGAGATGGAAACCGTTCGAAAAATCGATGGTAAGACTCTATGGGACAGAGCTATAAGTACAGATATACGACGGAGATGCAAGGTGAACAACATTATTAACTGGGTAAGAAACAGAAGAATAGAATGGAACGACCACATAAGCCAAATGACAACATATAGATTTCAAAAATAAAACACTGAAAACGTTTGTTTTCTATACTTCCACAAAATTTATTATAACTATGTGACTACAGCTGTTTCGGCAGAGTGCCTTTCTCAAGTGATTTAGTTTACTATGTGTTTACATTTTAGAGTATCTAACTGAATAGGTTGAGGAGTGGGGAACTGTTTGTCTCAAGTTCGTCATTCAGAATTATATCGGTATTTTTTAATTTATTAATTTCCATATATTCTAATAAAGATGGTTTACGGCCTTTATTTTGAATATGCAGACTTTCAAACTTTCCATTAAAAGAATGATTATGATCTAGACGGTGAATTGCGTATGTAGAAGTGTCTGTTTTTTTATTGTTGACATCCTTTTGCGTTCTGCTATCCGTTTGTCAAAGGTTCTGCTAGTTTCACCGATGTAAGTTTTTGGACAGTCACCATAATTTAGTTTGTAGACACCACTCTGTAGTTGTTTTCTCTTTTGGTCCTTATTGTTCTTAACATATTTGCTTAAGTTCTTGTTAGTTCTGAAAGCTGGTGTTATTCCTTTCTTTTTTGTGTATCTGGCTATTTTTGTTGTTATCTTGCCATTATATGTGATAGCGCACAAAGTACTGGGTTCTTTCTGTGGTGGTGGATAGAATACTTTCAGGGCTTCCTTATGGAATTTTTGGTTTAAAATTATATTAATTGTTTGTTCGTTAGAGCCATTGTTTACTGCTATTTGTTTAATGATGTTCAGTTCTATTTCGAAGTCATTTTTGACATGGAATTTCTGTCAGTCTATGTATCATTCTATGGTAGGCTGCTAATTTGTGTGGTGTAGGATGGGATGATGAATTGTGTATAGTTGTGTCAGTATGGGTAGGTCAAAAAATAACTTCGAAATAGAACTGAACATCACTAAACAATTAGCAGTAAACGATGTCTATACCGAACAAACAATTAATAAAATTTTAAATCGAAAACTCCATAAGAAAGCCCTGAAATTAGTCTATCGACCACCACAGAAATAACCCAGTAACATTTGCTCTAGCACATAATATACTGGCAAGATAACAACAAAAATAGCCAGATACATAAAACAGAAAGAAATAACACCAGCTTTTAGAAGTAACAACAAGGGCCAAAAGAGAAAGCAACTACAAAGTGATGTCTACAAACTAACTTGTGGTGACTGTCCGAAAACTTACATCGGTCAAACTAACAGAACCTTTGACAAACGGATAGCAGAACAGAAAAGGGCTTTCAACAATAAAAAAACAGACACTTCTACATACGCACTTCACCTTCTAGATCTTAATCATTCTTTTAATGGAGAGTTTCAAATTCTGCATATTCAAAACGAAGGCCTAAAGCTATCTTTATTAGAATCTATGGAACTTAATAAATTAAAAAATACAGATATATTTCTAAATGACCAACTCGAGACAAACAGCTCCCCACTGCTCAACTTCTTCAGTTAAAGACTTTAAAAAAGCAAACACATAGTAAACTAAATCACTTGAGAAAGGCACTCTGCTGAAACAGCTGTAGTCACATAGTTATAATTATAAATTTTGTAGAAGTATACAAAGCAAACGTTTTTAGTGTTTTATTGTTAGATAAAATAATGAACTTCCATCAAGTAACGGTCGAATCCATCAACAAATAGAGTAGTAAAGACAACGAGAGACGGTTCCCCAATAGGAAGACGATCAGAGGGAAGACCACGAAAACGATGAAACGACAACTACTAGAGGTACATTAAAAAAAGAGAGTCCCTTCTATATAAAAAAGAAGAAGAAGAAGAAGAAAATGCATTGGAGATCCTAAATTTTGCGTCTATGCCCTTAAGAGCAACATATTAAAATATTTCATTATATGTCGACTCTTTATCAATATCCTTATGCGCTCCAACCCCATAATCGTATTACCATAAGGCCATTAAAATTTCAAACGGGAGTGTATCAGGAACCCGTCAATGTCGAGCTAATTGTAGTCGCTTCGCTGCTGGTGCTGGTGGAAACGTGAAATGAAAAAAGAATGGAAAGTGCCAATTGCCGCTTTCCGAAGCGCCACCGTTCAATTTCAATTCCATTCATTGTAGGTAGGCTCTGAAGGAAACAATGGACTGTCTCAGTCTGCTACGACTATTCGATTATCGCCAAAGCTGAAACAATGAAACTAGATCGTACGAGGGTGTTCGTATCTCGCATTCCAACTTTGAGCTTGATTCATTCGAACAAGATGTAGGAATTTTATTTTCGTTTGAAAATTCTGAGCATATTATGATTTTCTTTATGCGTTTATCTTGTTTTTGCAACAATGTTTGTTATTTTTAAATGCTTTTCTTTAGTTCAATCGTTTGGGTCAAATCTTTAGACGTTAATTTGACTGCCTTTTTTTCAATACAACTGAATGAAAATTTGCAGACATATGCATTCGCGGTCAATCCACGACAATACATGAAGAGAATAGTCAATAATTTTTTTATGTTTATTAATTATTGTTTAAATAAAAAAACAATTTTAATGGAAAATGCTCAAATTCTCTTGTATTTTTTACAATTTAGAAACTTTAAACTTTTATAGATTGTAGCTAATTATATGAACTAAACCTAATTTTACTTTTTACGTTAATTGTTTACGTTATGCTTTATAAATAAACAGTAAAGTTTCAAATGTTTTGCCGATTCCGACTACTTTTTCATGTTTGTACATCATGTTTATAAACGTCCTAAGCAGCGACGATTTTGAACGCTCATATCTTTGTTTATATAAACATCGGCGCTTATTCGTGTCAAATTTTAATGCAATACCATACAAAACTTCAACCAAAACTCGAATTAAAAAAATTCTTGTTTTTAACGTAGTCTTAGAAAAACCATCGGTAGAGACGTTTCGTACTACAATTAACATTAGAATTCGTAATTTGCGAGAAATTAACATGGTCTACACCGTACAATAGTAAAGCATTAGAAGAGATGGAAAGACTGCGAAAATTGTAATAGGTGTAAATAATGATTTTGATTTAATAGTGCAGTCACTGAAGGTGGATATGAGCTATTACCTCCGATTTCGTTGAACCTCC
The DNA here is from genome assembly GCF_917563875.1 of Diabrotica virgifera virgifera. NCBI lineage: Eukaryota > Metazoa > Arthropoda > Insecta > Coleoptera > Chrysomelidae > Diabrotica > Diabrotica virgifera. The sequence goes on from NC_065450.1 coordinate 208,927,613, forward strand.
ATCGATTTGCATGAGAATTGGTGAGTGGTTAGAGGATATCTCAAGGAACAACGGTGACATGGTGCCAACTTGCGCTTTTCCCTGGGGGTGGATGTCACCCCTCCTCGGTGGTGAAAACTAATTTATTAAAAATAACCCCACAATTCGATAGAGGGACAAATTATAAGCATAATTTGTTATATAAAGTTATTAAAATAAATCAAAATTTTTGAGTTATTAAAGATCAAATATTTTAATTTTTCCTGGGAAAAATGCATGTTTTTAACCGATTTTTCATAAATAACTCAAAAACTATAAGTTTTTACAAAAAAGTTATTATTATCAAAATTGAGGCTAGTAAAATATCAAATAAACTCCTTACTAGAAAAACATTTCTATGTTAACTAAAAGTAAGTTATAGGTAATTGAATGTATATTTCTTTCATCGAGTACCCAAATCTAAGTATTCAAGCTTAAATACCGGCAAAATGATTCATTTTTATAACATAAACTTATTAAAAATTTGTCAAATCTCATAGAAATATCTATCAAATAAGCCCTGGAACAAGTTGATAGCATTAAAATTTATGCACCAAAAATATTTCAAAATGTATCTTTTAAAAATTTTTCCAAAAAATGTTGTTTTTTTGTAAATAACTTCGTTAATTTTAAAGATATCAGGTTCAACTAGAAACTAGTTAAAAGTTGATTCCAAGAGAAATTAAAAAATATCGAAATTAGTCTTTTAAACCTCTCACTTTTTTAACAATAAAAGGTTAAATGGTCCCGGTTACATGGTCCTCGCAGCAAAGTTTAAATTTTAAACGTTTCTATCTCACTTATTTTTTACTCTACGAAAATAGTAAAATGGGTAAAGTATTTGGAACATAAACTAAAATTTAGATACGTATCATTTTTTACGTATATTGAGTGTTTTTGGAGTTATTATCAAAAAAAAAATGAAAAGTTCGAAAATTTTAAAAATTCTGATTTTATTAAATTGTATCTTTTCTTTCAAAAATATGCATTCTAAACCAGTGAAAATTGCTGAAATCATAAACTATGTTAACCTAAAGAAATTCTTGTGAGGATTACTACAAATTTAAATTTTCGTGGAAATGGCGTATGTTTAATTTTTCACCTTTTCCTAAAAAAATCGAAAGGGTTCTTTTATTTTCATCATAACTTGCTTAATTTTCATGCAATTAACTTCTACTGGAGCTCATTTGATAGGTACTCCGAAGTACTTTGACAAGTGTTTTACAAGTATATTCTATAAAATGCATCGTTTTCCCGTTATGTAAGCTTGACTACTTAGATTTGAGTACTCGTCGAAAAAAATATACATTCAATTACCCATAACTCACTTTGAAGTAACATTAGTTTAGTTCTTTAAGTGGGGAGTGTATTACATTTTTTATTAGCTTTAATTTCGGTAATAATAGTTTTTTTTTTAAACGCTTGTAGTTTTTGAGTAATACGTGAAAAACAGCTTTAAAACATGCATTTTTTAAGAAAGAATACAATTTTTAATATTTAATAACTCAAAAGATATTGATTTATGTTAATAACTTTATATAACAAATTTTGCTTAGAAGCCCCCTCTATCAATTTCTGGTATTTTTTTATTAAAAAAAATTCACCCACGAGAAGGGATGGCACCCACCCCCAGGGTAAAAGCGCAAGTTGGCATCATGTCACCTTTGTTCCTTGAAGTATCTTCTAACTACTTACCAATTTCCATGAAAATCGATGAAGGTTCAACGAAATCGGAGGTGAAAACCTTCAGTGACTCCACTATAAGAAATGTATGAAGAAATTACAGAAAATGTACAATGTATGTATCAAATGTTGAAATGAATGCAAAAAATGTGTCTATCATATACATCCTTTTTTTATTTAACCATGACGATATATTTTAATGTTTGAAAAGTGTAAAACTAAAAAGAAAAAAGAAAAAAAATATGAAAAAAAAAAAGATTTTTAAAAAACGCGTTTCTTTAGTCACGAGTGAGTAAAATTAAAAATATTATAAAAAATCAACTAAAAAGCAAAAAATAAAAAATAAAACTCGAAGGATTATTCGAAAAAACTGTTAGATTAAATTATACAAAAATCTCACACATTCGTTAAAAAATTGAAAAAATCTAACACATATTCGTTAAAGTAACGCGTGGGGCGCGAAAAGTAAAAAAGTATCTATCCTCAAACCGTTTATTCGATGAAGACGCGCCCCAAGCTTTTCTTTAACGAATGTGTTAGATTTTTTCATTTTTTTAACGAATTTTGAGATTTTTGTATATTTAATCTAACAGTTTTTTCCGAATAATCCGAGTTTGAACTTCTTTTTTTGCTTTTTAGTTAATTTTTTACCATCATCATTCTCGTTGCCTTATACATATGCACAGTCGGCTTCCCTAATTGCATTTCTCCACACAACTTGGGTCATATCAATGTCAATCCCCTTTACCAACATGTCCTGCCTTATCGTCTCCCCCCAGGTCTTCTTTGGACTTCCTTTCCTACTCCTTCCAGGAATCTGCACTTCAGCTATTCTTCGTATTGGCTGATTAACATCTCGACGTTGAACACGACCAAACCATCTTAACCTATGCTCTCCCATTTTGGCATCAATTGGTGCCACACCTAGACTTACCCTAATATACTCATTTCTAATTTTATCCTTCTTTGTCACTCCATTCATCCATCTAAGCATTCTCATTTCCGCCACATGCATTCGTTGTTCCTCTTTTTTTTTCACTGAATAACATTGAGTTCCGTACATCATAGCCGGTCTTATGGCTGTTTTATAGAATTTTCCCTTCAGATTCATTGGCATTTTTCTGTCACACAACGCACCACTCGCTTTTTTCCACTTCATCCATCCAGCCCTAATTCTAGTGCATTCATCTCTATCTATTTCCCCATTACTCTGTAATACCGATCCTAGGTACTTAAAACTACTTGCTTTTCACAATCATTTCACCATCCAAAGATACCATTTTACTTGTAGTAACTCCATCTTTAAATGAATATTCCAAATACTCTGTCTTTGTCCTACTAAGTTTTAAACCTTTTTCCTCCAGAGCTTGTCTCCACTGTTCCAGTTTTTGTTCTAAGTCTCTTTCACTATTTCCTACTAACACGACATCATCAGCATACATTAAGCACCATGGAATGTTACCCTGTAGATTCGCTGTTATCTGGTCCAAAACTAATGAGAATAAATACGGACTAAGCACAGAGCCTTGGTGCAATTATACTTTCAAATGAAATTTATCAGTCTCTCCCACACCTGTCCTAACACTAGTCGTTACTCCCTCATACATATCCCTCACAATCTTTACATATTCACCAGGGACTCCTTTCTTATTGAGTGCCCACCACAGAATCTCTCGAGGAACTCTATCATATGCTTTCTCAAGATCAATGAATGCCATATGAGTGTTTGTTTCTTTACTCCTGTATTTTTCCATCAACTACCTTATAATGAGAATTGCATCTGTTGTTGATCTACCCTACATAAAGCCAAATTGATTCTCTGATATTTCGGTCTCTTCACGTATCCGTCTATCAATTACTCTTTCCCATATTTTCATGGTGTGGCTAAGCAGTTTTATAGCCCTGTAGTTTGTACATTGCTGTATGTTTTTGTATGTTGTTGTACACATTGTTGTATGTGTAATTTTTAGTTAATTTTTTATAATATTGTTAAATTTAGTCACTCGTAACTACTAAAATGTGTTCAATATTGTTCAAAAATCTATTGCATGACAACAAACAGGACCTTTCATCCGCTCCCCCTAAAATGGAGAGGGGGGAAACTTTGAAATATTAAATAGGTATCCCCATTTTTTATTGCAGATTTGGATTCCTCACAAAATAATAACAAACTTTTACAAGAAATATTTTCTCTCATTGTTGATAACGCTATAATCTAAAAACACGATATATACGGATTTTACGCGAAAAAGTAAAAAAAAAATTATCTGCCTTTTTCAGAATCCTGATAGATGGCGCTGTAATCGCAGAAAACCATATACAGATCCGAAGTCTACCCTACCCCCAGAGAGTATGATGAGGGGTTATATTTGGTGTCATTCGATAGATTTTTGAAAATATTAAATACCTGTTTTTCAGTCTATGCCCAGTTCATTCCAAGAAAGTGTATTGCTCGAGATATTAGACCGTTTCCATAATTTTCCTATGGTATAAGAAAAAATTGTTTTTTTCCGGCTATAGCGCCGTCCATCAACAATCCGAAAAAAATGTCTCAAATAAAAGTTATTTATATTTGCATAAGGAATACAATGCTGAAATAAAAATGGAGATTCCTACTTAGGATTTCAAACTTCCCCACCCCACCTATCTTCACGTCTATTTACTTTTTTATGTTTCACGTGGAGGACCGAGATTCAATTTCAACAGACCAATAAGCCTGTTACCAGATCCGTACAAACTGCTTACCATAATAATTACCAAGAGGCTATCAAATAAATTCAATAGTTACCAGCCTGTTAACAAGCGGGATTCCGCAAAAGTTATATTATGTAGAACCATAGAACACCTACAGAAAATAAGGACACTTATCGAAAAGTACAACGAATACAATGAACCTCTTCATTTGGAATTTGTGAATTACAATAATAGACCGGACAGCATCGTCGCCCCCGCTAGCGAAATTATTCCGATTCGATTTTTTTGCACAAACTTACTCAAAACGAAATCCTTATAACATATCCACAGGGTGCCGGGCGGTGCCGTGGTCGAAAAATTTTTTAAACATTTTTATTTAAACAAATTCACAAAAATATTTTTTTTATTTCCAGAAATTTTTTTTAGATAACTTGGGTCATTCTGAATAAAAAAGGTCTCTTGTCATTTTTCTCTAAAATTGACTGTTCTCGAGTTATACGCGATTAAAAATTTGAAAAATGCGAAAATGGCTATTTTCAAGGCTTCAAAACTCGATTAAAAATGATTACTATGAAATTCAAAAAGTAATAAAATCAAGACTCAAATACCTTCTTCAACGTCCTGAAGAGTTTTTTGTCAGTATTTTATTACAAAGCTGTTATTTTTAGTTATTAACAATTAGCGCTATAGTCCAACTGTATCGTCGCCCCCGTTAGCGGAACTATTTTCATTCGATTTTTTTGCACAAGCTTACTCAAAAAGAGGACTGTATAACATATGCACAGGGTGCCGGGCGGTGCCGTGGTCGAAAAATTTTTTAAACAATTTTTTTTAAACAAATTCACAAAAATAATTTTTTTATTTCCAACAATTTTTTTTAGATAATTTGGGTCATTCTGAGCAAAAAAGGTATCTTGTCATTTTTCTCTAGAATTGACTGTTGTCGAGTTATGTGCGATTAAAAATTTGAAAAATGCGAAAATGGCCATTTTTAAGGCTTTATTTAACTGTTTAATTGTTGAAGCGGATGAATTAGAATAATTGCCGTGATTGATTCTATTATAAAATATTATTTACCTTTTCGATAGTTGATGAAAAATTGAATAACATTCGCAAAAAAAAATAAATAAACAATATACTTGCAAAATAAATAAACAAAACAAAGTTTTAAACTTTGATGTGGTCACTTTCTGACTTTCTTTATAATAATTTTCAATCGAGTTATTAATCCTTAAAAATGGCCATTTTCCCATTTTTCAAATTTTAAATCGCGTATAACTCGACAACAATCAATTTGAGACTAAAACTACAACAGACCTTTTTTGCTTAGAATGTCCCAAATTATCTAAAAAAAAATTGTTGGAAATGAAAAAATTATTTTTGTGAATTTGTTTAAAAAAAATTCACAAAAATATTTTTTCGACCACGGCACCGGCCGGCACCCTGTGGATATGTTATAAGGACCTATTTTTGAGTAAGTTTGTGCAAAAAAATCTAATCGAAATAGTTCCGCTAACGGGGGCGACGATAGAGTTAGACTATAGCGCCAATTGTTAATAACTAAAAATAACAGCTTTGTAATAAAATAATGACAAAAATGTCTTCAAGACGCTGAAGAAAGTATTTGAATCTTGATTTTTTCACTTTTTGAATTTCATAATAATTATTTTTAATCGAGTTATGAAGCCTTGAAAATGGCGATTTTCGCATTTTTCAAATTTTTAATCACGTATAAGTCGACAACAGTCAATTTTAGAAAAAAAAAATGACAAGAGACCTTTTTTGCTCAGAATGACCCAACTTATCTGAAAAAAAATTGTTGGAAATGAAAAAAATATTTTTGGGAATTTGTTTAAAAAAAATTGTTTAAAGAATTTTCCGACCACGGCACCGCCCGGCACCCTGTGGATATGTTATAAGGACCTCTTTTTGAGTAAGTTTGTGCAAAAAAATCGAATCGGAATAATTTCGCTAGAGGGGGCGACGATACTGGCCGGTCTATAAGGCATTACATTCAATAGAACTCTGGGCAGTATTAGAAGTAATAATAACGCAAGGATTTATTCCAGATATAGAATACTCCTAAAATACATAAAAAAGACTGTGTGTGTACTTTGTACGCACGTAAGAAGTTATACTTCTATTATATGATTTCAACGAAATCAATATACTTTAAACATTTTTGAAGTTATACTTCTTTAAAGGCACTTTCTTTATAGGCACGAGGGTAAATTTTTATTTTACTGGGCGCATACGCACACCGACAGTATGGTGTAAACGTTATACGGGATCTGATTGGGTGTTAAAATCATCTGTCAATAATTGTTCAATATGGAGATTTTGGATAAACAAATTAATGTTGTGAATATATTAGTTTTTATTGTTGTGATGGCAGAGAAAAAAGCAAGTTTAGAATATTGTAGTGATTTTTAAATAGTTTTTAAAAGCGACAGGTACGTAATAATTGTAAATGTTTCAGTATCCTAATAAAAAATTTCATAGGTACCTACCTACTTGGAAAATTTAAAAAGAACCTACCAAAATAGAATGTAATGCTTTGATTTACTTAATTTGATTACCATCAAAATTTGTATCAATATTCACCTAACATATTGTTTTCTTACTCTATGTTTTGTTGTATTTTAATATTTCTTTCAATTCTAAATAATTTCAATTCAAAATCAAAATAATTTGGTTAAATTCAGAACCGTCAAAAGTTTAATCCGTTTAGTTAGTTGATCTTCGCACATGATGACATATGGTCTCCGTGGGTAAAGGTTTAAGGTGAATGAATTTCAATACTAACTGCGCTGATAAGCGGGTTGGAACCCCAATTTTTTTTATACATTTTATGATGATTGTAAGTTTATTTATTATATAATTTTATTTCAGAAAATACGTATTTAGTTAAAATTTGTTCCTACATTGTTCAGAAATCATTTGTGGCATTTTTCAATGTGTTTGTTTATGTGTGTTTTATTCTTTTATTATTTTAATTTTTGGCACTGTTTTAATTAAAATTTTGGGAAGTAGTAAGTATTAAAATTAGTTTAATATTTAAATAAAATATAAATAAACTGTTTAAAGTATATTAATAACGTTGAAATCATATAATAGAAGTATAACTTCTTACGTGCGTACAAATTACACACACATTCTTTTTTTTTTGTATTTGACTTAAATATTAAACTAATTTTAATACTTACCACTAAAAAAAAATTATTAGAACAATACCAAAAATTAAAAAAAAAACAATATGAATTGTCCGGATTTGAACGCGGGACCTCTCGATCTGTAGTCGAATGCTCTACCAATGAATTATTATTCATATATTCTTCATTTACTAAAAAAATTATAGTTCCAAATGAATTTTGCGAGCTTTTAAAGCATCTTTCGGATGAGCTAGGTACCTTATATTATGTGTGAATATTGCGAAAAGGAGATGATAAATGAATGTAGTAGCAGAAGAACTGTATACCATATCGACTTCTCTTTAGCCTTGTACATAGAAAATAATTATTGTAATTTATATTTCCTTTTAACGAAGCAACAGCAAAAACAGCGTTTCTGGAAGTTCATAATATAAATTTCGTAATGAAGTTTTAATACCACAAATTGGCACTCAAACAATCCAAGAACATAATTGTCTGATGGAGTTATTTTCACTGGTAGCTTAAAACAATAATTCTTCTCTTCTTATTAAATATGAAAGATAATGAGGATGTTCGATATATACAGTCGTTCTATAGATTCCTGGTCGTCAAAAAACACGTCGGAAAGCAGTTCGAAAGCTTCCAGGAAACGTCGAATGGGAGTGTTGTGAAAAGGGGTTTGTAAGTGTTTGCATAAAGCCGTCGAATTCTATTTACAGAGGAATTTAGTTCATTCGCTTGCATCTTCTTCCACTCTCCTCGGTATGAAGTATCTATAATATCCACCAACCAAATCGAGGGAGCTAAATCGACGGGATTTGGTTTGGCGAGGAATTTCTTTTGAAATAAATTTTAGTATAAGGAGTATCTCGTTCGAAATGGGTCATTTTTGAAGTTGGTGATTTATATTGCGATCCTACACTGAAAATCGAAATCCTTTAGATGTCCGCGGGTTTTATGAAGCGGATCGCATACTAAACCGATCGTTGTTTTTTAATGTTTTGTAAAAGATTATTAAATTATTAATCACCCAATAGGTAAAAGTTCCATATAATAATATCTATCTAATAGTCCAGGGTAATAAAGTTTTTTCCATGACACTTCAACAGCCAGGGCATTGAAGCGTTTTTTCGACAGGTAATACAGTATGTGGCAAAATAAACAATACTGAAATTCGTATGCCTCAAATTTGTATGTGTCATGTGCCGAAATGTATTGAGTGGTTTCTGAAAATTGTTATAACGTTTATCAATATAATGTTAATGTTAAATACTTCAGGATGTTTCTCAGTTTTGCAGAAAAAATTTTTATAGTGGAGTACTATTTTCGGCCATACGGAAAATGTCACGAACATGGTATAAGCTTAAAATCAACAATGGTTTCAGCAGGACGGGATAACTTGTCACACTGCCAGAGAGTCTCTTCGAATACCTACTGTACGATTATTTTTGGAGCTGCGACTCACAAAAAGATGAATGTATGTAATTTGTTAAATTCTAAATATATTTTATTGATGCCAGAAAACATAAAAATGTTTTATTTCAAAAATAAACATTGATTTTCGCTTAAGCATAATGTTAAACTTCCAAGAGGCAGGTGGGTGGCAGCTCTAACATTGAATTTAAGCAAAATTCAATATGTATTATTTGTCAAATAAACATGTATTCCTGTTTTCTGCCAAATAAAAACGAATTTTGAGTTAAATAAGCTACACACATTCTTCTTTTTGTATCAATTAATTTAATTAGAAGATTCTTTTTGGACACCCTGTATAAATAATTATGTTATTGTTTGTATTAATAAATAGATAATTAAATACTCTTTCAAATGAGCTATCACATGACCCCTATTCTCATTTAAAAAAATCATCGATTACGTTATCAAGCCCAGATTGATGACGTCACTGGTACGATATATGCCAAAAAATTGTAATTTAAAAATAAAAATCGACCTGTTTCGGAATTTTTCCTTAAAGTCGCCGGTTTGCGAAATAATGAATTTATGCGTTATTTTATGGACGCACTGTATAATAGAGGACATACAATAAGGAGCATCCGCTCCTCTATAGTTTCTACAATCATGGTCTATTTGGTTTCTGGATTTTCCATCAGTATAAATCCAGGTTTATTTATGCACATCTTTATTATCAAATTCTGTACTTGCTATCTTAAGGTTATGTTCCAACGGAAATTTGATTAGTACTTTATAAAATTGCTAAATGAAGAACGCCAGAGGAGAGAAACAGGATGCAAGACCCCAAGTGAGAATGTAATAATGAGAACAACGAGAAATGAGCTTGTCGCGGCTTGAAATAGACTGAAGATACTGAAGAATGGTAACGCAGTAGGACTTTATATAATACTTGTGGAGATTTGAAAGGCTCTAAGAAAGGGAGGTTATGGGTAGGATATGTGAGAAAGAAAGATATCCAATATATGGAGGGAGATCGTGAGGGTACTTCTACGTAAAGTTTTATTCATCATCATTCAGCCCTTCGCGTCCACTGCTAGACATAGGCCTCATTTTTGTCCATTGTGCTCTATTCTGAGCACTTTGCATCCAATTTCTCGACATTTTCTTGAGATCGTCAGTCCAACGAGTAGGTGATCTTCCTCTACTTATTTTGTCTGTTCTCGGCCTCCACTCAAGTAATCTCTTCGTCCACCTCCCATCACTGATTCGGGCGACGTGTCCGGCCGGGTTCCATTTCAGGGTGGCAATTCGGGAAATTACATCAGTAACCCCTGTTCTTCGTCTTAAGTCTTCATTTCTAACTCGGTCACGAAGCGATATACTCAGCATTGACCTTTCCATTTTCCTCTGAGCTATTTGCAGCATTTTAGAAGTTGTAGCTATCAATGTCAAAGTTTCGGCACCATAAGTCATCACAGGCAACACACATTGGTCAAATGTTTTACGTTTTAAAGAAATTGGTATATCGCTTTTAAAGATGTTTTTGAGTTTTCCATAGGCTGCCCATGCTAGGTTTAATCTTCTTCGGAGTTCGCATGTTTGGTTGTCTCTTGTGATCTTTATTTCGTGTCCAAGGTATATGTATTTTTCCATTAGCTCTACTTCGTTTTCTCCAATATTGATATTTCCGCTAGGTACTAGGTTTGTCATGAATTTTGTTTTGGAGATGTTTATTTTAAGACCTACAATGGCACACACTAACTGAAATTCATGTAGCATTGTACGTATCTGCTTGAGGTTGTCAGAGAATAAAACTATGTCGTCTGCGAATTTCAAATTTGTTAATCTTCTACCATCAATATACAGGACTCGCTCTTTCCAGTTAAGTTTTTTACAAGCATATTCTAGTACTGCGTTAAACAGTTTAGGCGATGAGGTATCGCCCTGTCGGACTCTTCTGTCGATTGGGATATGATCCGTGTTTTTATGTAGTTTCACCGACATAGTTGCGTTCTTGTATGTATTGTAAATAACAGGCCAGGGCAATAAGACAAAAATATACCCCGTTCGTGACACTCGAGCAGCCAGGGTATTGAAGTATTTTTTCGACAAGTAATACCTATAGGAACAAATTGTAACTATTTCCTGCCTAGGATCTGGCGGCCATTTTTATTTATAAACAATTAACTGTCAAAAAATGGCATTTTTCCCCTTTATTTCAAATCAATGGAAAACAGTGAAACTTATGATTTTTTTAGTACAAATATCTTTGAGACTATGGAAGAGGCTTTAAAATGACATATTACAAAGTTTGATTTACTCATTTATTGTTAATATAAATGCGAAAAAATTCGGAATTGCAAAAAAAATTATTTTCGCAATAAACTATTGTAAAAATTAGTGTACAGGTTTGAAATTTTTGTCGAATGAGGGTTCTTTGGTGCTTAATATGTGATAAAAATTTCAAAGCGATTCATTCAATTGTTTAAATTTTATTCAAGTTGTTTATCCCAGAGGGCATTTTTTTGCAATAACATAAGTCAGAAAAACATGACGTTAGAACCATTCCACAGGTGTCAAATGAAAGAGCATGAGCTATATTTTCAACTTGGTTTAAAAAAAAGCGAATAAAACATGGATTTATTAGTAATAAATAATTATGCAAAAGTATCGTAAATCTTTCCTATAAACTTTTTGGATAACATTTTCCAAAAAAATTAACTTTTTTACCCTGTTTTAAGTGCACAACTACCAAGTAATGTTATTTATAGCATAATTGATAAAAAATTATAATAAATATATATAATTTCTTATATAACCAAATTAAAAAGTTTATAAGGAAAGATTTACGATACTTTTGCATAATTATTTATTACTAATAAATGCATTTTTTATTCGCTTTTTTTAAACCAAGTTGAAAATATAACCAAAGTTAGTAGAAAATATAAAATAAGAAAAATATAAGTTCCAAAGTTCCAACCATTCTCGTTGGAACTTTACCGCGCTGAGCAGATGGGACGTGAACTATAAATTGTAAAATTCCCTCACCTTCCTTAGTCTCAGCATCCGTTATTTCTTGCAAATTGTAAAAGCCTCGGAGGTGTTACCAGAGACGGTTTCCATTGTTTTCAGTCTGGTGGGATGTAGAATAACATTTTTGGATGTTGTTTTATGTGCTATTAGATTGAAAACTTAGTTTTTTGTTTTTTTTTTAACTTGTGTTCTTCACCACTAAGGCGGAATATTTTGGCTTAAAATCTATAGGTTTACTCATTCGTATTTTAAATTGTTTGTTTCAAATTAGTAAAAACGGTCGTATTATTTTTAGATGTTTATTATTACCATTTCTGTATAAAGACTGTTGTAATATTTAGCCATAATCATGGTGAAAATACATTTTTCTATCTAGTATAATTAAGTAAACGGATAAACAAAGAAATCTTAGAAGCATATTTATTTTTAATACAGACAGTTTTATGCAGCTACTTTTCCTTTAAGACAATGGTCTTTATTAATTTTCTTTCAGTTTTCAACAAAGCTACAGAGACAAGAAACTTATTGTCACTTTCCTATAAAAAGCGCCGAGAGGCGCTCTGTTCGCGATTCTAATTTTAGATCTTAGAAGAAAACTCAAAGAAAACATCCCCTCCTCCAATTTAATCTACTTTGCAAGCTTTTTTATACCAACTTAGATTTTAAATATTTAATGTTTTTGCTTTTGTTTTGAGCTTCTTGCGTCGGTAACAATTAGAAAAAGGTGGAAGGTGACGCACTGAGATCAAGTTGGAAGGAAAATACAGAGTAGTCTACAAGATAATTCTTTTAGCTCGTTTGGTTTACGATGTCTTTTTTGTGAAAGGATAAAACATTAAGACTTACAATTATAAAAAAAATGTGTGTGTACTTTGTACGCACGTAAGAAGTTATACTTCTACTACATATTATGTGATTTTTAAGACAATACCAAAAATTTAAAAAAATAAAAGAATAAAACGCACACAAACACATTGAAAAATGCCACAAAGAAAAAATTATTTCTGAACGATAATAATTGTTGGCAATAATTTTGAATATGCATTTTCTGAAAAAAAGAAAATTATATAACAAATATACTTACAATCATAAAATGCATAAAAAAATAAAAAAATAAAAACTTGCATCGGGAATCCAACCCGTGAATTTCGAGGCGCTTTGATTCGTAATCGAAGCCTAGACTCACTCGTCCAATTCCACATTATTTGTCATGTGGAAAAATAGGGTAACTGAAAGTTTTAGTGTTTGACAGTTGTTTTGAATATAATTAAATAATGTAGTTTAAATTTTGTGGAAGAAAATATTCATATATAGCATAACAGTAAGAAAACAATATATTAGATGAAGATTGGTAGAACTTTTGTTGGTAATCAAATTAAGTATGTAAATCAAAGCATTACACACCTACTGGATAAATAAATCTACGCCAAAAATCATAATTTAAAAATAAAAATCAGACCTAATTTGGAATTTCTCTCTAAAGTCCCCATTCTTGAGATAATAAATGTACAGTAGAGCGTCGATTATCCGAACGTCGATCAACCGAACGACCGCTTATTCGAACTATCGACTCCCGCGTCCCGCACTCGAATACCGAGCAAGCGTTAGTAATTGACGTTTAAAATAATTTTCTTCAAAATTGTATCCAAAAATAATTATGTTGTTGCAAAGACTGCACTTTTTTGTTTAGTTGCTAGTTGTCATTATCAAGATATAAATGAATATGTAGGTACTTATATAAATATGGCTTTTATTCACTTCTGGATAAATATGTATGACTATAAATATGTATCATTATATTGTAGTTCGATTATCTGAACAAATCGGTTTTCCGAACACCTATGTCCCCCAATTAGTTCGGATAATCGACGCTCTACTGTATTTCAACCTAATCCAAATGTATAATTACAATATGATTATAATAAAAACTACTCACCAAATTAGAATGAGTTTCCTTGTCCAAAAATATAGGTATATGAAAACTATTTAAAAAGGCAGTATAACTATTAACTAACTTTTGTTTGTTGTTTCTTTTCACACAAATTTTAAGACGCAACAACCATAAATAATCAAATTACAGCTGTTCCACAGCCGCCATATTGAATAATTTTTGACATGTCATTTGAACATCCAATCAAAACAAAGTTATAATGCGCATGCGCCGGGATCATAGGTTTTAACATATAAAAATTCACCCTCATATCGCCGGTAAAAAAGTATAACTTCAAAATTTCATCATAATCATACATCTCCAAGTGGAGCAAAGGGCACCTTGCGGTGTTTCAAGTAGCAGTATGCGGTATGATGGTGGGTGAGGTTGCTAGTCCCATGCATTATCAGTTGAGTTCCGTCCAATTTTGTTTACTAGTTTTCTCCATTCTCCTCTGTTTTTTGCTATCTTTTTTTCTTCGTTCCATGTTAAATTATTTTCTTTAAGTTCTTTCTCTATTGTTTTTTTTTACGTAGTCTACCCTTTCTTCTTTTGCCTTGAGCATTGTAATGTAGAGCGTGTCTAGCAATATTTGTTGCTGGTTTTCGTAAGGTGTGTCCTCTCCACTTCCATTTATGTTTGTCATTGTATGTTCTACCTTTTCTTCATTTGCTATTCTCCACAATTCGTAATTAATGATTTTGTTTGGCAAAAATATTCTCAGTATAATACGTGGGCAACTGTTAATGAAGGATTGTATTTTCTGAAAGAATTTTTTATGGTGTTTCTATGTTTTTGCTCCATATAACAGGACAGACTTTACATTAGCTACAAATAATCGTAGCTTTGTTCTTCTGCTGATGTTTGTCGACATACAAAAAAGTAAGTGTATAAATTAGTTTATGAGCTGATTTATTCGTTGCTGCAAAGGTTTAGTTGTAAGTTTCAGCATTTTTTATTAAATTTAGCATGTATTATTTAGCAACTTGATAGCTCTGTAGTTTTCTGGTTATTTATTATCGCCCTTTTTGTATCATAAAAGTAGCCCGCTTATCTTCCATTCTCCTGATATCTTATTGTGACTTATAATCTTGTTAATTCATGTTGTCAGTTGATCCGCCGCTTTAGACTCTTCTCAGGCCGGATAGCTCAGGCGGTAGGATGTCTGACTTCCACGCAGGTAAAAGCAGGAGTAATAATAGGAGGTTGAAGCGTAGCACTGTCCCTGTTACCTTCCTTGTATACAGTAGGCCCTAGAGATAGCAGATTACCCTGCCCTAATCCCAAAGCGGCGTTAGCGATATAAAACGGGTGGCTATTATATTATATTTTGGGCAAGAACATTAACTTCATCTAATTTTTTGCTAGTTTCACAAGTTTCTGGTTATGTAGCTTATTTTTCTAAATAGATCTCTCAGCTGATTATTTTGTTCATCGCTGCCCAATCTCTTTACATACAGAGAGGCCACTTTGGAGAAAAAGTTATGATTTTTTGACATATACCTCATATTAATGACGCCATCCATCTGGGCCTAATGACGTAATCGATAATATTTTTAAATGGGAATAGGGATCGTGTGCTAGCTTATTTAAAAGGTTATTCAATTTTCTATTCAATAATATAAACAGTAACATAATTAATTATACAATGTGTCCAAAAACATATTTTTTAAATTAAAATAATTGACACAAAATGAAGACTGCATTTAATTTATTTAATTCAATATACATTTAACTGTTGTCAGAAATCAGAAAAAGAATTATTGGAAAAACAGATATTGCTTTTCGCTTAAATTAAATGTTTAAACTGCCAAGAGGCAAGTTGGTGTCAGCTTGAATATTGAATTTAAGCGAAAAGCAATATTTAGTTGTCAAATAAACATTTTTTTTCTGTTTGTTGACAGCAGTAAAATGTATTTTGAATTAAATAAATGATGTACATTCTTCTTTTTGTGTCAAATAATTTAGTTCAAAATAAATTATTTTGGACACCCTGTATAAATAAGCAGGTTAATGCTTATATTACTGATTAGATAATTAAATATCCATACAAATAAACTAGCACAAGACCTCTATTCTCATTTAAAAAAATCATCGATTACGTCATCACGCCCAGATGGATCACGTTAACAGTATGACATAATATGCTAAAAAATTATAATTAAAAAATAAAAATTGACCTGTCTCGGAATTTTTCTCCGAAGTGGCCTATTCTAGAAAAAATTAATTTATTCCATAATTTTGAACCTACATATTCTGATAGTGTTGTTCCTTATCAGCCTTCCATCGTTGTTTTATTTCTTTGTTGAGATTTCTCAAACGAGTTTTTCCCTTTTACTATGTACCTACACTACTTTGACAAAGATTTCTTCTAATAAAAAAATCTCCCTGTGTATTATGTGTTTAAAAATATCTAACATTGGAATAATTCAAAAGAGAAATCTTATTAGTAGGGAGCGGATTTATATGCAATTAATTTTGATGAAACATGCGCATATATATGCAGTAAAAAATGATGAAATATGCGCAAGATATGCACAATAATTGAAAAAATGCGCATTTCGAGAAACCACAAATTTTCTGTTCTATTCTTTTCTAGAGGGTTCTTTTATTAGGGGGGGGGGCAATCTTATTTATTATCTTTCATATAAAATCATTATTTTTTATACATGTAATTTATTCACATTTTTTACAAAAACTGATACCAATAGTTACCTATTTAAAATAAAACAACAATATCACTATATATATCTTCGATTATAATTCACTCTAATGTGTTTTTCCCGAATTTTTTACGAGGAAACATTTTCTTTGATCAGATAAAATATTTTTATAACTTGAACAACTCCTTTCAACATCAACATAAGTAATTGGGTATTTAAAATAACTTTTGTTAAAGCCAAAAATTCTGCACCAAAATCAATTTCAAAATTTCCATTAAAAATTTCGCATATGTCCTCCAAAGTTTTAAATCCGTTTAAAGGCGGTATCTGATCTAAAGCATGAATATATATTTCAATTATTTCCGTTAGAAAATCGTAAAACTATGGTTAAAGGTGTAAATTCTCTTAACAATAGGGGATTTAAAAGAATCACCAGAATTATAGGTACCTACTAAATTGGGATACAAATTGTATTAAATATAATAAAAGTAAATAAAATTCGGATTTCCCGGTAAACCATCCTTTATAAGTACTTTGTGTAATGATCGGGTATTTTCTAAGAAAAAATTAAAAGGCAAGTGAATGAGCCGTCTCTCTTCAGGTAGTTCTCGAATTAATAGGACATATTTTTGCGGGGAATATTTTTTCTCGAATAAAAAATTTTAATTTTTTTTGGACTTAAATGTTTTTAAATATGCACAATATTTGCATGTTTCTTTAAAGATAGGCAAAATTTAGTAAAGTTCTCAAATATGCGAAATATGCATGCAATATGCATTTAGCATACAATCCGCTCCCTACTTATTAGTCTAGTCGCAACATAGGGGGTCCCGTGGGAACTGGGAGTTCGCCTCGATTTGATGGTGATATTATAGGTTTTTTGGGTCGCTGAATCCAATAGAAGAGGTCTGGAAGCCCTAATGTGGTGCGTTTAATTGTTATTAACAAATTATGGTAAAATTAGGTGTTTTTCAGGAATTATAAGAAGCCCTATAAATTGATAGTGCTAAGGTTTTCTCTGGTGTATTTTTGGTCGCTGAATCGAATGCGACTAGTCGCGATTACTTAAAATATGTTCTTATTCTGTTAATAACAAAATAATTGTTTATTCGCCGAAAAGATCGAAATACGCTGTCTACAGCAAGTTTGTCGTCTTTTTCATAGTATTTTTAACTATTTAGTCGGAAATAAGCCACAATTAAATTTAAAAAATAATTTTATTAACGTTTCGAAGCCCAAATCGGGTTTCGTTGTCAAAATACAAAATACTATTAAAATAAACAAAAATGTTGTTGCTAAGTAAAAAAATCCTTCTAATAAATTTATTTAATCTGACTCATTTATATTGGCAATTGAGACGTATAATATACATTTTAAAGTAGAAGACTTTAAAATGATATCGCCAATATTTATGAGTTGCGTTCCTGGGACGATTTCGGTTACATGAAATCAATCCCAACTCAATATCCGTCACAAAAAAAAATCATGGCATGTGATCTGTCTTTAAAAAGACAAACAAATGCAACGATGACAGTAAAATTCTCGTGTTAGAGATTTCATAGTAAATCACGAGGGAAAACCAGGAAAAAACCTCGTGATTTTATCCCGACATCGTAAGTATTTGGTCTTAAATTTAATTTACTTTCAAAATACTAATACCAAATTCTGAATTTAATATGTTTAAATTATAAATAATATTAATAATATATAGATATACAATAAGCAATACTCAAAATTAAAATTTGTACTCGATATGTTATTGACTTACTAATCGTGGTATCTTTCTATTGACTTCCTCTTTCAGTATGGGTAACCACATCCTACTGCATTCTACCGAGGAATTTGCGACAAAATTGGTTTCATTTAGCATAATTAGAGCCGCTTCTTTGATTTTTCTCTTTTTACTATCTGATTCTTTCAGGACTATACTTCTACTGGAATCTCTCCACTGAACTCTATGTTCATTATCCCATGCGTGTTGACATATTTGACATCTATCAAATTCTCTATTTTTAATATAAGTCTGATGTTCACTTATTCTAACATTTAATGGTCTTGATGTTTCACCTAAATAAAATTGTTCGCATTCACAAGGTATTTTATAAATGCAATTTTTGTTTTTTCTTGTTCATTGTTTGGTTTAGTTTTAGATAGAATAGATCTCAATGTGTTTGTTGTTTTAAATGTTGTTGAACTGTTGAATTTATTTCCTATTATTTTAAGTTTCTCGGATAGTCCTTTTATATGTGGTATTGATATTTTCCTCGTATTATTTCTTGTGAATGTTGTAGGATCCCGTTCTAAGTTGTTATGTTCCATTCGATGTCAAGATTGGATCGAATGGAACAGAACAACTTAGAACGGGATCCTACTACATGCACAAGAAATAATACGAGGTAAATATCAATACCATATATAAAAGGACTATCCGAGAAACTTAAATCAATAGGAAATAAATTCAACATTTCAACAACATTTAAAACAACAAAAACATTGAGATCTATTCTATCTAAAACTAAACCTAACAATGAACAAGAAAGAACAAAAAATTGCATTTATAAAATACCTTGTGAATGCGAACAATTTTATTTAGGTGAAACATCAAGACCATTAAACCTTAGAATAAGTGAAAATCAGTATTATATTAAAAATAGAGAATTTGATAGGTCTCAAATATGTCAACACGCATGGGATAATGAACATAGAGTTCAGTGGAGAGATTCAAGTATAGTTCTGAAAGAATCAGATAGTAAAAAGAGAACAACAAAGAAGCGGCTCTAATTATGCTAAATGAAACCAATTGTTTAGCAAATTCCTCGGTAGAATGCAGTAGGATGTGGTTACCCATACTGAAAGAGGAAGTCAGTAGAAAGAAAATACCACGATTGGTAAGTCAATAGCATATCGAGTTAGTACAAATTTTATATTTTAGTATTACTTATTGTGTATCTATGTATTATTAATATTATTTATAATTTAAGCATATTAAATTCAGAATTTGGTATTAGTTTTTTGAAAGTAAATTAAATTTAAGACCAAATACTTACGATGTCGGGATAGTATCACGAGGTTTTTTCCTGGTTTTCCCTCGTGATTTACTATGAAATCTCTAACACGAGAATTTTACTGTCATCGTTGAATTTGTTTGTCTTTTTAAAGACAGATCACATGCCATGATTTTTTTTTGTGACGGATATTCTTGAGTTGGGATTGATTTCATGTAATCGAATGAACTATCTTTTAGTAAAGTCGTCCCAGGAACGCAACTCATAAATATTGGCGATATCATTTTAATGTCTTCTACTTTAAAATGTATAATATACGTCTGAATTGCCAATGTAAATGAGTCAGATTAAATAAATTTATTAGAAGAATTTTTTTACTTAGCAACAACATTTTTGTTGATTTTAATAGTATTTTGTATTTTGACAACGAAACCCGATTTGGGCTTCGAAACGTTAATAAAATAATTTTTTTAATTTAATTGTGGCTTATTTCCCACTAAATAGTTAATCATAAAAATGCCACAAGGAAATAGCTTCAGACAACATAGTATTTTTATACGCTAAATCGATTGCTGCTAGTCGTGATAGCTTAAACCATGTTCCTACATTGTTTTTAATATATTACTAGCTGACCCGGCAGACTTCGTACTGCCTCAATAGATAAAAACAAACTGTTGTATACAATAAACTTAAAATTAACAAAAGGAATTCGTAATTAATAAACAAAAATGCTCGATGTGAATGAGGTTTTATTATTATTTTTAATTAATTACACATGATGTTTGAAATAATAAAGTTTAGTTAGAAGTAACAAAATAAAGTTTGTAGTGCAACAGTTACAATCTTAAATTTGTTTATCTTATAATGAATATAACAGCTTTATTATATCTACATTCAAAACAACCATCTATTTATTATTAGGTTCGGGGAGATTCCAAGTCTATAGGTGTTGATTAAATAAAATTAAATTCAATTAAAATTAAATAAAAAGTAAATGAAGTAAATTAAAATTAAATGAAATTGAATAAACGTAAATAAAAATAAAAAAAACTGAATAAAATTAAATACAAATAAATAAAATCATATTAACTTAAATACAATTAAATAAAGTTAAAAAAGAATTAAATAAAAATAATAAATAAATTAAAAAATAATAATAAAATTAAATAAAAGAAAATATAGTCTAATAAAAATAAATAAAATTTAATAAAATGAAATAAAATAAAATAAACAAAAATAAATAAAATACTTAAACTAAATAAAATTAAACAAAATGAATTAAAATTAAATAAAATTTTATAAAATAAACAAAAATAAATAAAATACTTAAACTAAATAAAATTAAACAAAATGCATTAAAATTAAATAAAATTTTATAATTTGCTGCTTGTTCTTTTCGTGTGCTCAGAATTTTTCTCCTGCTTACGGTTCCGTTTAGAGATATTTTTTGAAAATTTCGCAAAATTAAAAAATTCATATTTTGCCCAATTTGAGTCCCAAAGTTAAACTGTGCCACTTCTCTTCTATGAAATTTGTCGCTCGTTCTTCTTCTGTCCTCAGAATATTCCTACGGCTTGAGATATTGTATTTCGGACACCGATTGTGCTAGACAAAAAATTTTAGTACGGTTCTGCTCGGAATTCAGCAAGGAGTCTACTTACTTAATTTCATATTTTTCACGTCATTATTGTGAGAGTTACGGCGTCATGGGCAACCCCCTAATGACATACGGGTATGAAATATAGACAGCAACCTACTCCCAGTACAGTCCAATATACCTGCAAAATTTCATAAAAATCGGTTAAGTCGTTTCGGAGGAGTATGGTAACAAACACTGCGACCGGCGAATTTTTATATAGATGTAAAATATTTAAATGGCTATTAAAAAATAACGGTCTGAGATAAAAAATTGAAAATTTAGGATTGTATGTATCTTTTGCTTCTACATCTCATAAAAATAGTAAAAAACGGTTTTTCCAAAAATTAAAAAAATATATCAGGGGGGGCAACACCCCTTATGACGTACGGGTATGAAACTCCATATTATCCTATTCCCAGACCGCTAGAATATACATGTAAAATTTCATAAAAATCTGTTCAGTCGTTCTCGAGTTATAAATGGTGTAACTAACACAACCTCGACTTTCTTTTATATATATAGATGTAAAATATTTAAATGGCTATTAAAAAATAACGGTCTGAGATAAAAAATTGAAAATTTAGGATTGTATGTATCTTTTGCTTCTACATCTCATAAAAATAGTAAAAAACGGTTTTTCCAAAAATTAAAAAAATATATCAGGGGGGGCAACACCCCTTATGACGTACGGGTATGAAACTCCATATTATCCTATTCCCAGACCGCTAGAATATACATGTAAAATTTCATAAAAATCTGTTCAGTCGTTCTCGAGTTATAAATGGTGTAACTAACACAACCTCGACTTTCTTTTATATATATAGATGTAAAATATTTAAATGGCTATTAAAAAATAACGGTCTGAGATAAAAAATTGAAAATTTAGGATTGTATGTATCTTTTGCTTCTACATCTCATAAAAATAGTAAAAAACGGTTTTTCCAAAAATTAAAAAAATATATCAAGGGGGGCAACACCCCTTATGACGTACGGGTATGAAACTCCATATTATCCTATTCCCAGACCGCTAGAATATACATGTAAAATTTCATAAAAATCTGTTCAGTCGTTCTCGAGTTATAAATGGTGTAACTAACACAACCTCGACTTTCTTTTATATATATAGATGTAAAATATTTAAATGGCTATTAAAAAATAACGGTCTGAGATAAAAAATTGAAAATTTAGGATTGTATGTATCTTTTGCTTCTACATCTCATAAAAATAGTAAAAAACGGTTTTTCCAAAAATTAAAAAAATATATCAGGGGGGGCAACACCCCTTATGACGTACGGGTATGAAACTCCATATTATCCTATTCCCAGACCGCTAGAATATACATGTAAAATTTCATAAAAATCTGTTCAGTCGTTCTCGAGTTATAAATGGTGTAACTAACACAACCTCGACTTTCTTTTATATATATAGATGTAAAATATTTAAATGGCTATTAAAAAATAACGGTCTGAGATAAAAAATTGAAAATTTAGGATTGTATGTATCTTTTGCTTCTACATCTCATAAAAATAGTAAAAAACGGTTTTTCCAAAAATTAAAAAAATATATCAGGGGGGGCAACACCCCTTATGACGTACGGGTATGAAACTCCATATTATCCTATTCCCAGACCGCTAGAATATACATGTAAAATTTCATAAAAATCTGTTCAGTCGTTCTCGAGTTATAAATGGTGTAACTAACACAACCTCGACTTTCTTTTATATATATAGATGTAAAATATTTAAATGGCTATTAAAAAATAACGGTCTGAGATAAAAAATTGAAAATTTAGGATTGTATGTATCTTTTGCTTCTACATCTCATAAAAATAGTAAAAAACGGTTTTTCCAAAAATTAAAAAAATATATCAGGGGGGGCAACACCCCTTATGACGTACGGGTATGAAACTCCATATTATCCTATTCCCAGACCGCTAGAATATACATGTAAAATTTCATAAAAATCTGTTCAGTCGTTCTCGAGTTATAAATGGTGTAACTAACACAACCTCGACTTTCTTTTATATATATAGATGTAAAATATTTAAATGGCTATTAAAAAATAACGGTCTGAGATAAAAAATTGAAAATTTAGGATTGTATGTATCTTTTGCTTCTACATCTCATAAAAATAGTAAAAAACGGTTTTTCCAAAAATTAAAAAAATATATCAAGGGGGGCAACACCCCTTATGACGTACGGGTATGAAACTCCATATTATCCTATTCCCAGACCGCTAGAATATACATGTAAAATTTCATAAAAATCTGTTCAGTCGTTCTCGAGTTATAAATGGTGTAACTAACACAACCTCGACTTTCTTTTATATATATAGATGTAAAATATTTAAATGGCTATTAAAAAATAACGGTCTGAGATAAAAAATTGAAAATTTAGGATTGTATGTATCTTTTGCTTCTACATCTCATAAAAATAGTAAAAAACGGTTTTTCCAAAAATTAAAAAAATATATCAGGGGGGGCAACACCCCTTATGACGTACGGGTATGAAACTCCATATTATCCTATTCCCAGACCGCTAGAATATACATGTAAAATTTCATAAAAATCTGTTCAGTCGTTCTCGAGTTATAAATGGTGTAACTAACACAACCTCGACTTTCTTTTATATATATAGATGTAAAATATTTAAATGGCTATTAAAAAATAACGGTCTGAGATAAAAAATTGAAAATTTAGGATTGTATGTATCTTTTGCTT
Organism: Diabrotica virgifera virgifera; assembly: GCF_917563875.1. Taxonomy (NCBI): domain Eukaryota; kingdom Metazoa; phylum Arthropoda; class Insecta; order Coleoptera; family Chrysomelidae; genus Diabrotica; species Diabrotica virgifera. The sequence continues at coordinate 208,951,562 of NC_065450.1, forward strand.
CTACATCTCATAAAAATAGTAAAAAACGGTTTTTCCAAAAATTAAAAAAATATATCAGGGGGGGCAACACCCCTTATGACGTACGGGTATGAAACTCCATATTATCCTATTCCCAGACCGCTAGAATATACATGTAAAATTTCATAAAAATCTGTTCAGTCGTTCTCGAGTTATAAATGGTGTAACTAACACAACCTCGACTTTCTTTTATATATATAGATGTAAAATATTTAAATGGCTATTAAAAAATAACGGTCTGAGATAAAAAATTGAAAATTTAGGATTGTATGTATCTTTTGCTTCTACATCTCATAAAAATAGTAAAAAACGGTTTTTCCAAAAATTAAAAAAATATATCAGGGGGGGCAACACCCCTTATGACGTACGGGTATGAAACTCCATATTATCCTATTCCCAGACCGCTAGAATATACATGTAAAATTTCATAAAAATCTGTTCAGTCGTTCTCGAGTTATAAATGGTGTAACTAACACAACCTCGACTTTCTTTTATATATATAGATGTAAAATATTTAAATGGCTATTAAAAAATAACGGTCTGAGATAAAAAATTGAAAATTTAGGATTGTATGTATCTTTTGCTTCTACATCTCATAAAAATAGTAAAAAACGGTTTTTCCAAAAATTAAAAAAATATATCAAGGGGGGCAACACCCCTTATGACGTACGGGTATGAAACTCCATATTATCCTATTCCCAGACCGCTAGAATATACATGTAAAATTTCATAAAAATCTGTTCAGTCGTTCTCGAGTTATAAATGGTGTAACTAACACAACCTCGACTTTCTTTTATATATATAGATGTAAAATATTTAAATGGCTATTAAAAAATAACGGTCTGAGATAAAAAATTGAAAATTTAGGATTGTATGTATCTTTTGCTTCTACATCTCATAAAAATAGTAAAAAACGGTTTTTCCAAAAATTAAAAAAATATATCAGGGGGGGCAACACCCCTTATGACGTACGGGTATGAAACTCCATATTATCCTATTCCCAGACCGCTAGAATATACATGTAAAATTTCATAAAAATCTGTTCAGTCGTTCTCGAGTTATAAATGGTGTAACTAACACAACCTCGACTTTCTTTTATATATATAGATGTAAAATATTTAAATGGCTATTAAAAAATAACGGTCTGAGATAAAAAATTGAAAATTTAGGATTGTATGTATCTTTTGCTTCTACATCTCATAAAAATAGTAAAAAACGGTTTTTCCAAAAATTAAAAAAATATATCAGGGGGGGCAACACCCCTTATGACGTACGGGTATGAAACTCCATATTATCCTATTCCCAGACCGCTAGAATATACATGTAAAATTTCATAAAAATCTGTTCAGTCGTTCTCGAGTTATAAATGGTGTAACTAACACAACCTCGACTTTCTTTTATATATATAGATGTAAAATATTTAAATGGCTATTAAAAAATAACGGTCTGAGATAAAAAATTGAAAATTTAGGATTGTATGTATCTTTTGCTTCTACATCTCATAAAAATAGTAAAAAACGGTTTTTCCAAAAATTAAAAAAATATATCAGGGGGGGCAACACCCCTTATGACGTACGGGTATGAAACTCCATATTATCCTATTCCCAGACCGCTAGAATATACATGTAAAATTTCATAAAAATCTGTTCAGTCGTTCTCGAGTTATAAATGGTGTAACTAACACAACCTCGACTTTCTTTTATATATATAGATGTAAAATATTTAAATGGCTATTAAAAAATAACGGTCTGAGATAAAAAATTGAAAATTTAGGATTGTATGTATCTTTTGCTTCTACATCTCATAAAAATAGTAAAAAACGGTTTTTCCAAAAATTAAAAAAATATATCAAGGGGGGCAACACCCCTTATGACGTACGGGTATGAAACTCCATATTATCCTATTCCCAGACCGCTAGAATATACATGTAAAATTTCATAAAAATCTGTTCAGTCGTTCTCGAGTTATAAATGGTGTAACTAACACAACCTCGACTTTCTTTTATATATATAGATGTAAAATATTTAAATGGCTATTAAAAAATAACGGTCTGAGATAAAAAATTGAAAATTTAGGATTGTATGTATCTTTTGCTTCTACATCTCATAAAAATAGTAAAAAACGGTTTTTCCAAAAATTAAAAAAATATATCAGGGGGGGCAACACCCCTTATGACGTACGGGTATGAAACTCCATATTATCCTATTCCCAGACCGCTAGAATATACATGTAAAATTTCATAAAAATCTGTTCAGTCGTTCTCGAGTTATAAATGGTGTAACTAACACAACCTCGACTTTCTTTTATATATATAGATGTAAAATATTTAAATGGCTATTAAAAAATAACGGTCTGAGATAAAAAATTGAAAATTTAGGATTGTATGTATCTTTTGCTTCTACATCTCATAAAAATAGTAAAAAACGGTTTTTCCAAAAATTAAAAAAATATATCAGGGGGGGCAACACCCCTTATGACGTACGGGTATGAAACTCCATATTATCCTATTCCCAGACCGCTAGAATATACATGTAAAATTTCATAAAAATCTGTTCAGTCGTTCTCGAGTTATAAATGGTGTAACTAACACAACCTCGACTTTCTTTTATATATATAGATGTAAAATATTTAAATGGCTATTAAAAAATAACGGTCTGAGATAAAAAATTGAAAATTTAGGATTGTATGTATCTTTTGCTTCTACATCTCATAAAAATAGTAAAAAACGGTTTTTCCAAAAATTAAAAAAATATATCAAGGGGGGCAACACCCCTTATGACGTACGGGTATGAAACTCCATATTATCCTATTCCCAGACCGCTAGAATATACATGTAAAATTTCATAAAAATCTGTTCAGTCGTTCTCGAGTTATAAATGGTGTAACTAACACAACCTCGACTTTCTTTTATATATATAGATGTAAAATATTTAAATGGCTATTAAAAAATAACGGTCTGAGATAAAAAATTGAAAATTTAGGATTGTATGTATCTTTTGCTTCTACATCTCATAAAAATAGTAAAAAACGGTTTTTCCAAAAATTAAAAAAATATATCAGGGGGGGCAACACCCCTTATGACGTACGGGTATGAAACTCCATATTATCCTATTCCCAGACCGCTAGAATATACATGTAAAATTTCATAAAAATCTGTTCAGTCGTTCTCGAGTTATAAATGGTGTAACTAACACAACCTCGACTTTCTTTTATATATATAGATGTAAAATATTTAAATGGCTATTAAAAAATAACGGTCTGAGATAAAAAATTGAAAATTTAGGATTGTATGTATCTTTTGCTTCTACATCTCATAAAAATAGTAAAAAACGGTTTTTCCAAAAATTAAAAAAATATATCAGGGGGGGCAACACCCCTTATGACGTACGGGTATGAAACTCCATATTATCCTATTCCCAGACCGCTAGAATATACATGTAAAATTTCATAAAAATCTGTTCAGTCGTTCTCGAGTTATAAATGGTGTAACTAACACAACCTCGACTTTCTTTTATATATATAGATGTAAAATATTTAAATGGCTATTAAAAAATAACGGTCTGAGATAAAAAATTGAAAATTTAGGATTGTATGTATCTTTTGCTTCTACATCTCATAAAAATAGTAAAAAACGGTTTTTCCAAAAATTAAAAAAATATATCAGGGGGGGCAACACCCCTTATGACGTACGGGTATGAAACTCCATATTATCCTATTCCCAGACCGCTAGAATATACATGTAAAATTTCATAAAAATCTGTTCAGTCGTTCTCGAGTTATAAATGGTGTAACTAACACAACCTCGACTTTCTTTTATATATATAGATGTAAAATATTTAAATGGCTATTAAAAAATAACGGTCTGAGATAAAAAATTGAAAATTTAGGATTGTATGTATCTTTTGCTTCTACATCTCATAAAAATAGTAAAAAACGGTTTTTCCAAAAATTAAAAAAATATATCAGGGGGGGCAACACCCCTTATGACGTACGGGTATGAAACTCCATATTATCCTATTCCCAGACCGCTAGAATATACATGTAAAATTTCATAAAAATCTGTTCAGTCGTTCTCGAGTTATAAATGGTGTAACTAACACAACCTCGACTTTCTTTTATATATATAGATGTAAAATATTTAAATGGCTATTAAAAAATAACGGTCTGAGATAAAAAATTGAAAATTTAGGATTGTATGTATCTTTTGCTTCTACATCTCATAAAAATAGTAAAAAACGGTTTTTCCAAAAATTAAAAAAATATATCAGGGGGGGCAACACCCCTTATGACGTACGGGTATGAAACTCCATATTATCCTATTCCCAGACCGCTAGAATATACATGTAAAATTTCATAAAAATCTGTTCAGTCGTTCTCGAGTTATAAATGGTGTAACTAACACAACCTCGACTTTCTTTTATATATATAGATGTAAAATATTTAAATGGCTATTAAAAAATAACGGTCTGAGATAAAAAATTGAAAATTTAGGATTGTATGTATCTTTTGCTTCTACATCTCATAAAAATAGTAAAAAACGGTTTTTCCAAAAATTAAAAAAATATATCAGGGGGGGCAACACCCCTTATGACGTACGGGTATGAAACTCCATATTATCCTATTCCCAGACCGCTAGAATATACATGTAAAATTTCATAAAAATCTGTTCAGTCGTTCTCGAGTTATAAATGGTGTAACTAACACAACCTCGACTTTCTTTTATATATATAGATGTAAAATATTTAAATGGCTATTAAAAAATAACGGTCTGAGATAAAAAATTGAAAATTTAGGATTGTATGTATCTTTTGCTTCTACATCTCATAAAAATAGTAAAAAACGGTTTTTCCAAAAATTAAAAAAATATATCAGGGGGGGCAACACCCCTTATGACGTACGGGTATGAAACTCCATATTATCCTATTCCCAGACCGCTAGAATATACATGTAAAATTTCATAAAAATCTGTTCAGTCGTTCTCGAGTTATAAATGGTGTAACTAACACAACCTCGACTTTCTTTTATATATATAGATGTAAAATATTTAAATGGCTATTAAAAAATAACGGTCTGAGATAAAAAATTGAAAATTTAGGATTGTATGTATCTTTTGCTTCTACATCTCATAAAAATAGTAAAAAACGGTTTTTCCAAAAATTAAAAAAATATATCAGGGGGGGCAACACCCCTTATGACGTACGGGTATGAAACTCCATATTATCCTATTCCCAGACCGCTAGAATATACATGTAAAATTTCATAAAAATCTGTTCAGTCGTTCTCGAGTTATAAATGGTGTAACTAACACAACCTCGACTTTCTTTTATATATATAGATGTAAAATATTTAAATGGCTATTAAAAAATAACGGTCTGAGATAAAAAATTGAAAATTTAGGATTGTATGTATCTTTTGCTTCTACATCTCATAAAAATAGTAAAAAACGGTTTTTCCAAAAATTAAAAAAATATATCAGGGGGGGCAACACCCCTTATGACGTACGGGTATGAAACTCCATATTATCCTATTCCCAGACCGCTAGAATATACATGTAAAATTTCATAAAAATCTGTTCAGTCGTTCTCGAGTTATAAATGGTGTAACTAACACAACCTCGACTTTCTTTTATATATATAGATGTAAAATATTTAAATGGCTATTAAAAAATAACGGTCTGAGATAAAAAATTGAAAATTTAGGATTGTATGTATCTTTTGCTTCTACATCTCATAAAAATAGTAAAAAACGGTTTTTCCAAAAATTAAAAAAATATATCAGGGGGGGCAACACCCCTTATGACGTACGGGTATGAAACTCCATATTATCCTATTCCCAGACCGCTAGAATATACATGTAAAATTTCATAAAAATCTGTTCAGTCGTTCTCGAGTTATAAATGGTGTAACTAACACAACCTCGACTTTCTTTTATATATATAGATGTAAAATATTTAAATGGCTATTAAAAAATAACGGTCTGAGATAAAAAATTGAAAATTTAGGATTGTATGTATCTTTTGCTTCTACATCTCATAAAGATAGTAAAAAACGGTTTTTCCAAAAATTAAAAAAATATATCAGGGGGGGCAACACCCCTTATGACGTACGGGTATGAAACTCCATATTATCCTATTCCCAGACCGCTAGAATATACATGTAAAATTTCATAAAAATCTGTTCAGTCGTTCTCGAGTTATAAATGGTGTAACTAACACAACCTCGACTTTCTTTTATATATATAGATGTAAAATATTTAAATGGCTATTAAAAAATAACGGTCTGAGATAAAAAATTGAAAATTTAGGATTGTATGTATCTTTTGCTTCTACATCTCATAAAAATAGTAAAAAACGGTTTTTCCAAAAATTAAAAAAATATATCAGGGGGGGGCAACACCCCTTATGACGTACGGGTATGAAACTCCATATTATCCTATTCCCAGACCGCTAGAATATACATGTAAAATTTCATAAAAATCTGTTCAGTCGTTCTCGAGTTATAAATGGTGTAACTAACACAACCTCGACTTTCTTTTATATATATAGATGTAAAATATTTAAATGGCTATTAAAAAATAACGGTCTGAGATAAAAAATTGAAAATTTAGGATTGTATGTATCTTTTGCTTCTACATCTCATAAAAATAGTAAAAAACGGTTTTTCCAAAAATTAAAAAAATATATCAGGGGGGGCAACACCCCTTATGACGTACGGGTATGAAACTCCATATTATCCTATTCCCAGACCGCTAGAATATACATGTAAAATTTCATAAAAATCTGTTCAGTCGTTCTCGAGTTATAAATGGTGTAACTAACACAACCTCGACTTTCTTTTATATATATAGATGTAAAATATTTAAATGGCTATTAAAAAATAACGGTCTGAGATAAAAAATTGAAAATTTAGGATTGTATGTATCTTTTGCTTCTACATCTCATAAAAATAGTAAAAAACGGTTTTTTCCAAAAATTAAAAAAATATATCAGGGGGGGCAACACCCCTTATGACGTACGGGTATGAAACTCCATATTATCCTATTCCCAGACCGCTAGAATATACATGTAAAATTTCATAAAAATCTGTTCAGTCGTTCTCGAGTTATAAATGGTGTAACTAACACAACCTCGACTTTCTTTTATATATATAGATGTAAAATATTTAAATGGCTATTAAAAAATAACGGTCTGAGATAAAAAATTGAAAATTTAGGATTGTATGTATCTTTTGCTTCTACATCTCATAAAAATAGTAAAAAAACGGTTTTTCCAAAAATTAAAAAAATATATCAGGGGGGGCAACACCCCTTATGACGTACGGGTATGAAACTCCATATTATCCTATTCCCAGACCGCTAGAATATACATGTAAAATTTCATAAAAATCTGTTCAGTCGTTCTCGAGTTATAAATGGTGTAACTAACACAACCTCGACTTTCTTTTATATATATAGATGTAAAATATTTAAATGGCTATTAAAAAATAACGGTCTGAGATAAAAAATTGAAAATTTAGGATTGTATGTATCTTTTGCTTCTACATCTCATAAAAATAGTAAAAAACGGTTTTTCCAAAAATTAAAAAAATATATCAGGGGGGGCAACACCCCTTATGACGTACGGGTATGAAACTCCATATTATCCTATTCCCAGACCGCTAGAATATACATGTAAAATTTCATAAAAATCTGTTCAGTCGTTCTCGAGTTATAAATGGTGTAACTAACACAACCTCGACTTTCTTTTATATATATAGATGTAAAATATTTAAATGGCTATTAAAAAATAACGGTCTGAGATAAAAAATTGAAAATTTAGGATTGTATGTATCTTTTGCTTCTACATCTCATAAAAATAGTAAAAAACGGTTTTTCCAAAAATTAAAAAAATATATCAGGGGGGGCAACACCCCTTATGACGTACGGGTATGAAACTCCATATTATCCTATTCACAGACCGCTAGAATATACATGTAAAATTTCATAAAAATCTGTTCAGTCGTTCTCGAGTTATAAATGGTGTAACTAACACAACCTCGACTTTCTTTTATATATATAGATGTAAAATATTTAAATGGCTATTAAAAAATAACGGTCTGAGATAAAAAATTGAAAATTTAGGATTGTATGTATCTTTTGCTTCTACATCTCATAAAAATAGTAAAAAACGGTTTTTCCAAAAATTAAAAAAATATATCAGGGGGGGCAACACCCCTTATGACGTACGGGTATGAAACTCCATATTATCCTATTCCCAGACCGCTAGAATATACATGTAAAATTTCATAAAAATCTGTTCAGTCGTTCTCGAGTTATAAATGGTGTAACTAACACAACCTCGACTTTCTTTTATATATATAGATGTAAAATATTTAAATGGCTATTAAAAAATAACGGTCTGAGATAAAAAATTGAAAATTTAGGATTGTATGTATCTTTTGCTTCTACATCTCATAAAAATAGTAAAAAACGGTTTTTCCAAAAATTAAAAAAATATATCAGGGGGGGCAACACCCCTTATGACGTACGGGTATGAAACTCCATATTATCCTATTCCCAGACCGCTAGAATATACATGTAAAATTTCATAAAAATCTGTTCAGTCGTTCTCGAGTTATAAATGGTGTAACTAACACAACCTCGACTTTCTTTTATATATATAGATGTAAAATATTTAAATGGCTATTAAAAAATAACGGTCTGAGATAAAAAATTGAAAATTTAGGATTGTATGTATCTTTTGCTTCTACATCTCATAAAAATAGTAAAAAACGGTTTTTCCAAAAATTAAAAAAATATATCAGGGGGGGCAACACCCCTTATGACGTACGGGTATGAAACTCCATATTATCCTATTCCCAGACCGCTAGAATATACATGTAAAATTTCATAAAAATCTGTTCAGTCGTTCTCGAGTTATAAATGGTGTAACTAACACAACCTCGACTTTCTTTTATATATATAGATGTAAAATATTTAAATGGCTATTAAAAAATAACGGTCTGAGATAAAAAATTGAAAATTTAGGATTGTATGTATCTTTTGCTTCTACATCTCATAAAAATAGTAAAAAACGGTTTTTTCCAAAAATTAAAAAAATATATCAGGGGGGGCAACACCCCTTATGACGTACGGGTATGAAACTCCATATTATCCTATTCCCAGACCGCTAGAATATACATGTAAAATTTCATAAAAATCTGTTCAGTCGTTCTCGAGTTATAAATGGTGTAACTAACACAACCTCGACTTTCTTTTATATATATAGATGTAAAATATTTAAATGGCTATTAAAAAATAACGGTCTGAGATAAAAAATTGAAAATTTAGGATTGTATGTATCTTTTGCTTCTACATCTCATAAAAATAGTAAAAAACGGTTTTTCCAAAAATTAAAAAAATATATCAGGGGGGGCAACACCCCTTATGACGTACGGGTATGAAACTCCATATTATCCTATTCCCAGACCGCTAGAATATACATGTAAAATTTCATAAAAATCTGTTCAGTCGTTCTCGAGTTATAAATGGTGTAACTAACACAACCTCGACTTTCTTTTATATATATAGATGTAAAATATTTAAATGGCTATTAAAAAATAACGGTCTGAGATAAAAAATTGAAAATTTAGGATTGTATGTATCTTTTGCTTCTACATCTCATAAAAATAGTAAAAAACGGTTTTTCCAAAAATTAAAAAAATATATCAGGGGGGGCAACACCCCTTATGACGTACGGGTATGAAACTCCATATTATCCTATTCCCAGACCGCTAGAATATACATGTAAAATTTCATAAAAATCTGTTCAGTCGTTCTCGAGTTATAAATGGTGTAACTAACACAACCTCGACTTTCTTTTATATATATAGATGTAAAATATTTAAATGGCTATTAAAAAATAACGGTCTGAGATAAAAAATTGAAAATTTAGGATTGTATGTATCTTTTGCTTCTACATCTCATAAAGATAGTAAAAAACGGTTTTTCCAAAAATTAAAAAAATATATCAGGGGGGGCAACACCCCTTATGACGTACGGGTATGAAACTCCATATTATCCTATTCCCAGACCGCTAGAATATACATGTAAAATTTCATAAAAATCTGTTCAGTCGTTCTCGAGTTATAAATGGTGTAACTAACACAACCTCGACTTTCTTTTATATATATAGATGTAAAATATTTAAATGGCTATTAAAAAATAACGGTCTGAGATAAAAAATTGAAAATTTAGGATTGTATGATCTTTTGCTTCTACATCTCATAAAAATAGTAAAAAACGGTTTTTCCAAAAATTAAAAAAATATATCAGGGGGGGCAACACCCCTTATGACGTACGGGTATGAAACTCCATATTATCCTATTCCCAGACCGCTAGAATATACATGTAAAATTTCATAAAAATCTGTTCAGTCGTTCTCGAGTTATAAATGGTGTAACTAACACAACCTCGACTTTCTTTTATATATATAGATGTAAAATATTTAAATGGCTATTAAAAAATAACGGTCTGAGATAAAAAATTGAAAATTTAGGATTGTATGTATCTTTTGCTTCTACATCTCATAAAAATAGTAAAAAACGGTTTTTTCCAAAAATTAAAAAAATATATCAGGGGGGGCAACACCCCTTATGACGTACGGGTATGAAACTCCATATTATCCTATTCCCAGACCGCTAGAATATACATGTAAAATTTCATAAAAATCTGTTCAGTCGTTCTCGAGTTATAAATGGTGTAACTAACACAACCTCGACTTTCTTTTATATATATAGATGTAAAATATTTAAATGGCTATTAAAAAATAACGGTCTGAGATAAAAAATTGAAAATTTAGGATTGTATGTATCTTTTGCTTCTACATCTCATAAAAATAGTAAAAAACGGTTTTTCCAAAAATTAAAAAAATATATCAGGGGGGGCAACACCCCTTATGACGTACGGGTATGAAACTCCATATTATCCTATTCCCAGACCGCTAGAATATACATGTAAAATTTCATAAAAATCTGTTCAGTCGTTCTCGAGTTATAAATGGTGTAACTAACACAACCTCGACTTTCTTTTATATATATAGATGTAAAATATTTAAATGGCTATTAAAAAATAACGGTCTGAGATAAAAAATTGAAAATTTAGGATTGTATGTATCTTTTGCTTCTACATCTCATAAAAATAGTAAAAAACGGTTTTTCCAAAAATTAAAAAAATATATCAGGGGGGGCAACACCCCTTATGACGTACGGGTATGAAACTCCATATTATCCTATTCCCAGACCGCTAGAATATACATGTAAAATTTCATAAAAATCTGTTCAGTCGTTCTCGAGTTATAAATGGTGTAACTAACACAACCTCGACTTTCTTTTATATATATAGATGTAAAATATTTAAATGGCTATTAAAAAATAACGGTCTGAGATAAAAAATTGAAAATTTAGGATTGTATGTATCTTTTGCTTCTACATCTCATAAAAATAGTAAAAAACGGTTTTTCCAAAAATTAAAAAAATATATCAGGGGGGGCAACACCCCTTATGACGTACGGGTATGAAACTCCATATTATCCTATTCCCAGACCGCTAGAATATACATGTAAAATTTCATAAAAATCTGTTCAGTCGTTCTCGAGTTATAAATGGTGTAACTAACACAACCTCGACTTTCTTTTATATATATAGATGTAAAATATTTAAATGGCTATTAAAAAATAACGGTCTGAGATAAAAAATTGAAAATTTAGGATTGTATGTATCTTTTGCTTCTACATCTCATAAAAATAGTAAAAAACGGTTTTTCCAAAAATTAAAAAAATATATCAGGGGGGGCAACACCCCTTATGACGTACGGGTATGAAACTCCATATTATCCTATTCCCAGACCGCTAGAATATACATGTAAAATTTCATAAAAATCTGTTCAGTCGTTCTCGAGTTATAAATGGTGTAACTAACACAACCTCGACTTTCTTTTATATATATAGATGTAAAATATTTAAATGGCTATTAAAAAATAACGGTCTGAGATAAAAAATTGAAAATTTAGGATTGTATGTATCTTTTGCTTCTACATCTCATAAAAATAGTAAAAAACGGTTTTTCCAAAAATTAAAAAAATATATCAGGGGGGGCAACACCCCTTATGACGTACGGGTATGAAACTCCATATTATCCTATTCCCAGACCGCTAGAATATACATGTAAAATTTCATAAAAATCTGTTCAGTCGTTCTCGAGTTATAAATGGTGTAACTAACACAACCTCGACTTTCTTTTATATATATAGATGTAAAATATTTAAATGGCTATTAAAAAATAACGGTCTGAGATAAAAAATTGAAAATTTAGGATTGTATGTATCTTTTGCTTCTACATCTCATAAAAATAGTAAAAAACGGTTTTTCCAAAAATTAAAAAAATATATCAGGGGGGGCAACACCCCTTATGACGTACGGGTATGAAACTCCATATTATCCTATTCCCAGACCGCTAGAATATACATGTAAAATTTCATAAAAATCTGTTCAGTCGTTCTCGAGTTATAAATGGTGTAACTAACACAACCTCGACTTTCTTTTATATATATAGATGTAAAATATTTAAATGGCTATTAAAAAATAACGGTCTGAGATAAAAAATTGAAAATTTAGGATTGTATGTATCTTTTGCTTCTACATCTCATAAAAATAGTAAAAAACGGTTTTTCCAAAAATTAAAAAAATATATCAGGGGGGGCAACACCCCTTATGACGTACGGGTATGAAACTCCATATTATCCTATTCCCAGACCGCTAGAATATACATGTAAAATTTCATAAAAATCTGTTCAGTCGTTCTCGAGTTATAAATGGTGTAACTAACACAACCTCGACTTTCTTTTATATATATAGATGTAAAATATTTAAATGGCTATTAAAAAATAACGGTCTGAGATAAAAAATTGAAAATTTAGGATTGTATGTATCTTTTGCTTCTACATCTCATAAAAATAGTAAAAAACGGTTTTTCCAAAAATTAAAAAAATATATCAGGGGGGGCAACACCCCTTATGACGTACGGGTATGAAACTCCATATTATCCTATTCCCAGACCGCTAGAATATACATGTAAAATTTCATAAAAATCTGTTCAGTCGTTCTCGAGTTATAAATGGTGTAACTAACACAACCTCGACTTTCTTTTATATATATAGATGTAAAATATTTAAATGGCTATTAAAAAATAACGGTCTGAGATAAAAAATTGAAAATTTAGGATTGTATGTATCTTTTGCTTCTACATCTCATAAAAATAGTAAAAAACGGTTTTTCCAAAAATTAAAAAAATATATCAGGGGGGGCAACACCCCTTATGACGTACGGGTATGAAACTCCATATTATCCTATTCCCAGACCGCTAGAATATACATGTAAAATTTCATAAAAATCTGTTCAGTCGTTCTCGAGTTATAAATGGTGTAACTAACACAACCTCGACTTTCTTTTATATATATAGATGTAAAATATTTAAATGGCTATTAAAAAATAACGGTCTGAGATAAAAAATTGAAAATTTAGGATTGTATGTATCTTTTGCTTCTACATCTCATAAAAATAGTAAAAAACGGTTTTTCCAAAAATTAAAAAAATATATCAGGGGGGGCAACACCCCTTATGACGTACGGGTATGAAACTCCATATTATCCTATTCCCAGACCGCTAGAATATACATGTAAAATTTCATAAAAATCTGTTCAGTCGTTCTCGAGTTATAAATGGTGTAACTAACACAACCTCGACTTTCTTTTATATATATAGATGTAAAATATTTAAATGGCTATTAAAAAATAACGGTCTGAGATAAAAAATTGAAAATTTAGGATTGTATGTATCTTTTGCTTCTACATCTCATAAAAATAGTAAAAAACGGTTTTTCCAAAAATTAAAAAAATATATCAGGGGGGGCAACACCCCTTATGACGTACGGGTATGAAACTCCATATTATCCTATTCCCAGACCGCTAGAATATACATGTAAAATTTCATAAAAATCTGTTCAGTCGTTCTCGAGTTATAAATGGTGTAACTAACACAACCTCGACTTTCTTTTATATATATAGATGTAAAATATTTAAATGGCTATTAAAAAATAACGGTCTGAGATAAAAAATTGAAAATTTAGGATTGTATGTATCTTTTGCTTCTACATCTCATAAAAATAGTAAAAAACGGTTTTTCCAAAAATTAAAAAAATATATCAGGGGGGGCAACACCCCTTATGACGTACGGGTATGAAACTCCATATTATCCTATTCCCAGACCGCTAGAATATACATGTAAAATTTCATAAAAATCTGTTCAGTCGTTCTCGAGTTATAAATGGTGTAACTAACACAACCTCGACTTTCTTTTATATATATAGATGTAAAATATTTAAATGGCTATTAAAAAATAACGGTCTGAGATAAAAAATTGAAAATTTAGGATTGTATGTATCTTTTGCTTCTACATCTCATAAAAATAGTAAAAAACGGTTTTTCCAAAAATTAAAAAAATATATCAGGGGGGGCAACACCCCTTATGACGTACGGGTATGAAACTCCATATTATCCTATTCCCAGACCGCTAGAATATACATGTAAAATTTCATAAAAATCTGTTCAGTCGTTCTCGAGTTATAAATGGTGTAACTAACACAACCTCGACTTTCTTTTATATATATAGATGTAAAATATTTAAATGGCTATTAAAAAATAACGGTCTGAGATAAAAAATTGAAAATTTAGGATTGTATGTATCTTTTGCTTCTACATCTCATAAAAATAGTAAAAAACGGTTTTTCCAAAAATTAAAAAAATATATCAGGGGGGGCAACACCCCTTATGACGTACGGGTATGAAACTCCATATTATCCTATTCCCAGACCGCTAGAATATACATGTAAAATTTCATAAAAATCTGTTCAGTCGTTCTCGAGTTATAAATGGTGTAACTAACACAACCTCGACTTTCTTTTATATATATAGATGTAAAATATTTAAATGGCTATTAAAAAATAACGGTCTGAGATAAAAAATTGAAAATTTAGGATTGTATGTATCTTTTGCTTCTACATCTCATAAAAATAGTAAAAAACGGTTTTTCCAAAAATTAAAAAAATATATCAGGGGGGGCAACACCCCTTATGACGTACGGGTATGAAACTCCATATTATCCTATTCCCAGACCGCTAGAATATACATGTAAAATTTCATAAAAATCTGTTCAGTCGTTCTCGAGTTATAAATGGTGTAACTAACACAACCTCGACTTTCTTTTATATATATAGATGTAAAATATTTAAATGGCTATTAAAAAATAACGGTCTGAGATAAAAAATTGAAAATTTAGGATTGTATGTATCTTTTGCTTCTACATCTCATAAAAATAGTAAAAAACGGTTTTTCCAAAAATTAAAAAAATATATCAGGGGGGGCAACACCCCTTATGACGTACGGGTATGAAACTCCATATTATCCTATTCCCAGACCGCTAGAATATACATGTAAAATTTCATAAAAATCTGTTCAGTCGTTCTCGAGTTATAAATGGTGTAACTAACACAACCTCGACTTTCTTTTATATATATAGATGTAAAATATTTAAATGGCTATTAAAAAATAACGGTCTGAGATAAAAAATTGAAAATTTAGGATTGTATGTATCTTTTGCTTCTACATCTCATAAAAATAGTAAAAAACGGTTTTTCCAAAAATTAAAAAAATATATCAGGGGGGGCAACACCCCTTATGACGTACGGGTATGAAACTCCATATTATCCTATTCCCAGACCGCTAGAATATACATGTAAAATTTCATAAAAATCTGTTCAGTCGTTCTCGAGTTATAAATGGTGTAACTAACACAACCTCGACTTTCTTTTATATATATAGATGTAAAATATTTAAATGGCTATTAAAAAATAACGGTCTGAGATAAAAAATTGAAAATTTAGGATTGTATGTATCTTTTGCTTCTACATCTCATAAAAATAGTAAAAAACGGTTTTTCCAAAAATTAAAAAAATATATCAGGGGGGGCAACACCCCTTATGACGTACGGGTATGAAACTCCATATTATCCTATTCCCAGACCGCTAGAATATACATGTAAAATTTCATAAAAATCTGTTCAGTCGTTCTCGAGTTATAAATGGTGTAACTAACACAACCTCGACTTTCTTTTATATATATAGATGTAAAATATTTAAATGGCTATTAAAAAATAACGGTCTGAGATAAAAAATTGAAAATTTAGGATTGTATGTATCTTTTGCTTCTACATCTCATAAAAATAGTAAAAAACGGTTTTTCCAAAAATTAAAAAAATATATCAGGGGGGGCAACACCCCTTATGACGTACGGGTATGAAACTCCATATTATCCTATTCCCAGACCGCTAGAATATACATGTAAAATTTCATAAAAATCTGTTCAGTCGTTCTCGAGTTATAAATGGTGTAACTAACACAACCTCGACTTTCTTTTATATATATAGATGTAAAATATTTAAATGGCTATTAAAAAATAACGGTCTGAGATAAAAAATTGAAAATTTAGGATTGTATGTATCTTTTGCTTCTACATCTCATAAAAATAGTAAAAAACGGTTTTTCCAAAAATTAAAAAAATATATCAGGGGGGGCAACACCCCTTATGACGTACGGGTATGAAACTCCATATTATCCTATTCCCAGACCGCTAGAATATACATGTAAAATTTCATAAAAATCTGTTCAGTCGTTCTCGAGTTATAAATGGTGTAACTAACACAACCTCGACTTTCTTTTATATATATAGATGTAAAATATTTAAATGGCTATTAAAAAATAACGGTCTGAGATAAAAAATTGAAAATTTAGGATTGTATGTATCTTTTGCTTCTACATCTCATAAAAATAGTAAAAAACGGTTTTTCCAAAAATTAAAAAAATATATCAGGGGGGGCAACACCCCTTATGACGTACGGGTATGAAACTCCATATTATCCTATTCCCAGACCGCTAGAATATACATGTAAAATTTCATAAAAATCTGTTCAGTCGTTCTCGAGTTATAAATGGTGTAACTAACACAACCTCGACTTTCTTTTATATATATAGATGTAAAATATTTAAATGGCTATTAAAAAATAACGGTCTGAGATAAAAAATTGAAAATTTAGGATTGTATGTATCTTTTGCTTCTACATCTCATAAAAATAGTAAAAAACGGTTTTTCCAAAAATTAAAAAAATATATCAGGGGGGGCAACACCCCTTATGACGTACGGGTATGAAACTCCATATTATCCTATTCCCAGACCGCTAGAATATACATGTAAAATTTCATAAAAATCTGTTCAGTCGTTCTCGAGTTATAAATGGTGTAACTAACACAACCTCGACTTTCTTTTATATATATAGATGTAAAATATTTAAATGGCTATTAAAAAATAACGGTCTGAGATAAAAAATTGAAAATTTAGGATTGTATGTATCTTTTGCTTCTACATCTCATAAAAATAGTAAAAAACGGTTTTTCCAAAAATTAAAAAAATATATCAGGGGGGGCAACACCCCTTATGACGTACGGGTATGAAACTCCATATTATCCTATTCCCAGACCGCTAGAATATACATGTAAAATTTCATAAAAATCTGTTCAGTCGTTCTCGAGTTATAAATGGTGTAACTAACACAACCTCGACTTTCTTTTATATATATAGATGTAAAATATTTAAATGGCTATTAAAAAATAACGGTCTGAGATAAAAAATTGAAAATTTAGGATTGTATGTATCTTTTGCTTCTACATCTCATAAAAATAGTAAAAAACGGTTTTTCCAAAAATTAAAAAAATATATCAGGGGGGGCAACACCCCTTATGACGTACGGGTATGAAACTCCATATTATCCTATTCCCAGACCGCTAGAATATACATGTAAAATTTCATAAAAATCTGTTCAGTCGTTCTCGAGTTATAAATGGTGTAACTAACACAACCTCGACTTTCTTTTATATATATAGATGTAAAATATTTAAATGGCTATTAAAAAATAACGGTCTGAGATAAAAAATTGAAAATTTAGGATTGTATGTATCTTTTGCTTCTACATCTCATAAAAATAGTAAAAAACGGTTTTTCCAAAAATTAAAAAAATATATCAGGGGGGGCAACACCCCTTATGACGTACGGGTATGAAACTCCATATTATCCTATTCCCAGACCGCTAGAATATACATGTAAAATTTCATAAAAATCTGTTCAGTCGTTCTCGAGTTATAAATGGTGTAACTAACACAACCTCGACTTTCTTTTATATATATAGATGTAAAATATTTAAATGGCTATTAAAAAATAACGGTCTGAGATAAAAAATTGAAAATTTAGGATTGTATGTATCTTTTGCTTCTACATCTCATAAAAATAGTAAAAAACGGTTTTTCCAAAAATTAAAAAAATATATCAGGGGGGGCAACACCCCTTATGACGTACGGGTATGAAACTCCATATTATCCTATTCCCAGACCGCTAGAATATACATGTAAAATTTCATAAAAATCTGTTCAGTCGTTCTCGAGTTATAAATGGTGTAACTAACACAACCTCGACTTTCTTTTATATATATAGATTAGAAGAGGAAATTAGTTTTTGCGTTGTTCGCGTTTTGCTGTAGAAAAATCAGTTACGTTGCAGTTGCCGGGGGATTCTATATATTTAATCATATTTATTGGTCTGTAATCGACTATACATCGGTTTTTTGTTTCTAGATTAAATAAAATTCAGTGGGGTACAATAAATTTTAACTATATTATTTTATTTTGAGATTGTAGGCTAGGGCCGATAATTTTTAAGTCAAATAAAAATATAGTAACAGGATGCAACTCATTGTAGAAGGAAGAAAATATAACAAAAATTAAAACAAAAATAATTTACAGGCCAGCTGAGTTCAGGAAGTGTTAGGGCTTAGTTTTTAGGATAAAATCGGTTTATCAGGATTTCCGTCTAAACTACAAGCCAAATAAAAAGTTGGGTAGCCAAGTTGTAGGTAATAAAAACAACTTTTGTATTCACACTTTTTTCGCAAACCTCAAAATTTATGTCAAAAATTTAGTTTTTATTTTTTTTTTATTTTTATCTTCCGCAAGAAAATTCACAAAATTTCGTAAAAATTTTCGTTTTCCTTTTCCAAATATGCTGTAATTTTTTTGATTTAAAATATTAATTTTTTTTTATTTTGATTTAATTTTGAAAAAGCACCCTAATTTTTAATTGATCGGTGATCGGTACGCATAGCCTACACGATAACACCAATGATAACGGATCAAGATTGGCAGAGTTCGCTGTAGCCAACAATATGGTAGTGAAAACTACACAGTTCCAAAGGAAAAATATACATAAAGTAACCTGGGTGTCAAATGACGGAATCACACGAAACCAGATAGACCACGTGCTCATCGACGGAAGACACTCTAGCAATATCATCGGCGCACACAGTTTAAGGGGAGCAGAAAGTGACTCTGACCACTTCCTGGTCAGAATAAAAATGAAACACGAGACATCCAAAGCAACGCCAACAAGGAAACAGATGGGACATTTCAAGGCTCGATCTACCTGACAATGAACGCCAATATCAGTCACTAATCCAAAATAAATTGCACACAATGGAAGAAGAAGAGACATCAACACCAGAATTGACCATAGACCAGAAATTGCAAAATATAACAAACGCCATAGAAAGCGCCGCAGCGGAAACGATAGGGAAACAAAAGAATAACAAGAAGAAAAACCAATGGTTTGACCAGGAGTGCGAACAAAGCTTACAGCAGAAAGCAATCAAGAGGCTGGAGCTACTAACGCGACCTACAGAAGAGAACAGGGAAGACTACAACAGAGTAAGGACTCAAACGAGAAGACTTTTGAGAAGGAAAAAGAAACAGTACCTAGAAGCACGAATACAGCAACTCGAGGAGGAACATAGAACCGGTCAGTCTAGACAGTTTTATAGGGACAAAAAAACAATGACGGGCAACACGATCAACAGCCCAAGATTTATAAAAGACGATGCAGGACAATTGCTCACTGACGACGAAGAGATAAGCCGCCAATGGAGAAAGTATTTTGAGCAACTCTTAAATACAGAAAACCCCACAACGACAGGGCAACAAAGACAGTACCAGTTAGCCGAACTTGAAATACCAGGGCCCACACTAGCTGAAGTAAAGTCCGCAATTTCGTCCCTAAAAAACCATAAAGCCCCAGGCCCAGACGGCATACAGGCGGAACTACTAAAAAAAGGTGGAGACAAACTACATCTTGAGATATATCATCTTATAAGAGAAGTCTGGGAAAGAGAAGAAATACCGAAACACTGGCATGAAAGCCATATAATACCTATTCACAAAAAGGGAGACAAACAAATATGTCGAAACTATAGAGGAATATCGTTAATTAATACAACATACAAGATTATATCCATAATACTCTTTAAAAGATTAACTCCATACGCAGAGGAAATAATAGGCGACT
This sequence comes from Diabrotica virgifera virgifera, assembly GCF_917563875.1. Classification (NCBI taxonomy): domain Eukaryota; kingdom Metazoa; phylum Arthropoda; class Insecta; order Coleoptera; family Chrysomelidae; genus Diabrotica; species Diabrotica virgifera. The sequence continues at coordinate 208,972,106 of NC_065450.1, forward strand.
ACCAAGGCGGATTCAGACCGGGAAGGTCGACTATAGACCAGATCTTCGTCCTACGCCAGGTGTTGGAAAAAAAAACTGGGAATTCAACCGCGATGTACACCAAATCTTCGTGGACTTCAAACAAGCTTACGATTCTGTTAGCAGAGAAGCATTGTGGGAGACTATGGTAGAAATGGGAGTACCAGGAAAACTGGTACGATTAGCAAAGGTGAGCACGGAGAACGCTTCCGCACGAATCAGAGTTGGCAGCAACACGTCGGAGGAATTCCTCATTGACACAGGACTTAGACAAGGAGATCCTCTCGCCCCCCTGCTGTTTAACTTCGCACTGGAACATGCAGTAAGGAAAGCTCAGCCACAACTGACAAACGGATTTGCCGCCCAAGGATCAAAAATACTATTAGCCTTTGCGGATGACGTGGACACAATTGCACAATCCACCAGAGATGCAAAAGAAGTTTTCACCCTATTCGAGAACGGAGCCAAGGAAGTTGGTCTTAAGGTCAACGAGGACAAGACCAAGTACATGGTGGTTACGAAGAACCCAAGACCAAGGGTTAGACAAAACGTAACAATTAATGAATACAATTTTGAAGTCGTCAAAGAATTTAAGTACTTGGGAGCGATCATAACATCTGAAAATAACTATGAAAAGGACGTGGCAGCCAGGATTATTGCAGGAAACAGGGCATATTACTCGTTAAGGACCCTACTTAAATCAAAAATACTCTCAAGACCAGCAAAAATAAGAGTATATAAGACAATAATTCGTCCCACAATAACGTACGGAAGCGAAACCTGGACTCTGAATCAGCGGGAAAAAACAAAATTACTGGTACTTGAAAGAACGATACTGCGGACTATCTATGGGCCTTGCAGGGAAGAGACAACAGGAGAATGGAGAAGAAGACACAATGATGAACTCCAGACAATATACGGAGATGAAAACAGAGTACGCTACATTAAATCAAACAGAATACGATGGGCGGGTCACGTACTAAGGTCAAGTGACGAAAGACTTCTAAACGCCACATTCTGGGAAAGGCCCGATGGAAAAAGATCAGTTGGTCGCCCAAGAAAGAGATGGAAGGACGCAGTAGCCAGCGATCTACGCAAAATGGAAGTACAGCAATGGGAAATAGCTGCTCAGGACCGACAACAATGGAGGGAAATAGTAAACGCGGCCAAGACTCACATAGAGTTGCAGAGCCAAATGATGATGATGATGACCCTAATTTTAATCGAAATTAAATTTCTCATGTCAAAATAATGGCGTAAAGAATATACATTACTATGGCGAATTCTCTTCGAAAATGCAAAAACTAAAAAACTCGAATTCGAATTTTTTTCGGAAAACAACTATAAATAATAGAAGATAACTATGTCCCAAACGAAGTTAAAATTTTTTATCAAGGTGTAAAAAAGATATGAGGGACACGACATAAGCAGCATGTTTTGCATAAAGATGGTATGTTACTAGGAGACAAGAAAGGAAAATTAAACATATAGGCAGCGTATATTGACGAATTATTTAATGATAAAGGCCAAAAAGAAATAGAAATAGAACAACGAACACAATAAACAGAACAGGCACACAGAGTATGGATTTTCATGGACAGTATGGTTGCTAAATCTTTCAATTTATGTAGATATGTATCAGCGCAAATAAGGTGCAAAACGAATATACTAGTGTTTTTAGTAAATATATTTAGTACAATTTTGTGTCTTTGGATTTGTCTTCCTCGGGAGTAACATAATAAATATTATTAAAACATTTTTATTTTATACTTCACTTGATCTATTTGTCACCGTCATTGTAATTCTGTCCGAGAAGCTATGTACACATAGCCGTGGTAGGTCATTGGTAGAGCATTCGATTAGAGATCGAAAGGTCCCGCGTTCAAATCCGGACAATTCATATTCCTTTTTTTGAAGTTATACTTCTTTACAATCGATATGAGGGTGAATTTTTATATGTTAAAACCTACCATCCCGGCGCATGCGCATTATAACTTTGCTCTGATTGGATGTTCAAATGACATGTCAAAAATTATTCAATATGTCGGCTGTGGCAAAACTGTGGTTTGATTATTTATGGTTGTTGCGTTTTGAAATTTGTGTGAAAAGAAACAACAAACAAAAGTTAGTTAATACTTATACTGCCTTTTTAAATAGTTTTCATTATATTTTTGGACTTTTGGACTATTTTGGACAAGGACTCATTCTAATTTGGTAAGTAGTTTCTATTATAATCATATTGTAATTATACATTTGGATTAGGTTGGAATAAATTTATTTTCTCAAGAATGGGAATTTTAGAGAGAAATCCGAAATTAGGTCCGATTTTTATTTTTAAATTATGATTTTTTGGCGTAGATTTATTTATTTAGTAGGTATGTAATGCTTTGATTTACATGCTTAATTTGATTACCAACAAAACTTCTACCAATCTTCATCTAATATATTGTTTTCTTACTGTTTTGTTATATTTTAATCTTTTGTTCCACAAAAATCAAACTACATAATTTGATTTAAATTCAGAATAACTGTCAAACAGTAAAACGTTCAGTTGACCTATTTTTCCGCATGACAAATAATGAGCAATTGGATGAGTGAGTCTATGCTTCGATTACGAATCAAAGCGTCCCCAAATTCGCGGGTTCTAATCCCGAGGCAAGTTTTTATTTTTTTATTTTTTTATGCATTTTATGATTGTAAGTATATTTATTATATAAGTTTTTTTTCAGAAAATGCGTATTTAAAATTTTTGCCAACAATTATTATCGTTCAGAAATCATTTTTTCTTTGTGGCATTTTTCAATGTGTTTGTGTGCGTTTTATTCTTTTATTTTTTAAAATTTTTGGTATTGTCTTAATAAAAATGTTTGGAAAGTAGTAAGTATTAAAATTAGTTTAATATTTAAATAAAATATAAATAAACTGTTTAAAGTACATTATATCAATTTCGTTAAAATCACATAATATGTAATAGAAGTATAACTTCTTACGTGCGTACAAAGTACGCACACATTCTTTTTTATTTTTGGTATTGTTTTAATAAAAAATTTTTGAAAGTAGTAAGTATTAAAATTAGTTTAATATTTAAATAAAATATAAATAAACCGTTTAAAGTATATTTATTTCATTGGAATCATATAATAGAAGTATAATTACTTACGTGCGTACAAAGTACACACACATTCTTTTTTTATTACTCTGTGAACTTTGGTATACCCACGGTAGTTCTAATATTGCTATCAGTAGTCTATGGTCGCTGCTGCATTCTGCTCCTCTTTGTACTGTTACGTCCTTTATTCGAATTATGGCCTTATTCCTTCTTTCAATAGTTTGTTTATTCGAAGAAATATTTATGTGAAGATTGGTGGTCATATCTACGAAGAGCTGAACTGATTACTTCTAAAAACAAATCTGGACTATTTTTGTCCTTTTTTTTTATAACTGAAGACAAATTTATCACCCCTATTGTCATTTAAATAAAAGCCCTATAATGTAGGGCAATTATGTGAATAAAATGTAGGTCTTGCGACTTCTCGCAGCACGCTGGTGGATCCTACACACTCACAATACGATGATGGACAATCGATAATGCAGCGTTATACATAGTTAGTAATTGAAAATGCGAGCTGAATACAAATGTAGTAAAACAGTCAATCAGGAGCAATTCCAATGCAGACAGTTCATCGATGACATGAATTATTAAGCGGTCCAAAAAACCATAAAAAGCCAAATACAAACTGTCTATGTAGTAAATAAAAATTATAAAATTACGAAGATAATTTTTTAATGATTTTAACTTTCAATCGTGTAGTAAGATTTTTCATCACGTATTTAATTCTGTCCAATCAGATTATTATTAGAGTGGTAATTTTCTACTGTACAAAAGTACAGTGGGAATTTTTTAAGTAGATTGTTTCTGTTTCATTGCAACCAGGTTCCTAATTTTGACAACTGTCACATTTAAGAAAATATCCATAATATAATTTTAGTTCTGCATCAAATTGTCACGAGAACACAAATCGGCAAATTTTAGCGCTCGAGTTTACTTCGGTAAGATTATTTCATAAATAAAACTGTATTTATAAAAAATTTCATTCTAGATATCCTCAAATTTTGAAATAAAAAAAATTCCCTATATTTTACGAATAATAAATATATTCTGAAGTTGATGTTTAGTAAAATACCGTCTATTATGTGTAGTTCCAAGTAGTTTTACAATAATGACGTCGACTTTGTAAAGTAACAAGACACTTACTCAACATACACACTACACATGACACTAATAACTCATGTTGTGACTGGTTGAATGACATAAAGTCCATGCCATAAAAAAAGTTCATTTTTTTTGTTAATTGTCATTTTTGACCTGGGGTCATCCCTCCCCCCCCTTGGTGATCCGTGTAACAAAAAAAGGTTGGTCATGGGAAGGTTAATATCGTCTAAATTCGTCTAAATATTTGCTAAACTGCGCTGTTCAATTTGACAAGTTGAAAAATGTGTGTAACATTAATTGGGATCAATGTCACTGAATGGTTTTATACAAAGACTTGAATTTTATATATTATGTAAGTATTAAAAAATAATCTTACGAATATCACACGTCAGTAAGAATAAATAAGAAAATAATACTCCACTTTTTCTCAGACTTGTTGTCATTGGGCACGGCACCCGAGCCCTGCGGGTTTTGGTGCCAGACAAAAAATTTTCGAAAAATTGTCGCATTATTGCTAATTTATTCTCATTCTCTTGTGATATTAATGCCGATAATCTTTAACAGATAGTTAAAAAAATTATCAGGGCAAAATTTTTCACTTATGTAAGTGATGGGATATTATTTGTTATCTCGATGATTTGCCCCTATTTGTTTAATTGTAATTTGAAGACTTTACTTCTTCTATTTTGGGAATTCCTCTCAGAAATATAATCAAGCTGCTGAGCGAAATTTCCAAAATAAAAATAGTTAAATATAACAGCATATCCAATTACAGCTTATTTTCAAAGCTTAAAGACCAGACACCGCTTCTAAATCAGAGTAATAGTAGCATTTATCAAATTTCTTGTCTCGAATGTGATGGGCAGTATATAGGGCAAACATCGCAGTGGTTGAAAGAAACAATAACGCAGCACAAAAGTTATTGCAAAACACAGAAAAATTCCTGTGAATGGAAAAATAGGCCAAGCATTTAATTTAGCAGATCATTTCAAAAGAGCATTGCATACACAATACAATGGCTTAATTTATTACTAAACGCCCATTCTTCGAAATAGTTCGGACCAGTAGGTCTGGATCCCGCGTACCAAAAAAAAGTTGATTAATAGCAAGCTGAAAATTTGTTGATGGCTTAACGGTGTCTAGTCGGACAAAATTTGATGTACGGGAACACTGACACAGGGGAAGTTTTAATTGTGGAACAGATTACAGGTTTCGAACGTCAGACTACGAAAACGTCCCATGTGTTTTGTCGAACAGAACTTTCAATTGATTTGTTACCCTTTCAATAAGCTCTCATGCAATAATCAGACATATTTACCACTAACATAATTTCTGTCATTTTACATGTTCCACGTGTTGGACTTATTAAAATGTCCAACGGACTTGTTGAACAAACTTTTTGTCATATATATTACATAATGTTTGCTATTGAATAAACTTAAAAACAACCGGCTAGTTTTTACAATCATAAACTTGTCAGGATGACACGTTCCATAATTAAAATTACGTTCCACAATTAAAATTTTCCCTGTTCCAGTGTTCCCATACATTAAAGTTTGTCCGAATAGACACCGTTAAGCTATTAACAAATTTTCAGCTTGCTATTAATCAACTTTTTTTGGTACGCGGGATCCAGGCCTAATTCCGGGGCCACGGATAAATAATGGGTTATATCCCTATGAAAAGGGCAGATCTTCGCAATAATCCGTTACGGCACAGCAGATCTTTTAAATATGTTCTAACGGTCACAATTTAAGTTAAACTTGGTAGAATTGTGCCTTAGCCGTCGTGATGCCAATCGACGCGCGCCACGCTTACTTCTGAAATACCAATGAGCTTCGATGCTGAATCAAACTGTCAATTAACATATTTCAACAAAGTAGTGTGTGTTTCTTTCAACAGAAAATAATTTATGAACTGTAAAATTGTTTATTTCACAATTTTATATTTATTTCACTACTCGCGATTTAAATGAAATAACCAGGTAATTATTTTAATACGTCTAAAATTCTTTATTGTTTATGAATTATCTGCAATATTTTGTAGTTTCTTCATTTATCTTCACTTTAATTATGTAAATTATTGTCATCGATATGGCGAAACATATTTTCAGCCCTTTTTTAATAGCAACTGTTTATGTTTTTTAATCGTTTGTGTAAAAATAATTAGCATGTCGCTGCTAAATAGCAAAAATCAGAAAGTGACACAAGACTAAACTGCAAAAAACCGATTCACCCACAATTATTACAATTCCTACTTGCCTTTAACCTTTTGTTTTTTTTTTTGTTTTCGTCAACAGATTAATAGACTTTGGAGTTATCCCTGAGAATTTCCAAATATTGAAATTATTGATTACACAGCAACCACTCCAATCCAGTTTTCCGATATCGAGTAAGTATTAGCGAGTCTGTAGAGAAGTCACGATTTTATCAATTCATCAAAGAAGAAATTACGAAACAAAGAACGCCACCCCTCTTATTCGGAATCACGTTCAAAAAGGAGCCAGTGAGAGCTTCTATTCCTGAACAGACGATGGGAATGTGAATAGTCCGTAAGCCAGGGGTTCAACTCATTACAAAAATGTTTCTACATATTATAAAAGTGTATGGGATATTACAAAGGAGGGATTATAAAACACGTATCTTGTAAGTTTAATAACATGGACTGGAGGTACAGAAGACAATAAGAAAAGAGGATACGAAAAGCTCTACAAGCATTCAGCATGCTCAACCCTGTTTGGAGGTCTGCCTTGTATACTACAAAGACAAAGATCCGAATATTCCAGTCAAATGTCACGCCTGTTCTACCTTACGGATGTGAAACCTAAAAGTGGCAGAAACCCTTACCGACAAACTTCAGGTCTTTGTTAATAAATGCATACGAAGAATAATTGTTTCTATTATCTGGCCTAATATAATAAGAAACGATGATCTGCTACACCTGACTAAACAAAAGAGTCTTCTTCTTCTTAACGTTGGGGATCAAATCCCTATCAAATCCCCTTGACGTTGGGGATTAACATGACAAAACTGTCTCTGTCTCGAGCTATTCTAAATAGGTGCTCTGCTTTCTTTATTCCTGTCCATTCCCGGATATTCTTTAACAAAGAGGCCTGCTTTCTACCAATTCCTCTGCGTCCTTCGATTTTACCTATCATAATAAGTTGAAGAATATTATACCCGTCTCCCCTTACTACGTGTTCAAAATAGGCCATCTTTCTATATTTGATGTTATCAAGCAGTTCGCGGGCAGCATTTGCTCTCTTAAGGGCTGCCAAATTTGTCAGCATTACCGTCCATGGCATTTTCAGTATACGTCTGTGCAGCCACATTTTAAAGGCCTCCAAACGATTAATGCTGGATATTTTTAATGTTTATGCTTCGACACCATACAAGAGGACTGACCAAATGTAACATTTAATCATGCGCTTCCGAAGTTGAAGTTGTGAGTTATCATTACAAAAGAATGACCTCATTTTTTAAAATATCGTGCGGGCTATCTCGATTCTACATTTTATCTCTTTATCTGGATCTAGCTGTTCAGTAATGGCAGCCAAGATATTAAAAACTGGGTACTCTGTGAATTATGTGACCATCAACATATAACCGTGAATTTTGATGGGCCAAACGGCTAAATACCATGTAGGTATTTTTTTTTTTTTTGAACAGTTTATGTTTAGGCTAAACTCTCTTTTAACTGTGTCAATGGCATTTAAAAGGTGTTGTAATCCATTCATATCATCACTTAAAATAATTGTATCGTCTGCATATCTGATTGTACTTATTAGAATTCCATTAACTTTCACACCCCATTCCAAATTATGCAGCGCTTCCTTAAATATTCTATCTGAATATAAATTGAATAACAGTGGGGACAGTGCATTTAATGTCCTCTCTCAAAGATGCTTAGATATGAACCTGGATATTTATTCCTGTTTCATCGACTTCGAAAAAGCGTTCGACAGAGTCCGACATGAAAAACTAATAGAATTATTGAAAAACAGAGATATAGACAGACGAGACTTACGAATTATCATCAATCTGTATTGGAATCAAAAGGCCAATATAAAGATAGACGAACAAGAGTCCGAGAATATTGATATAAAGAGAGAGGTAAGACAGGGTTGTGTACTGTCGCCGCTACTGTTTAACGTGTACAGTGAAGCCATATTTCAGGAAGCGATAGCGGAACTAAGTGATGGAATCTCTATAAACGGAAGAACAGTAAATAACATAAGATTCGCTGATGACACCGTTATAATGGCAGACACCCTTGAGTCGCTATAAGAATTGTTAAATATAATTAACGATTATTGCATTCGATATGGACTCAACATAAACAAGAAAAAAACTAAATTTATGATTGTCTCAAAAACACAACATGGAAATAAAAGGTTAATACTAGAGCAAACCCAAATAGAAAAAGTAAAGACATACAAATATCTGGGAACCTGGGTTGATGACAAAAATGACCAAAGCGAAGAAATTAAAGTCCGAATTGAAACTGCAAGGCAAGCATTTATAAAATTGAAGACACTGCTTACAAACAAAGACCTTCAGTTGCCTCTCAGATTCAGGGCTCTATATTACTATACGGAATGGAAGCTTGGACATTGAAAAGGCAACATATAAGAAAAATAGTAGCGTTCGAAATGTGGTGTTACAGAAGAATGTTGAAAATTCAGTGGGTGCAAAGGATTACCAATGTTGAAGTGCTACAACGTTTAAATAAGGAGTTAGAAATTATGAACAGTATAAAAACAAGAAAACTAGAATATTTGGGTCACATTACCAGAGGAGAAAATATGAGCTGCTGAGAGTTATTATGCAAGGATAGATCCAAGGAAAAAGAAGCATAGGAAGAAGTCGCATCTCCTGGCTGAGGAACCTTAGAGAATGGTTTAACTGTAGTTCATTACAACTGTTCAGAGCAGCAGCCAATAAAGTGACCATAGCCATTATGATATCCAACCTCCGCTAGGAGATGGAACTTTAAGAAGAAGGGGACAGTATACAACCATGTCTGACACCTCTTTGTATTTTGCATATTTCTGTTGATTTTCCATTTATGCAAGCTGTCGCTGTTTGACGCCAGTATAATTTTTCTATGATTCGTACACCTTGACTATCAGCTCCTTTATCCTTTAATATTTTAATTAATTTGTGATGTTGTACTCGATCAAGGGCCTTCTTATAGTCAATAAATACAGCAAAGACGTATTTCCTTTGATCTCGGCATTTCTGCAATAATACATTTAGTGCAAAGAGTGCGTCCCGGGTTTTCAGTCCATTCAGGTCATTTTCTATTAGCGTTTTGTTGGATGCTGAGATATGTAATTTTGGTGTTTTAAGGCTTTCTAGAAGATTAAATAAAGTCCAGAAAGTGAAGATGGATCGGTTACACTCTCCGAAAAAATAGCTCCGATATTGCAAAGATTGCCTAGAGTAGAGTCCCCAAGGAAAAAGTAAAAAAAATCGCCTAGTCCAAACTTGGAGAAGACCAATCATGGACGAGGTAAGAGGTCAAAGAAAGTCTCGGAATGTGGTGAAGGCCTTAGCGCAAAATAGAATCCGATGGCGCCTTTAGCTTTATGCTCCACTTAGGAGTTCAAGAACTTTTGGATTATAAGCATTTGCTTGTGTTTAGTGTTGCCCAAATGCAAGACCAAGACGAGACTTAGACGGTCTTGGTCTTGCGCCAGTACACCTGGTCTTGGTCTTGGTCTTGGTATTGCGCTCCCGGTCTTGGTCTTGGTCTTGCAGCAAGAGTCTTGCATGTCTCGCAGTTGCCCATTAGCCTATTGCATACCTTAGAACAACGTAACAGAGAGGTACCTACATTTTAAGCTTGAATATCATAGCCATAGTAAAGACTAGCCAAATTAATAAATACCTAAATAACTGACACCGGGTGGGGTTTGAACCCACGATATAAGTGATACCTGCCTATGATCTGACTAACTAAAATTAAAACTACCTCTCAAAACCCACAAAATTTCATTTTTGCATATCTCAATCGGTTTTAGAGCAATAAATAAATCGTCAGTTTGTAAGAAAAATTTCAACACCCCCTATTTGGTAAACGAAGCATTTATAAAGTAAACGTTTATGAAGGAAACTGTTATTACATTTTCGTGCAGAATTTACCCATTAAAGTTTGCCATATCCATTTAAAAACATCCTGTATTGATGAAAAACAAGGCTGATTAAAAAAGTACTTAACTTTTATGTTATCCAATATCTTAGTCTTGTTCTTGCTCAAGTCTTGCACGGTAAGTCTTTGTCTTGGTCTTGCTAAAATTAGACGGTCTTGGTCTTGGTCTTGCGAAAATTCAAGAACAAGACCAATACTGCAAGACCAAGACCAATTTTGGGCAACACTACTTGTATTGCTTATAATTTAGGATTTGTAGTAAAAATGGTTATTCCCCAAATTTTGCTTACCTTAATTATTTTAATAAACTAGTCGAAACGTTTTTCAAAGAGCGCTGTTACCTTTTTCTCTGTTACGACCTCTTGAAAACCGTATTTACATTGTATTGTTCATTAAGAGGCAGTTTCTTTCTGATGGCCATTTTTGAAACCTTTCCAAATACTACTGCATAAGATGTAATCACATCAAATGTGTTATATCTGTAATCACAGTTTAAATAAGTAAGAAAATGAGAGTGACAAAGTTGCCTCTAATTTTGAAAACAAAATCTCATGATAAACTCTGTCAAATCTCTAGGGAAAATCTATATAAATGGAGTGAACTCTGCAGAAACTCTTCAATAAATCAGACAGTGAAAACATCCACATAAATAAGTTATGGATTCGACTGCTACTTGATGGTTTATAATAGAAAATGTAATTTAAAGGAAAGTACGACAATAAATATTGTTCCCATACCAGCAGATTGACAACACGTGAAATAGGTTTTTTGGTTACGTCTCCTGAGATTTTTAAAATATATAAATACAGGATGCCGAGGAAATTAAGATGAGAGAATTTCAAATAATTCACAACTCATCTGCTCAGCGTGGTAAAAGTTCCAACAAGAAAGATTCTAATCCTACAGCAGAGTAAATGGGTTAAAAATGTATAAACATTTTCAATTTCTTTGCAACACGAAAATGCAGCAGCTGCATAATGCTCTGGTAAAATCGGAGAGTCCAGGATTTTTTTTAGTTCATTTACTTTTTGTAGGAGTATTAACGAATCTTTCTTGTTGGAACTTTACCTCGCTGAGCAGATTAGTTGTGAATTATTTAAAATTCTCTCATCTTAATTTCCTCTGCATCCTGTATGATTTATAAATTTTGAAAATCTCAGGAGGTGTACCAAAAAAATGATTCCACCTGTTGTCAATCTGGTGGTATGGAAACGATATTTATGGTCATTTTCTGTTCTACTTCGATTGATAACTTACTTTGTTTTTCGGTAGATGGTTCTAGTTCATCCGTGACATTTCTTTCTTTGCAATTCGGAAAGGCCCAAAGTGTGATGCCTGGGGAAATCGGAGAGAAGAGGATATAGGACTATTGATGAGGAGGAAAAGACCTCCGAAACCGGTATAGACTCTTGCTGCACTGTCCGATTTAACCATAGCATTATGCAGCTGCTGCATTTTCGTGTTTCAAAGAAATTGAAAATGTTTATACAAAAGTAATTTAATTTTGAGATGTATTTCGTAAAACGTGTCCAAAATAAACCAAGACAATTTAGTGCTTATCATAGAAAAAGGACTCTATTCACTTCAAAAAGCATTCGTAAAGTTCGGGATAGCGATACTCCCTCAGATTCTAGCTCAAGCCCTCTGACTAAGCAGTCGGAGAAGAATAGGCGAGCGGGTAGCGGGAGCGGAGTTGCACCTGTCAGTCAGTCAATCACTTGAACCCTCCCCGTCAGGGCAGTTGTATCGATTTGTCAGTCTGAGTTTGAGTTGAAGGCACCGCCGACAACCGACAACCGACAACCGGTCGACGGTCTGCAGTCACTGCAGATTTCAGACAACTCTATTTCACCAACTCCGCATCGACGAATTTACTTACAATTGTGCTGCTGCTGGAGTTTTTAAATCGAGCGAAAGTTAACTTTTGGCTTACTGCGTTTGAATTGTGGCGGTTTTGGCATGCAAAGAGGTATATAATTGGTTTTTTAATGTATTAAAGGGCAACTAATTTGTTTTTATTAGCTACTTTAGGAGCATTTAATAAAAAACTCTTCTTCTTGTTATTATTTTTGGTAGTGTCTCTTTCTCAATGTGCCTCCAGTAAGTTGTCATTCCATCGTTTTCGTGGTCTTCCGTTTGATCGTCTTCATATTGGTGAACCGTCTATCGCCGTCCTTACTACTCTATTTGGTGTCTTTCAGCTTAAGTTTATGATATTTCCATTCTACTTCTCTATTCTTTTACTCAGTTCTCCTTTCTGCATCTCTGTCGTATATCTGTACTTCTAGATCTGTCCCATAGTGTCTTATCACCGATTTTTCGAATGGCTTTGATCTCTACTGTGTCTGGTTACCTTCTTGTTCTCAGTCTCAGGTCATGTTTCTGTCGTATATATGATTATTGTTCTGATGAATGTTTTGTCAATTCTGTTTTTCCTTTTTTTCCCGATATCCTTTATATCTCCAGATTGCTTTATTCCGCCAACTGAATTTTCCACTTTTGTTTTGAGCTTTTCATACCGATATAGTCTGATGACTACATATTTAAACTCCATCACTTTTGGCCTATTATGAAACCCTCCAAGTCTAATTTATATCGTAGTTATTGCCGAAGGTCTAAAGTCCCTTCGAATAAATGAAGTTTCTTTTGAATGAGATATTTGAAATTAAAGATCACACTAAATTTTCTCTTTTTTTTTCACCCCTCTCTTTTTCTGCTTCATGTGTCTTGTCCGTTGCGGACGCTGGCTATCATTATAGCAATTTTAATTTTGTTTGCGGCGTTTCTGAATAACTCGATGATGAATAACTAAGATGTTAGTCCAAACCATTGGCGGAAGTTTCGAAGCCATGAGTGTCTTCTTCTTCCGGGTTCGCGTTTGCTCTCTATTTCACCCTATTATTAGTTAGAGTGTATGATATTTATCATGTCTCATAATAATAAGAACGAGGTATTCAAGTTTCCGTTTCTTAATTGTGAAAGAGATTATTTTTTGTTTTCCCAGTCGGCGCAATACCTCTACGTTGGTGATGTGAGTCGTCCAGGATATTTTGAGGATACGACGGTACACAGTGGTGTCATGGCAAAATTAGCAGTGTCGGAGCGCACTGCTAATTTTTGTTTAGAAAACCTAAATCCTCTATTATTTTTTTTTATTTCTTAACCAGTGCCGGAACGGCGTTCCCGCACCATGACACCACTGACGGTACACCCACATTTCGAATGCCTCCAGCTTCCTCAACATTGTTTCCGTTATTGTCCAAGCCTCTGCGCCATACAGCAAGACTGGAAATGCATAGCATTTTAGCAGCCGTATTTTTAGTGGAAGACATATGTCGCAATGGGTGAATATATTTCTCATGATGTTAAATGGTGCTCTGCATTTCGAGTTGACGACTGTTCCAACTAGTTCCAAGGTATATCTACGAGTCAACGTGTTGAATTAATTGGTTTTTTATTTTCACTTGTCTGGAAGGTTTTTGAGTTTTGCTGACCAGCATCCATTTTGATTTATTTATGTTGAGGTTTCACCCCTTTTTTTCCCAGTTTTTCACCCCCCTGTAACTTATTAAAATAAACATTATAGAAGTATTCAGGGACTTTAGGCCCTCGGTAATAATATATTCTTTCATTCTGCGTTTAAATTTTTCAAAAATACTTATTAGTTTTTTGTCCAGATTCGAAAACAATAAATGCATTTAAATAGAATTGGACCAAGATTTTGCGCCTATCCCCTTGAATGAAATTTGTTTTGGAATTTCGATCATTTTCAAAATTAATTTTTTAAAAAGTTGCGAAAAGCCACACATTTGCTTGCTTCGTCACATCATTTACATCACAATAGAACACCTCATTGTACCATCCACAATAGACAAAATACGCAAGATGCTGCATTCGTCACAACCGACGTTGATTGTATTCCTAACAGTGTGGAATTGTTTTTGGTAAATGAACGGCGGCGGTACACTTGGTTGGACACGGGGACGGCGACGGCGTCGGTGGTGGTGTCCAAGCCGCCTCCAGACAGATCATCCGTTATATTAACGTGTCATCTGGACAGTTAAACTATTAGTCACTGCATAATACATCATCGGGATCGGGATGGGCAAGTCTTGTGTGCAACTTGATGCTGGGAAATTGAGTGTAAAGGTGGTAATCGTTTTTCAGTCGATCATTTTATGAAATGGTTGTGATAAAAACATTTTGTTACGTACAAAGTAAAAAATTGTAATCAGGGCCCCCGCTACCATATGTGCAAAGTGTGCAATGCACACGAGTGCCATCCTTTAGGGGCGCCATCCTTTAGGGGCGCCAAAACCCGGGGTCAAAAATTACAAAAAAGCAAAGAAATAAAAAAACAAAAATTTATTTTAAAATAAAAGTTGAGAAATTAAATAGGATTCAGTTTAAACACACACTAAATTTGATTAGTACATCATCCAGTGACTGCCGATTCCCATTTGCGAGAACATGTCAGAAGTCAGGCATTTAAATTTATTGTGTTATGCTTTTATTCTGTTTGTTTCATTTTGATATTTTAGCCTACTGTCCATTTACTCTCGGTTTTTGTTGTAAATTTTAAAAAACCGCTTGGATTGACATACAATTTGTCATACACATAGCTAACAAGAAAAGAAGTAATACCTACTGTGCCGATGTGTGCTTTAACTCTGGGGTTAAAAGGGGTATTCTCGGGGGTGAGAAAACATGCGTTCAAAATAAGTCCGGAATTGGATAAACTGGCTAATTCTAAACAACTTTGGTTATATAGAGATTTTCATTAAGCCAATTCTTTTTGAGTTATTTGCGAGTGAGTATGTTCATTTTTCAACAAAAAACCCCGTTTTTAGACGGTTTTTCGCAATTAAAAACTAATTATTTTATCGAAAAATACTCCTAGCAAAAATATAGCTTACAAGAAAGTGAAAAAATAATTTATATATGAAGTCTGCAAAACTCAGTAGAAAGCAGAGTTTTAGCTGATGAAAAGTAGGTTCTTGTTCGTCAAATTCCAAAAGGAATATTTCAACGTAAAATAACCAAAAAAATAAGCAATTTTCAGGTAAAACTCATTACAACTTCTTTAAAATGTTTAAGAAAAACTTTATTTATATGATCTAAGTTTCATCGCTTTAAAGTGCTCATTTTTAAAAATTTGATTTTTAAAGTAATTTTTTTCAATCTTAAAAAAATCTCTTTTTCCAAATAACTTTAAAATTAATAAGTGATACCTACCAAAAATCTCAAGCAGTAAAAAAATGTAGATTTTGCTTTTCTGATTTCATTTGGGATGCTAATTAGGGGGTGATTTTCATGATTTTTTTACCAAAAAAGGGACCAACATTATTTTTAACTTGCTTACTTTTGATGTTAAAAAATATAGCTTCTTTTAAACACTTTAACGAAGTTGTAATGAGTTTTCCCTGATAAGTTCTTGATTTTTTTGTTATTTTACGTTGAAATATTTGATTTGAAATTTGACGAATAAGAACCACCTTTTCATCAGCTACAACTCTGCTTCTACTGGGTCTGGAGACTTCATATACAGGGTGTTTCATTAATAATTGTCCATATAGTAACTGGAGAAACCTTAGTACAAAATACGAAGATTTAACCTAAATCACTTAAATAAAATGTGGTTCCTTACCGAGTTACAGGGTGTTTTATCTAAAAATTTAAAAATTATTTTTGCTCAGCATTTTGAAACTATTCGACGTATCACTACCATACTTGGCAGAAAGTGCGATTACTAGACACCCTACTAAATTATGATAAAAAAACTTTTCTAGCTACTACCAGAGGCGCACGACAGGGGATGGTGAATGGTTGACCCTTCTCAAATTGTACGCCACTAGAGGAATTACTATTTTAGTACCATTTTTAGATTCTTCAATACTTTCTATGTAAATAATATACTCTTCAGTGGTAACGATAAAGTCAGTAGTTTTCGAGATATTTGAAGTTAAATATGAAACAACACAGTTATTTTGATTATTTTATGATATGATTCATATGATTAAAATTCAAAAATTATTTGTACCCAGTACTTTAAAACTATTTGGCGTATCCTTATCATACTTGGCAGAAAGTACAGGTACTGTGAATCTTATTAAATCAAGATAAATTACCGTTTCTAGCTACTACCAGAAGCGTACGACAAGGGATAGTGGCTGGTTGACCCTTCCCAAATTCTACGCCACTGACGAAATTGCTATTTTAGTGTAATTTCTTGATTTTGCAATACTTTTTATGACAATAATGTACTCTTCATTCGTAACGATAAAATTATTAGTTTTCGAGGTATTTGAAATTAAAAATGAAGCGACACAATACATTAATCAAAATAACCGTGTCGTTTCATTTTTAACTTCAGAAATCTCGAAAACTAATGACTTAATCGTTACGAATGAAGAGTATATTATTTGCATAGAAAGTACTGGAGAATACAAAAATTTAACTAAAATAGCAATTTTGCCAGTGGCGTAGAATTTGGAAAGGGTCAACCATTCACTTTCCCCCGTCGTACGCCTCTGGTAGTAGCCAGAAACGTTTTTTTAACACAATTTAGTAGTTTTTACAGTATCTATACTACCTGCCAATTATGAAAAGGATACGTCGAACAGTTTTAAAATGCTGCACAGAAATAATTTTTAAATTTTTAGATAAAACACCCTGTAACTCAGTAAGGAACCACATTTTATTTAAGTGTTTTAGGTTAAATCTTCGTATTTTGTGCTAAAGTTTCTCCAGTTATTATATGGACAATTATTAATGAAACACCCTGTATAGGTACTTACACAATTTTTTTTTCACTTTTTTTTAAGCTATTTTTTGATAAAACACTTGCTTTTTGAGTTAATTGCGAAAATCCGTCTAAAAACTTGTTTTTTTTTGTTGAAAAAATGAACATAAATTTACTCACAAATAACTATAGAAAACGAAACTAACGAAAACTATTGAAAAGTATTGACAGAGAAAAATCATTATAGAAGAAAAGTTATTTAAAATTATTCATTTTATCCAATTCCGGACTTTTTTGAACGTATGTTTTTTTACCCCCGAGAAGGGGTGAAACTCACATTCTAAAGTTCAGTTTTCTAGTTTATTTCAAGCACCTACCTACCTTCAAAAAATAAATAAAAAACATGATCCAAAATGCCTTAAGAGGTGCCAAAATCCTTTTTTGCACACAGGCGCCAGTACCCCTTACGGGGGCCCTGATTGTAATGCAAGTATTTTTATAGTATTTTTTTTAATAAAAAACTATAACCATATATACAGGGTGTTTGGTAAAGAATGAGCCATAGCTTAACCTTAGATCCCTGAGGTTAAAGTAGGTCGATTTAAGCTAACTTACCTTAGTACTAAAGTTGATAATAACCGAAATACAGGGTGTCAAAATTAAACTTTTATTTTATTTATTCTTGAATATTTCCTAGCAGGCATGGGATAGTAACCCGAAATTTGGTAAGCGGGTTTTTTTGGGACGAAAAATCTAAATTCGCCATCAAAAATGATGTATTACCCAGAGGGCGCCACATACGCCTTTCAGCGCTCATTTAATAGGTTTAATTTGTTTTATTACCCACTCTACATACTTTTTGAATCAAATTTTTTATTCTCTTAATATATCTACTTAAAAAATCTATACTGCATTCATCTCGCTAAACTCCCCCGTTTTCGAGATAAACGCATTTAAAATCTGCGAGGTAACATAATTTTTTGCATAATATCAATGTAGTTACACCCAAAAACTAACTTAAAACCATAAAAATTTACAAAAATGTATCGCAAATTTCTTAAAAAGGAATTTGCGATGCAATGACATAAATATGAGAACTGGCACAATTATTATGGTTTCAAGTTTATTTTTCGGGTGTAACTACAATGATAATATGCAAAAAATTATGTTGTTTCGCAGATTTAAAATGCGTTTATCTCGAAAACAGTTGAGTTTAGCGAAATGAATGTAGTATACCTTTTTTAAGTAAAAATATTAAGAGAATAAAAATTCTGATTCAGAAAGTATGTAGAGTCGGGGATAAAAAATTGAACGTATTAAATGAGCGCTGAAAGACGGATATAGCGCCCTCTGGATAATACATCATTTTTGGTGGCGAATTTAAATTTTTCATCATAAAAAACCCCCGCTTTTCAAATTTCGTGTAGTTATTCCATGCCTGTCAGGAAATATTCAAGAATAAATAAAATAAAAGTTTAACTCTGACACCCTGTATTTCGGTTATTATCACCTTTAGTACTAAGGTCAGTTAGCTTAAATCGACCTATTTTAAGCTCAGAAATCTAAGGTTAAGCTAGGGCCCATTCTTTACCAAACACCCTGTATATACAGGGTAAAATTTCAATTGGTCGATAATTTCATTATGGTACAGAATAATAAATCTAAAAATATGATATTTAGAAAACTACCTACTAAAAAACTAATGCAAACCAATACCAATTACCAGAAAAATCTGGGATCCGATCAACAACCAATCGATCAGTTAAAAGAAAAAGACACATAGGCCAGGATAATAAGGCAAAAATATACCCCCTTCGTTACACTCCGACAGCCAGGGTACAGAAGTGTATTTCAAACGGTAATACCTATAAGAACAAATTGTAACTATTTCTTGCATAAGATCTGGCGGACATTTTCATTTTTAAACAATTTAGCGTCAAAAACCTTTTTTTTTTTTCTAAATGAATGGAAAACAGTGAAACTTATGTTTTTTTAGTACAAACATCTTCGAGAGCAAGGAAAGGCTTTAAAATGGCGTATTCTAGAATTTGATATACATACTTATTTGTTAATAGAATTGCGAAAAACGACGAAATTGCATTAATAATTACAAAAGAAATTCAGAGTGATGCATTCAATTATTTAAATTTTATTCAAATGGTTTATCCCAGAGAGCTTTTTTTGCAATAACATAAGTCAGAAAAAAATTATTTTGGAACCATTCCACAGATGTCAAATAAAAGAGCATCAGCTAAACTTTCAAATTGGTTTAAAAAAGTGAGTAAAAATGCATTTATTAGTAATAAATAAATATGCAAAAGTATCGTCAATTTTTCCTGAAGCAGGACGAAGGTGGAAGAAGTAATTGGAAGAATTGCGCAAATGAAATGGAGCTGCGTATAGGATACGTGATAAAATAAATCAACGAAGGATAGACGCGTAGTTAGTCTATCGTAGTCACAAAGCAAAAGTGAGGATAAACTGGCACCAAATGGCACAAAACATAGATGAGTGGAGAACTCATAGGGATATCTTTGTTCACTAGTTGATACAAATAGGCCGAAGAAGAATACGACATATTTTCCAAGCTTTCTTCTAAATAATTTTTGTTGATATTTGGTATCCTAATGGATTTAATGACCAATTTCGCATAAAAAATTCATCCTGTATATAGGGTGAGGCAGATAAAGGGCCTATTAGAAATATCTCGAGAACTAAAGGTAAGAAAATCATGAAAATTGGAATATAGTGGTTTTGAGGGATATGAAATATTTAATGAAAATATTTTGGTCAGGAGCATTTTAGAGAGCTACTTAATGAAGACCCTGATTGAAGTGATGAGGAGCAAGTGGAAGTGGTAGAGGAAGTCAGAGACCTGGCGGAAACAATGGAGACTCCAACCATGGAAGAAATAAGAGAAATCATACATAGCATGAAAAACAACAAAACTGCAGGCAGCAATGGTATTACTGCAGAATTAATCAAGCATGGGGGGATAAGTACTTATAGCGCGAATATGCTGCCTGTTGACGAAAATCTGGGAGCGAGGGGAAATGCCGGAAGTATGGAGAGAGGCCATAGTATGTCCCATTCATAAGAAGGGAGATAGGGCAGTGTGTGAAAACTATAGGGGTATCACTCTCCTAGACGTAACATATAAGGTACTCTCCAGAGTCGTAAGAATCAGACTGAAAAGGCACTTAAATGAGCAGGTTGATGAATACCAGGGAGGATTATAAAAGGGCAGATCCACCATAGATCAAATATTCGTGGTGAAAATGATTTAGAGCAGTACATACGAGCAACAGTTAAAGTTAAACCACCTCTTTATAGATTTCAAACAAGCTTACGATTCTGTGATAAGAAGGCGTCTGTACCAGGCCCTAAGATTACTTGGAATTCCGGAAAATTCAGACTCATAAAAATGACATTAGTGGAGACCGACAATAGAGTAAGGATAGAAGGAAGCCTAACAGTAAAATTTGAAGTTAAAAGAAGATTAAAGCAGGGAGATCCGCTGTCCACAGTACTCTTCAATTTCTTGTAGGCAATATTGAGAGAGAGAGAGTGGAATACGAATGAAAGGTATCTTTGACAACAGAAACCCGGTTCTGGCCTTTGCGGACGATGTGATGATAATGGCAAGAACGGAAAGGGAACTGCTGAGGATTTTCACACTCTTTCAAGTAAAGGCCAAGCAGTATGGACTGAGAATTAATGAGCAAAAAACAAAGTATATGGAAATGGGACAGACCTCAGAAGAAGATACACAACTAAAAACTACCACAAATAACGAGAATAAAGAGTATTGCTTCAAAAAGGTGACGGAGTTTGAGTATCTAGGAGTAACGCTAACAAGTAAAGGGGACGAAAGCCAAGAAATTGAAAAACGAATTTCGAGAGGAAGAAAGACAGTCGGAGCCCTACACAAACTACTAAGAGCCAAACACATCTCCAAAGAGGCAAAATTAAGACTCTACCGACCAGTGATCCAGCCCACAGTTCTTTACGGGAGCGCAACATGGGTCATGAACAAAAATCAAGAAAATATGCTGAACATCTGGGAGCGGAGTGTCCTAAGGAAGATATTCGTTGGAGTAAAAAACGATGAAGACGTTTGGAGGAGACGAACAAATGCAGAGATCAGAAATAAGCCAGATGGTCAGAACAAAGAGACTAAGTTGGTTAGGTCATCTTGCGAGAATGGCTGACGGAAGGTGGGCAAAGGATTCGCTGCTGAGAGGGGAAGAAAAGAGGAGAAGAGGACGACCCAAGAAAAAGTGGCTAGAAGCATGTAAGGGAGACCTGGAAACAATCGGGATATCAATTTGGAGAACTGCGGCCATGGACAGGAGAAAATGGAGGAAAACCGTGAAGAAATTCCAAGCCATGAGCCTTTAAGGCCTGTTGATCTATATATGATTGATTTAATGGCAATCATTGTAATGTAAACAACTCAATTTACATCCAACGTGTTAGAAAGGTCTATACCTTACCTAAGGGCATTATTCTGTTTAATATGTATCAATCCTAAAGAGTTTTATTTAAGTATGCACTTTTAATGCAACTATAAATATTTAAAGGGTTTTTACCCTAATATTTTTTGGTGTCTCAGCTGGCATCCAACCTGTTTTAACACTGATGATGATTTTTCTATAAAATCGAAAACGTTCTGTGAGGTAGCCCTTAAAGAAATTTTTAATAAAAAGATTTTATATCTTTTACAAAGGATTTTTTTCCAATTTTTGTGATTGATGGTATACAGCCAACTACAGGAAAATTGTTCTTTTCCTTGTGGATTCTGAATTTATAAGTAACTTTTTCACATGCTTTTACGCATTATTGGAGTTGTCTTCTATATACCCTAAAAACCTATTCAATTGAAAGACGGCACTGGTGATTTCGTCGACGTCTCCTTGAAAGAACCTCCGCAATAATTCCTGGCAAGTAGTAAGTTTGAGGTAATGTTAAACGGCGGGCGGGACATCAATCCTGGTAAGACAGCATTTTAATTAAAGCATGTTATCGGTAGGCGCGGCCGCCATAATTCAAGCGGACAGACAGACGTGGGGCCTGGGGTACACAGAGGCGGCTACCACCCTCTCCTACTTTCTACCCCGGACGGACAAACCTGCTGATCCAGGAACAACTTTCATCTGGACGTGATGCATGACCCCCATTATAGACCGAATCCGTCTTCTTGCACTACCAGCTTGCTAGGGGGCGGCGATGCTATATGAGTTCACTCGGGAGTGGATTTGGAAGGATTCAAGACAGTGGAGGTGCTTCCGCTCACGACTTTATAATAATCTTATCTTAAATATGGGAAATATATACATAATCCCGATCAAATCATTTTAAAATAAAGAAAAAAGATAAAATTTGCACCCTTCGATAACTGATGGATTTGGATTTTTCGACACAGTGCTCAAAACGGCACATGAAGTATCAAATTATATGTCTATAATTAGGGATTTTGTGATCTACAGGATTATGTGCCTATGTCATTAACCTTCGAGTGGTAACGTACGGTCCCTGACACCGACGTAGCGGATTTTTCGCGGTAAAACTCAAATGCGTATTTTTTTTTGTCCCCGCGGCCAGGTAGCTTTCAAATTCTCATCACACTATTTAGTCTTGAAAAATCTGTGGCCAAGTGTAGATAGTTCATATGTTATTTGACCTGACGGTGTGAGAGACCGAGGTTACCATTTGTGTTATACTTAACGGTAAGTTTTTGTGGTTTTTGGTGCATAGTCAGTTTAAATAATAGATGTTAATTTTAGGAGTTGTATATGAATATTGATTATGAAAGAGAACAAATCACGTTGCAACAACTTTTTGACGAAATTGTTGCTAATTCCGAACCAGAACCGTACAGTGCGGTGCAGTGGAGTGTATAAAAAAATGAGGAAACAAACGGACAATAGTTTCAGTTTGTGTTGGACATTTGTTGAATAATTTTATTTTTTTTGTGACATTTCAACCCTTGTCGATATGTTTGTTGATACTTTGTATTCAAAAACTTGACATGTTTTTGTAAATTGTTTGTCAGTTATGTTACTATCTAAAAGAAGCCACAATATTGATCATTTCTTACTATATTGTTATTTAAATATAGTTATATTAAACATTTAGTCACATCAAAATATTAACACAAAATCACAACCTAAGATATTCAAAGTCGGTGTCGTAGACCGACGTTACCAACTATGTTACAAGAATTCACGTTACCGGCGGAAGGTTAAATATCCTTAGTTTATTTTGCTCACATGTGTTTATGAATGAGTCGTTGGTTATTGTTGATGAAATTAACCAAACTATTATTTCCACTTTCATGTATTTGTTTGAAGGTATGGTATTTTTGGCAAAAAAAACTACACTCGAATACAACTACACGCTAACAGCAACCAAATAAAAATCCAAAGAGGTATCCGACAAGGTGATACGTTGTCACCTAATCTTTTCATATCGGCTCTAGAAAAAGCGATCAAAACCCTCGAATGGGGTGACAAAGGAATAAATGTGGACTACTTGGGCTAATTAGCAAAATACAAGGAATAGCTATTTGTATAACAAGGGAGGAAAGTGCTACTTTTCCTCCCGAGAATGAAGTTTACTGCCCGACGCGTAGCGGAGGGCAGTAATCATTCAAGGGAGGAAAAGGTACTTTATTCCCATGTTATACATATGGTTTTTCCACCTTCCTCAAATAACAAGTAATTTTTTGATTTTTACTTAATTTATTTATGTAACTAACCAACAAAATTTATTAGAACTAAAACTAACAAGTAGGTACAATATAACTGTCAACTGTCAAAATATAAGTCAAATTATTAATGTAAACATTGTTAAATCAGAATAACAATTTACTGTTTTTTTACCATTCTGCAAAATACAGAGTGTTTTTAAATAAACGTTAAAATGTATAGATACTTACGTAATAGAAAATAGATATTGTACAGGGCGTCAATAAGTTATATTTCATGAATGAAATACCATGACGTCAATTTTACTTTTCCTCCCTAGGGAGGAAAAATATTTTCCTCCCTAGGGAGGAAAAGTACAACTTTGCTCCCTACAATCAGGTCCGGAAAAGTATACTTTCGGTAGAGGTAGGTGGAAAAAGTTATTTACCAGCAATTTTATTGCTGAAATCGAATTATAAGATCCTATATATTAATAATATAGGTATGCAAAGTCCGCAGATAGTGTGCTACTTTTTTTATAAACAAAATGGCGCCCAAAAATCGTGTGTTTTCAATTTTTGCTCTATAACTCCAAAGATTTTAACTTTACACCAAAAACACCCAAATAAAAATTCACCGTAATTAAATTCTGCATAGAGACGTGTTTTTCCGATTTACTTTGACGAACATTTTCCACGGAAAATGCGGGTTTTTCCAAAAAAATCTTTAATTTTCAACTAAAATTTTAACGGTCAAGTCCTCGTTGGAACTTTACCGCGCTGAGCAGATGGGACGTGAATTATAAATTGTAAAATTCCCTCATCTTCCTTAGTCTCCGCATCCGTTATGGCTTGCAAATTGTAGAAGCCTCGGAGGTGTAACCAGAGAAGGTTCCCATTGTTTTCAGTCTGGTGGGATGTAGAGTAATTGTCTATTTCTCAGCTTTTTAGAAAGAGGGGCCAGCACATTGAATAGCATTAGTTTAATTAGCGGTACCTACTTGGCGAAGTAGCTGTTTTTTTAGCTAAAAATCGGATTCTCTTAGGCGGTGGTCTCCAATAGAAGCTGTAGGCTGCGTACAGCGTGTATTTGGAGACCACCGCCTAAGAAACTACGACATATCCACCTCACATAACAGCTGTGCTGTCATGTATTTAAAAATGAAGTATATCTGTTAATAAATAACGATTATATGTGTTGCAGAATTTGTCTAAAATGATTTAATGCGTACCAAATACGTATTTTATTGAAATGGACAGCAAATCCTCGTAGTGCTTTAAAAACATAAATAATTCTTCAAAACGCAGTCGAACCATATTATGATATCGCCCCGTCATGTAAATTATCAATTGTTTCAGCTATTCCGTTTGTATTTTTTGTGGATATTTGGGAATACGTCACTTCCACTCAACCTTCTGAAAAACTATCACAACAAAATAGTTCCTGTTGTGAGGCTGTTCCCGTATGAAACAAAGTGCCTAGCCGGGTAAGATGGTGAAAAGTGCCCCTAACTCAATTTAAATTCCATATAGGTCACTTTTTAGAACATATAGAGGAACTCACTTTCTGAAATTTTTAGCACCCTAGGTGATCACGTGACCCCCCTAGAGCCTAATTAGGCTTTTTATGTTTTTATTTTTTATCTCAGCCGCGTCAAGAGCTAGCCAAAAACTTTATTTAAAAAAGTTGTAAGTTTCAAAAAGATCTATACGAAAATTTTTTTTTTTATTTTTTGGCGGGAAATTCGAATTTTTAGAACAATTTTAAACTTTTAAATAACTCTCAAAAAAAAAACTAAGACACTCGTTTTTACGAAAATAAATTATAATGTGTATTTTGCACAATCTTTCACCCTGAATTTTTTCAGATTTTTAAAATTGGTGAAACGTGCCTTTAAAAATAAAAAACCGCATTTTTTCGGTTTTTTTTTTTCGTTTTTTGATACAATTTTATACATATTTTTTAAAAAAGGTAACACCGTCACTAGAATAGGTAAAAAAATTAAAAATAATTGGGGTTTGCTTAATAAAATTTTTTTGTAACGCCATCCGTTTTCAAGATACAGGGCGTTGAAGAAACCAAAATTTTACACATTTTTTACGATTTTGCCGAAACTACTGACAACATTGCAATAAAATTTGGCAGGTTTTAAGAGGTAGTTATTGTGCATTTTTTGACATACAATTAAGAATTTTATATTCATCATTGGCGCGCATACGGGTAATGGTCTGAAATTTTTAAAGAAAAAAAGATGGTACGTCACTGACATATTTCAAATTAACAATCATTTTTGAATTCCTCGTTCCATTTGTGACAAAAAATCTATCTTCCCATTTTTTCACACGACGCGCTGTTTTGTTGCAAAAAATAAAATATCTTAACGCTTCCAAAGTATTCGAATTAATTTTTATAATGGATGTATGAGTTTATGTATGTAGATGTAGAAACTATGTACTAGAAGTTCGAACGCTTTTGTAAGGGTTAAGATCTTTTATTTTTTGAATAAAAATGGCGCGTCGTATGAAAAAATAAGGAGATAGATTTTTGTCACAAATTGAACGAGGAATTCAAAAACGATTATTAATTTGAAATATGTCAGTGGCGTACTATCTTTATTCTTTAAAAAGTTCAGACCATTACCCCTATGCGCGCCAATGATGAATATCAAATCCTTAATTGTATATCAAAACATGCATAATAACTACCTCTTAAAACCCGCCAAGTTTTATTACAATGTTGCCAGTAGTTTCAGCAAAATCGTAAAAAATGTGTAAAATTTTGTTTTCTTCAACGCCCTGTATCTTGAAAATAGATGGCGTTACAAAAAAA
This sequence comes from Diabrotica virgifera virgifera, assembly GCF_917563875.1. Lineage (NCBI taxonomy): Eukaryota > Metazoa > Arthropoda > Insecta > Coleoptera > Chrysomelidae > Diabrotica > Diabrotica virgifera. The sequence goes on from NC_065450.1 coordinate 208,998,750, forward strand.
ATGTTATAAAGCAAACCCCAATTATTTTTCAGTTTTTTTACCTATTCTAGTGACGGTGTTACTTTTTTGAAAAATATGTATAAAACTGTATCAAAAAAGGAAAAAAAAACAGAAAAAATGCGGTTTTTAATTTTTAAAGGTACGTTTCACCAATTTTAAAAATCTGAAAAAATTCAGGATGAAAGATTGTGCAAAAATACACGTTACAATTGATTTTCGTAAAAACGAGTGTCTTAGATTTTTTTTCAGAGTAATTTAAAAGCTTAAAATTGTTCTAAAAATTCGAATTTCCCGCCAAAAAATAAAAAAAAAATTTTCGTATCGTTTGGAACTTACAACTTTTTTAAATAAAGTTTTTGGCTAGCTCTTGATACGGCTGAGATAAAAAATAAAAACAAAAAGCCTAATTAGGCTCTAGGGGGGTCACGTGACCACCTAGGGGGCTAAAAATTTTAGAAAGTGAGTACCTCTATATGTGCTAAAAAGTGGCCTATATGGAATTGAAATCGAGTTGGGGGCACTTTTCATTATCTTACCTGGCTAGGCCCTTTGATTCAGTTTCTTTGCAAATTTCTCTTCAAAAGTGTCCCTTTTAAACAAATTAGAAGGATGTCGATCGAACTTTTTGGGTACAAATTTAGTCCAATCAACAGCCATTTTCTCGTGGAATTTAGAGAACCAAGGTCGATTTTCTTGAAAATTTGGATTTAGGTAGTAATTATAACCTTTGTCAAAATCTACCCCATGTAGGGGATGAAAATTTTTTAATCAAAATAACTACGGAAATCGATTGAGTGACCAGTTCTGAGTAAATTTTGTTCTATAATTTTTTTTTGCAATATTGACACTTTCCCAGTTATTTGCGATTAAAACTATGCCTTTTTCATTGAAAAAACTCACGTTTTATAACCGTTTTTCATAAATAACTTAAAAATTTAATTTTATAGAAAAAATCGTTAAGAAAAAAATTGTGGCTAATAAAAAACCAGCAGATTCGCGTGTGAGAGACCTACGTAAACCCAATAACGACTGAGGTATTGCTCTTTGAAGGATGCTTATTTTCGAAGAACATCGAAATGGAGAACCTTTAATCTCAAATAACTCGAATGTGGTGTAATTTTTTGTGAAAACTTAAGAGACATATTTTAAGTTCATTAAAAAAACTTTCAAATAAGCTGTGATAAAAAGTTTTTTGTGTAAGAACTGCCTGACTTATGCCGAAAATAAAGTCGCACTCTGCTTTTTTCTTTTTGAAATGTAAAAATTAAACCCTCGTCGTTACAATCCTAATAAAAATAAATAGCTTTCCACTTGAAATTAACATTATTTAGGTACATTTGATACGATCCATGTGATTTGACCGGTTTGGAATGTTTAGTTTAGAAAAATAGTTGATTAAATCGAAAATGACATTTTTAAAATTGAAAAAAGTGCATTTTTCTTTAATAAATCTAAAAGTATTCATAATATGAAAAATGTTTTAAATATTAATTGTGAAATTTCTTTTACTAAAAATTTAGATTTTTTTTGTTTACTAAAAATGCACCTTTTTTAAATTATAATAATGTCATTTGCGATTTAATCAACTATTTTTCTAAACTAAGCATTCCAAACCGGTCAAATCACATGGATCGTATGAACTATACCTATAAAGTTAATTTCAAGTGAAAACCTATTCATTTCTATAAGGATGGTAACGACGAGGGTTCAATTTTTACTTTTAAAAAGGGAAAAAGCAGAAATCGACTTTATTTTCGTCATAAGTCAGTCAGTTCTTATACAAAAAACTTTGTCAAAGCTTATTTGAAAGACTTTTAATGAACTTTAAAATATGTCTCTTAAGTTTTCCCAAAAAATTACACCGTATTCGAGTTATTTGAGATTGAAGGTTCTCTATTTCGAGGTTCTTCGAAAATAACCATCAGCAATAACTCAGTCGTTATTGGGTTTACCTAGGTCTTTCTGACGCGAGTCTCTTTGTATGTTTATTAGCCATAATTTTGTTCTGAATGATTTTTTCTATAAAATTATTTTTTTTTAAGCTATTCATGACAAACGGTTATAAAACGTGAGTTTTTTCAATGAAATATGCAGTTTCAATCGCAAATAACTTTAAAAGTGTCAATTTTGCAAAAAAAATTTATAGAACAAAATTTACTCAGATTTGATCACTCTATCGAGTTTCATAGTTATTTTGATTAAAAAAATTTCATCCCCTAGATGGGGTTGTTTTCACCCCCAGGGCAAAAGCGCAGTTCGGCATAGGGTGGATTTTAAAGAAGAGTGTCAACAGAGCTTAAACCCAAATTTTCATTAAAATCGGTGTTGATTCTCAAAATTCCACGATTTTATTCCTTTTTGCTTCGGAATATATTTTGTTAGATTTTTTTGGCCCATTTTAAACCAAAAAAGGACCGTGTGATTTTTCTTAAAGGTTGCTGAACTAATCTGAACAATACGAAAAGACGGATTTTCCAGGCTTAAAAACTCATGTGTAAATTATTAGTTTTAAGGTGGCAAGTACCTCAATTGAAGTTTAAACATTCAATTTCAAGATTCTGATGAGTAATCGTGACTTATTTCAATTTATACCTTTGTTTTTTAATTGTTAATTAAGCGAGTCCACTCGACTTTTATGCGCTGCGCGTCACACTATAAGGTGCGCTTCTCTCGCACTATATGATTGGTGTAATCTTTGTGGCATATTTATAAATGAAAAATATTGACTTAAATAGGAAAGTTTTTAAGAAATGTAAAACCGGGAACTAAAAATAATACATTTGGTTAAACCATCAAAACATAAAATAATAACTTTGTCAAAGCTTATTTGAAAGACTTTTAATGAACTTTAAAATATGTCTCTTAAGTTTTCCCAAAAAATTACACCGCATTCGAGTTATTTGATATTGAAGGTTCTCTATTTCGAGGTTCTTCGAAAATAACCATCAGCAATAACTCAGTCGTTATTGGGTTTACCTAGGTCTTTCTGACGCGAGTCTCTTTGTATGTTTATTAGCCATAATTTTGTTCTGAATGATTTTTTCTATAAAATTATTTTTTTTAAGCTATTCATGACAAACGGTTATAAAACGTGAGTTTTTTCAATGAAAAATGCAGTTTCAATCGCAAATAACTTTAAAAGTGTCAATTTTGCAAAAAAAATTTATAGAACAAAATTTACTCAGATTTGATCACTCTATCGAGTTTCATAGTTATTTTGATTAAAAAAATTTCATCCCCTAGATGGGGTTGTTTTCATCCCCAGGGCAAAAGCGCAGTTCGGCATAGGGTGGATTTTAAAGAAGAGTGTCAACAGAGCTTAAACCCAAATGCAATGAAAGATCAAGAGAAGGTTTAATTGATGGCTGCGAATTGATTGACTTCTCATTGGTGATATTATGAACCTGCGAAATATCTTCGGCAATATTCACTTCTGAATCTCTGTCGTTTTCTGTATGCTTTATTATTTCTACTTCATCAGCATTACTTATCATTCTCTTTGCCTTATACCTACGCGGGGTCGGCTTCCCTAATTGCATTTCTTCATACAATTCTATTTTAAGTCATATCAATGTTAATCCCCTTTACCAACATGTCCTGCCTTATCGTCTCCCCCCAGGTCTTCTTTGGTCTTCCTCTCCTACTCCTTCTAGGAATCTGCACTTCAGAAATTCTTCGTATTGGGTGATTGGCGTCTCGACGTTGAACATGACCAAACCATCTCAACCTATGCTCTCTCATTTTGGCATCAATTGGTGCCACACCTAGACTTCCCCTAATATACTCATTTTTAATTTTATCCTTTTTTGTCACTCCACTCATCCATCTAAGCATTCTCATTTCCGCCACATGCATTCGTTGTTCCTCTTTTTTTTTTTCACTGCCCAACATTCAGTTCCGTACATCATAGCCGGTCTTATGGCTGTTTTATAGAATTTTCCCTTCAACTTCATTGGAATTTTCCTGTCACACAGCACACCACTCGCTTCCTTCCACTTCATCCATCCAGCCCTAATTCTACTGCATGCATCTCCATTTATTTCTCCATTACTCTGTAATACCGATCCCAGGTACTTAAAACTATTGCTTTTTACAATCAGTTCGCCATTCAAAAATACCATGTTATTTGTAGTAACTCCATCTTTAAATGAACATTGCAAATACTCTGTCTTTGTCTCACTAAGTTTTAAACCTCTTTCCTCCAGAGCTTGTCTCAACTGTTCCAGTTTTTGTTCTAAGTCTCTTTCACTATTTCCTACTAACACGACATCATCAGCATACATTAAGCACCATGGAATGTTACCCTGTAGTTTCGCTGTTATCTGGTCCAAAATTAATGAGAATAAATACGGACTAAGCACCGAGCTCTGGTGCAATCATACTTTCACATGAAGTTTATCAGTCTCTCCCACACCTGTTCTAACACTAGTCGTTACTCCCTCATACATAACCCTCACAATCTTTACATATTCACCAGGGACTCCTTTCTTATTGAGCGCCCACCACAGAATCTCTCGAGGAACTCTATCATATGCTTTCTCAAGATCAATGAATACCATATGAGCGTTTGTTTCTTTACTCCTATATTTTTCCATCAACTGCCTTATAATGAAAATTGCATCTGTTATTGATCTGCCCTGCATAAAGCCAAACTGATTCTCGGATATTTCGGTCTCTTCACGTATCCGTCTATCAATTACTCTTTCCCATATTTTCATGGTGTGGCTAAGTAGTTTTATAGCCCTGTAGATTGTTCATTGTTGTATATCTCCCTTATTTTTGTAGATTACTATAAACTGATAAATCGTCACCTAACTGGTCTAAAGTATACTCCGGAACAGAATCATATAGATGTCTCAATCGCTGTGTTCTTTCTCATATGGATCATACGACTAAAATAAAATGAAATTAAATGAATTATATAACTAGTAAAAGTCTTTGTTTCTGTCCGTAGATGTGTGTTGCGCCAGATAGTGTGTTTAAGACATCTTGCTATTATATTGGCTTTGTTTACTTGTTGGGCAACTTCCGCTTCTGTGCCTCCATAACTGTGCATTAGTACTCCCAGGCAGCTGACACTTCTTTCTTGCTGGATTATTTTGCTGTCCACTTCCAGCTTTCACTTTATTGGATCTTTAGAGATTACCATACATTTTATTTTATTTGGTGCTCTTATGTTGAACTTTCTTGCTGTTACATTAAATTGATATAAAAGTCTCTGAAGATCATCTTCACTGCAATACGTATGGCATCATCTGCAAAGCATATTATAAAGATAATTTCTTCACCCATTCTGAGTATATTCTCAGGTTTTTGGGTTTATGAATAATTTCATCCATGATGAGCTTAAACAGCAGCGGGCTCAATGAGGTAAAAGTAAAAGTAAATTTTTGAAATACTTACAAAAGAACACGCCTATGAGCAAATTGTTCACTTAACTCACTACTCTATAATATTGTAACGACGAAGATCACCCTGTAGGAATAATGGAAAATAGAATTTGACAAGATGTTGATATGTCATATAAGGGGATGTTAAAGTGTTACACAATTTCAAGAACAAGTCCTCGGTTGCTCAGTACGGAAGAGATATGGGAGTGGTTCTTAACGGGGTGTTATTAATATTCTCTTATTAGCTTAGAAATAAAAAAAATAGCAAAATGAAATAAGAATATAAAATAAAAAGAAATAAAATATTGGGCGCCACTGGTTTGCTTATGGGAACCAAACACATACAAAAATAGAAACATAAAAAAAATAGCTCAGACCAAAAATTAACAAAAACATAGTCAATACAAAATATATAAAATACTGTTAAATGAAAGCAAATATGGCGTGACTTACCTTATCTATGTTTTTATAAGCCAATTCTTTGTTGTACTTACGAAACAAGAGAAATTGAAAAGACAATAATAAAATATTATTTTGTAATAGATCAAACAATATTTATTAAAACAAAATAAAATAAAATTAAAAGGAACTGCGATCTCTTGAGGTTTTACAAAAGTAAGAGATGATGTTTACCACAAAGAATTAAAAGTTTACAAAAAAAATACCTTGTACTAGTCCTTTATCTTAATGTTGTTCTGAAGCTATTTCCTTGTGGTATTTTTAAAAGTAACTATTTAGATGAGAAATAAGCCACTATTAAATTACAAAAATTTAAATTTCATTAATGTTTCGACGCCCAAATCGGGTGTCGTTGTCAAAATACAAAATACTACTAAATGAAACAAAAATGTTGTCGCTTAGTTAAAAATTCTCCTAATAATTTATTTAATCTGACTCATTTATATCGTAAATTCAGACATATTATACATTTTAAAGTAGAAGACTTTAAAATGATATTGCCAATATTTATGAGTTGCCTTCAAAGTCGTCCCAGGAACGCAACTCATAAATATTGAGTATGACTCATTACTGTTTAAATAATGCCCTAATCTTAAATGGATCAAAGACCAATATGGTAACCTTTTCACCTTCTACTATGCAGATGTATGCAGATGCATTAGTAAAACTTAACAAAGGGTCAGTGGAAATAGCCACTCCACTAAGTTGTTAGGTGTTTACCTGGATTCTAATTTGTCTTGGAGCTTTCACGTTGATTATGTAGTGGGAAGATTGTCTGTGCACTGTTATGTTCTATGGCAACTTAGGAATTTTGTCTCCCTAGATATCTTAAAACTCTACTATTTTGCTCATGTACAGTCAATTTTGCAATATTGCTTAGTTTGTTGGGGAAATTGCTCGCGAATTAATGAGGTGCTTGTTCTTCAACAAAAAAAATTATTCGTACCATGACGTTTAGAAGGCGCTTGGATTCCTGTAGACCAGTTTTTAAACAACTAAATATTTTAACTGTAATTTCGATGTATATTTTCAGTTGTGTTGTTTATGTAAAGTCACATAGACGCAATTTTATTTGCAGAAAGATGTTTCCTTAACGAGTGGCTACACACATGGTAAACACTTTCTATTCGTTAGAGGAATATTTTTGTATATTTTTTATATGTTTTTATGTACTTATAGTTTTTGCTGATCATATATTGTATTTGACGCATTTCAATACTTGTAAAATCAGATGAAATAAAGAATACTGATTGATTGATTGATACACCGGCATTGGTATAAAAAGTCACATTAGCCTAAAAACAGCGAAAACGCGGTGGTCTACGACTTGCTTAGACCATAATGGAACACTATAACACAAAACTTGCAATAAAATTTGACTAAGACTGAACAAGAACTTCACTACTTCAATTTCTTGAGTAACCGCCTTTGGCGGCTACCGCCGAGGCTAACTAACCTCTCTACGGCTCCAACTTGACTTTTCAACTTCCCAAACTTGATTGAATTCTTCGATCTCCCAAACTCAATCTTCATAAACCAAACGCCTTTTCCAAAATCATTCGATTTTCCCATCAATAATCCTCAACAACCAATTACAGACTTAAGGCACTCACTTAATCAAAATCTTGACCAATAGGAAATGCAAAATACGCTCTAGGTTAAACCCTCTGACGTACACCAAAAAAAACTTCATCCAATCATCGAGAGAATAAACAAAACGGATTTTAACAGTTCGTACGACCTTCTTCCCACGAATAACGCCAATTTAGCACAAAAGACACTTGGACTCGTTGGTAAAACTCTGAACCACTTTATCTCTATAAGATAAACATTTCCCAGTTTCACAGTGGCCAAAAACACATTAGCGAAAGATTTACGACTCTGATTCCTTTGACGGTACAAATCAACTTAAGGTCCCTCAGATAAAAGAGATATGAATATCCATGAGAACACAAGATCGATCTAATACTGTGAGAAATGAAATACGTAATACACTGAAACACAAACATGATTTTAACGAGCAAAGAATACAGGGTGAAGCGAAATGTTACAAATGATTTTCGTACCGTTAAAATATTCCTGTTAGCAAAATGCTCAAACAACACGATATATTTCGACAACGGATAGTGTCAGACTAGTTTGATCGACGAGGGTACTGTATAGTATTAGGGGGAGGAATAGTCAGCACCGCGATTTTTCTATTATACGAACATATAATTATTTTAAGAATTTCTGAAACTACAGCAAGTTGCCGCATGTGCGTGTAATGACGTTAATGTCCAAAAATTTCGCCCGACACCTTTCAGATTTGTTTAAAGGTACATTTTTGAGCACGAATCCGCAAAGAAACCGGATCAGAATTTTTTTCATACTGCAGCGGTCTCACAACGTGGACTACCCAGCAAAATTATAAATCAAAACCGGACAAGCCCGTCACGAGTAATCCTGTTTTTGCGTCACTTTTGGGAATTATATAATTCGACAATTTCGACTAAATTACTAAAATATGTTATAGCTCTCTATGCATATTTAATGGCACATTGGATGAATATGTGACTGATGTGCAGCTACAGTACGAATTATTAAATATTAAATAACAATTATAATTTTCATTCTGTCAATCAATCAAATTTCGTATAATTAACTGTGAATCTGGATGGGGCTTTGCTGGTCTGCCCGAACGGTCGAAACATTATTACAAATTTGAAAGGGTCAATAGAAAATTATTGTCGTTCATTATTTCTAGTTTGTCGCGTTGTGATCATTATGACCTCTGCTTGTTTTTGGTTCATTTTCCATCATTTATAATTAATAATTATCCACTATTGATACGAATTAATGTAGGGACTTCCATATGGAAACTATATTAATTGAAAAAAATCACGAGGGAAATATTAGTACATACAAAGGGGTGTGTAGACGCCTATTTTTACAATGATGAGAGCATTCGAAAAAAGCAATTCTGGTTTTTCTCACAGTTGTTCTTAAAAGCAAAAAGGTTTCTTTTAAAATATTATAAATTCAAAGATAACACGTGTTGGTCTCAATAGAAGAGGAATACCACCAAAATTGAATTCTACCCTTACGGAAAAAGTTACATCTCTTCGCAAGAAGTCGTTACTCGAGAAGAGCTGCACCATTCGCAAAGACAAACGAATCTCAAATTAAACGTACTCGAATCAAGTCAACCTTCTTGATGACAATTGACGCGCGTCACGCCGAGTTCTAAAATACCAATGAGCTTCGAAGCTAATCGCTCTTATCAATTAATATGTTTTAACAAAAGAGATACTTTAGTGTTTTCTTTATACAGATGATAGTTTATGAATTTATGAATGTTTTAAAAGCAGTTTGTAGATCTGCTCTAATATGACGTTTGGCAGAGAATCATTGGTACTAAAGGAAGGGCAAAAGAGCCAAATACAGGCAATAGAGATAAAGTTTTTAAGAAGAGTTAAAGGTGTTACAAAAAAGAATAGAATAAGGAACACGTATATCGGAACGAACCTAAAATACAAACCTCATTGGGTTTGGTGGAACAGGGACAGATATGTATATAATAATTACAGTCTTATAAAAAATAACTTTTTATAATACCACGTTTTTATCAAAGTTATACTTTTTTATGCGCGATTGAAAAAAAATGTTGAATGAGTGAATTTTAATAAAAACGACAGTATGAGGTGCGTGCACAACGACATTCTGAAGTTAGTTGATAAATCTTTCAAGTTGTACTCGTATATGTATCAGTGCTAGTGCAAATAAAGTGTGAAAAAATATATTGGTGTGAAAAATATAAAAAAATATATTTAGTGAATATATTTTATTATAATTTTTGTGTCTTTGGATTTGTTTTCGTCGGGAGTAGGATAATAAATAATAACATATGATGAAATGGAGAATAAAAACAATCTTAATAATTGTTCCTGTAGCTGGCTTTATACCATTAATCACAAAAATGTTATTGAAAAAATCCTTTGTAAAAGGTATAAATTTTTTTATTTAAATCCCTTTAAGGACTACATCACAGAACGATTTCGGATTTCTTACAAAATCATCATCAGTGTTAAAAAATAAACAGGTTGAATGCTAGCTGAGCCACCAAAAAAATACCAGGGTGAGAACCCTTTATATGGTATATAGTTAAGTCACTGTATAAAGAGCACACAGTAGAACCACTCTCCGAGAAATTGGAAGTAAAATCTGTAGTCGCGCATGGCGACCGCGCAATGTTGGCAGTCGCTTTTGCCCCACTCTCGCATTGCAAGTCGCATAGAAACGTACGGCTTTTAACAGGAAAAATCCGCATCCACCACTGGTGAGTTGCCAATTGCGTACTACCGGTATTACTTCTTGAGATCAAAGCGCCGACAGAGGAGTGGTTTTACCGTGGAACCTCTATATACTGTGGTTAAGTTATAAATGGATATTTGCTTGAAATTCCATATAGGATGGATAAAATTTATGAGGAATGATGCCCGTAGGTAATGTATGACATTCCCATCACGTGGGATGTAAAATGAGTTGTTTTGTCTCTACATGATCACTGTTAGATGGCAAGTTGCTAACTATGTATGTTCTTATTTGCTTCAAATATTGGGAAGCATGTTTAAAATCGATTAAAAAATTTTTCCCGTAAAAAGTGACAGACAATGCACAGGCAAAGTATACAAAAATGTGGTAATTTATTGTGAATCTGGATGGAGCTTTGCTGGTCTACCCGAAGGGTCGAAACATTATTACAAATTTGAAAGGGTCAATAGAAAATTATTTTCGTTTATTATATCTAGTTTGTCGCGTTGCACAGTGGTTCCAAATGCCGAAAACGTGGTCATGAACCTTTAAAAGCGTATATTGTTTATACGTTTTGAAACTACTTTCGTTCTTAAGGGTTTTTGGCATCGCTGATTACGAATCTGGCATTATTTTTTCTGAAAAACAAAATGGAGGATCCAACATGGCGGAAAGAAATTGAAAATATCAATCAAAAAGGAAATTTTTTTGTCAAATGTGGTAGGTTAAGGTAGCTGATTACAAATCTAACATTACTTTTTTTTTAACAAAATGGCGGATCCAATATGGACGAAAGAAGTTCGAAAATTTTATTTTAGACGCATTTTTGTTTAAAATGTTATACTATAAGGGACTTTAAAAACTGCTGATTACCAATACATTTTCTTTATGAAGTACAATATTCAGAACCTATTACTTATATACAACTGCCCATACATACTCAACAATCGCCAGAATCATGTAATATGCGTCATTTCCCACTTTTGTATTCAAACAACTGCCAGCAATGCATAGGCAGCTATAGGCAGCTAAACCAAAGTGATTCTGTATCTCCTTACTATATATTTTAAGATTAATAAACATTAGTCGCAGAATTATGCAGAATTTTGTACTTTTGGAATGCATTTTTACAAATTTTTAATTATTTCAAGTATATTTTCACTATTTATGCATTAACAAATTTAATGCATTTTTTGTTAATAAATGTTGATTTAAGTTACATCTTACATTACTACATACTTAAAAAAGAAGAATCTGCTTTACAGCGATAAAATTGATAAACTATAAAACGTTTTACAGCATTTTCAATATAGGAGTTCTTTTTCACTTTCTCTGCCGGCCAAAATAACCCCGGACATGGCCCACTTGTAACTGAGTTGTGAACCAGAGTACATCCAGTCTGATCCTCATACCTGCGAATTTGGACTCTACGAAAGTATGAGAAAACAACTGTACACATGAAAATCCCTAAATAGGGACTCCTTTTTTCGCCTCATGACCACGTTTTCAGCATTTGGAACCACTGTGCGTTGTGATCATTATGACCTCTGCTTGTTTTTGGTTAATTTTCCATCATTTATAATTAATAATTATCCACTATTGATACGAATTAATGTACGGACTTCCACATGGAAACTACATTAATTGACAAAAAGTGTCATAAAATCGCATTATTACATACAAGAGGGTGTGTAGACCAATATTTTTACTTTGAAAAGAAAGAAGCGAGGGAACGAATTTAAGAATATATTATGAAGAAACGTACCTACATATTTCTTCTTTCTGTAAGGCTCCTGCCAAAGTTATAATATTTCATTACTTATTTAGTTACTCCGTGGCATTACAACCCTTCGTGGGTTTTAGCCGACATGCCTCCAGTCTTCTCTGTCTTCAGCAATATCTATCCAATTCTCCAGCCCATAGCTTTTAGGTCTCCTTCTATATCATCTCGCCACTGGAGTCGAGGGCGTCCGCGTGGTCTCCTTCCAGTTGGGACTTCCTCCCTCACCAGTCTTATTGTTCTTTGGTCCGAATGTCTTCTGAGTTGTTCTGCCCATTGGAGTCTTCTGGGCTTTATTTCTTTTATGATGTTGGCGTCTGGATATACATAAACTTCTCCAAACAATTTACGCAGCATCTCAAAAATTGTTTATTTTTAATGTCTCGAATTTCCTAAACCTGTTGTCCGATTTAATTGATTTTTTTAAAATGTTATAACCTAATTCTTTAACCTCTTAACGCACTCACTCGAGTTAACTCGGTATTAAACTACGTTTTTATTTTCGCAAAACCGAGTTGACTCGTGTTTAAAATATTTGTACGATATATAAGGCGCCTACGCGTTTTAACTCGTCTAGCGCTAAATTATAACGGTCTCCCCACTTGTTTTCTCGTTTCTAATTTTAAACACCCGTGTTGAGCTGGCCCCCCCCACCTGCAAAAATTAAAAAACAAATAGCCCTGATTTATGAGCTATTTATGAGCTCTCATATTCCGCAAACTAAAAATTTTGAGCTCGTTCCAGTGAGCAGGAATTTAATACCCTAGTGGGGGGGGCTGAGTCAGCCCCCCCACTACTTAAAAATAGGAATATTGATTCGGTTTTTGCGGCAGAATTACGAGCTATTTATGAGCTCTTGAAATTATATAGTTTCGATTTTTGAGCTCATCCCCTTCACCCCCAAACAACCCTTGAATTGATTTAACTTAAGAGAAAGATGATGAGAAAACTTAAAATATATCGTATTGCGGATATAATTCCTATAGCTTATATACTCTAAGAATAAACTATTAAATCAAGGGCATTTCGATTATTGAGCTACAACCCCTTCGCAAGAAAACCACCCTATCTTCCCGGCTTAAGAGAAAGTTGTACTTAAAATGCGTTAAACTAATTATTTGGCGACTACATATCATTTAATAATTTATAAGCTTCCAAATTACGCGCACTTAGATCAGTAAATTGCAATTTATTTTGTATAGTGCAGTCACTGAAGGTAAAAATCAACGATTACCTTCAATTTCGGTGAACTTTCATCGATTTTTACGAAAATTGGTCAGTGGTTAGAGGATACGTCAAGAAACAAAGGTGACATGGTACCACCTTGCGCCTTTACCCTGAGGGTGGATACCGCCCCTTCTCGGGGGTGAAAATTATTTTATAAAAAATAACTGCACAAATCAATAAAAGAACAAATTAAAAGCAAAATTTATTATATAAAGTTAATAAAATAAGTCAATACTTTTTAAGTTATTAAAGATCAAAAATTTTAATTATTTGTGAAAAAAATGCATGTTTTGAAGAGGTTTTTTGTAAATTACTGAAAAACTGTAAGGTTTTACAAAAAAGTTAATAGTAGTTTAATTCGTATAGCTTATATTCTAAGAATAAACTCTAAAATCACGCGCCTTTCGATTATTGAACTACAACCCCTTCGAAAGAAAACCATCCCATATTCCCGGCTTAAGAGAGGGTTGTACTTAAAATAATTTAAATTAATTATTTGTCGACTATATATTGTTTAATAATTTATGAGCTCGCAAAATATACGCATCTCAATTATTGAATTGCCATTTTCTTTCTATAGTGCCGTCACTGAAGCTAAAAATCAACTATGACCTTCGATTTCGGTAAATCTCCATTCATTTTCACGAAAATTGGTGAGCGGATTTTGATACTATCAACTTTTTCTGGATCTTATTTTTGATGGGTATTTCTAAGTACTTTGACAAGTATTTAGTACCTAAGTGTTATAAAATGCATCTTTTTCCCGTTATTTAAGCTTGAACCCTTAGATTTGAACAGTCGCGGAAAAAAATATACATTTAATTACCAATAACTTACTTTAAATTAACATTAAAGGTTTTTCAAGTAAGCAATTTATTATATTTTTTATTAGCTTCAATTTTAGTGATGAAAACTTTTTTGTAAAAACTTACAGTTTTTGAGTCATTTATGAAAAATCGCTCTAAAGCATGCATTTTCTTTCCAAAAATTAAAATATTTGATCTTTAATAACTCAAAAAGTATTGATTTATTTTAATCACATTATATAACAAATTTTGCTTACAATTTGTCCCTCTCTCGATTTGTGGGGTTATTTTTAATAAAGTAATTTTCACTCCCGAGAAGGGGTGACATATATCCCATGCTAAAACCCAAAGTTGTTATTGTCAATTCGTGAAAATAAATGGAGATTTACCGAAATCGTAGGTAATAGTTGATTTTTACCTTCAGTGACTGCACTATAGAAAGAAAATGGCAATTCAATAATTGAGATGCGTATATTTTGCAAGCTAATAAATTATTAAACGATATGTAGTCGCCAAATAGTTAATTTAAATTATTTTAAGAACAACTCTCTCTTAAGCCGGGAAAATGGGGTCGTTTTCTTGCGAAGGGGTTGTAGCTATATAATCGAAAGGTGCGTGATTTAAGAGTTTATTCTTAGAATATAAGCTATACGAATTAAACTACTATTAACTTTTTTGTAAAAACTTACAGTTTTTCAATGATTTACAAAAAACCTCTTCAAAACATGCATTTTTTTCACAAATAATTAAAATCTTTGATCTTTAATAACTTAAAAAGTATTGACTTATTTTATTAACTTTATATAATAAATTTTGCTTTTAATTTGTTCTTTTATTGATTTGTGCAGTTATTTTTTATAAAATAATTTTCACCCCCGAGAAGGGGCGGTATCCACCCTCAGGGTAAAGGCGCAAGGTGGCACCATGTCACCTTTGTTTCTTGACGTATCCTCTAACCACTGACCAATTTTCGTGAAAATCGATGAAGGTTCACCGAACTTGAAGGTAATCGTTGATTTTTACCTTCAGTGACTGCACTATACAAAATAAATTGCAATTTACTGATCTAAATGCGCGTAATTTGGAAGCTTATAAATTAATAAATGATATGTAGTCGCCAAATAATTAGTTTAACGCATTTTAAGTACAACTTTCTCTTAAGCCGGGAAGATAGGGTGGTTTTCTTGCGAAGGGGTTGTAGCTCAATAATCGAAATGCCCTTGATTTAATAGTTTATTCTTAGAGTATATAAGCTATAGGAATTATATCCGCAATACGATATATTTTAAGTTTTCTCATCATCTTTCTCTTAAGTTAAATCAATTCAAGGGTTGTTTGGGGGTGAAGGGGATGAGCTCAAAAATCGAAACTATATAATTTCAAGAGCTCATAAATAGCTCGTAATTCTGCCGCAAAAACCGATTCAATATTCCTATTTTTAAGTAGTGGGGGGGGCTGACTCAGCCCCCCCCCCACTAGGGTATTAAATTCCTGCTCAGTGGAACGAGCTCAAAATTTTTAGTTTGCGGAATATGAGAGCTCATAAATAGCTCATAAATCAGGGCTATTTGTTTTTTAATTTTTGCAAGTGGGGGGGGGCCAGCTCAACACGGGTATTTTAAACTTCCTACGATCGACTGGGCTGGAATGTTTAGTCAAGGCCAAGGTTATTTTTCTTTCTTCTTCTTAAATTTTCTTTCAGCTATTAGATTTGGCTTTGTGGAATTCCTTTGTATTATTTCGCAAAACTGGAGGGAATAAATCATCATTAGTTTATAGACTGAAACTAATACAGCTTATACTGGAAAAATATTCTCGAGATGATTTCGCATGTCACAAAGGACGTCCATCAAGAGTCTTACACCTGTTACAGGGCGTCATTTCCTCTAGTATATCCTGGCTACGACAAAAACCAAAATCCAACTCGTCAATATGGAGTATGTAGCAGAGTTCGAGATGCGCGTTGAAAGAAGATTAGAAGAGAAACAAGATATTTCTGGCCTGACTTGTAGTATTTTTATGTAAAATGTTTACGACCGAATTAACTCGGGTGAGCGCATGATGGTATTTGTTATTTTATATTTTTCTAATAAGATATGCTTTTTTTACCTTAGTTTATATCTAGTGACAATAGTTTTTTCGTAGTTTATTTTACTGTAATAAAGTAAATAGATAATTTTTTGACGTATTTTTGCAAATGAATCTGTGCGTTAAGCGGTTAACAATATTGCTGTAATAATATTGTTGCTAATCTAAATTTAAAATCAAGATAGAGTAGAAATAAACAAACCAAGACACGTTAAATACTACTAGGAGCACACCCGAATCATAATTTACAATGTATAAACTTTGGAAATCATGATTTGGGATGTACAATGTATATAGATTGTAAATTCTGATTCAGGAGTGCTCCTAGTAGAATCTAACGTGTCTTGGTTTCTTTACTTCTACTGCATCTTGATTGTAAATTTAGTATATACAGGTAAATCGTCATTGTATACCGGGCGTACCAATCAAACTGTGATTTTTTTCTCAAAGTTTCCGTCACCCTGCGGAATATTATAGGATTTATAAAATACTGAAATTAAAACCAAACTGTAGCCTCAGGTTTTCTTAACATTCAGTTTTTTATTTATTCGTTTATATTGGATAATAAAAAAGTTAGGTACTTTCACAACTAGTGTTGTTTTTCATCAATACAGGGTGTTTTTAAGTAAGGATGGTAAATTTTAAGGGATAATTTTGTATAAAAAAAATAATGACAATTTGCTTTATAAACATATGTCCGCAAATGTTTCGTTTCCGAGATAGGGGGTGTTGAATTTTTCTTACAAACTGACGATTTATTTATTTCTCTAAAACTGGTTGAGATATGCAAATGAAATTTGGTGGGTTTTAAGAGGTATTTTTTAAAGGGTTTTTAAGAGTTATTGTGCATTTTTTGATATACAACTAAGAATTTTATGTTCATCATTGGCGCACATAAGGGTCATATTACCCGTAATCTTACTGCATTGCGCAATTAGAGCAATTGTGCGATACTTGCTATATAAATCTTTCGCTCCCTTTTTATGTATGGGGATATAATATAGTGATTTTGTCCAATCTTCAGGTCATTTTCCTGTCTTCCACATTGACAAACTTAATATGTTATATACTCCCATGCCAGATCGTCATCTAGGGCCCAAATCATTTCAACAGGTATGTTATCTGGAGGATGTTAAAAGACTTGGAATCTTCGCGCATGCGAGCGCCAAAAAATTGATGCCTTGCCTTTGAATTGTGGTGCTGGAGAAGAATGCTGCGCATACCTTCGACAGCTCATAGGACAAACGTTTTCATTCTAAACCAACCCAAGATTAAAAAAAGGCTGTCCACAATATGTCTGCAACGAATACTGCAATTATTTGGTAACGTGGTTCGCAGAGGTGACGACAGTTTGGAGAGACTAATTGTTTCTTGAAACGTTTCGGGGAAAAGATCAAAAGAACGATCACCAACTAGATGGTCCGACCAAATAAAGAATTCAGCTGGAAACTCATTCTGCGAAGCTCTTAGAGTAGCTAAAGATAGGGACCAATGGAGAAACATTGTTAGGAATATTGGAAGAAATCACGATCCTCAGTAATGGGGAAACGACAAGAGAGAGAGAGAGAGAGTTATCTGGACCAGAAGCTTTATGACTTTTTGCCTTATAACTCCTCGTTCAACTTCACTTTTGAGTATTTCAGGTTCCGTCACAAACCTAATATTATCTTCCTGTTGGAATATTCTGTACAGCCTGTGCTCTCCTCCATTATCAATCGTCCACGATATTCTTTTCATCGGTGTAAAATATTTTTCATGCAGATTTTGTTCAAGTGTATGTTCTTATCCTTTTTGTAGAGTCGTTTTGTTTGAGAATTTAGCGCTTTATAATGAGTGGCATGTTTAATGTGTATTTGTATGGGACCAAATTACAATTGATTTCATTGAGAATAATATTTTACATTGTTTTAGATATTTTTGAAAAAAATAAAATTAATTTTTTTATAAATGTGGTTTATTCCCAATGAAATATTCTCTTAAGTTGAAATCTTTATGGGAAAAATACAGATTATTTCTCATAAAGTGTTACAAACATTATGCAAATAAAACAATAAAAAATTGTTGGAGCCTTCATATTTATGATGGTTTTGTGGCGATATATAGATTTTATTTTTAAATAGGTATAGAGAAAGTGTATAACTAAATAAATAAATACCCAGAATTAATTTTAAATTCAGTCCTTTATTACGAATGTATTTATTTTAATAATAAAATTCGGGCAGTGGACTAATTGGATTATAAAATTTGCATTAACACTAATATTATTGATTGCTGTTGTACGCATACATTTGTTGTATATAGATTTTGCTAGTTTTAGGGATAAATTATTTCTGATCGCATCGCTTGGTAATCCTTTTTATTTAGTGTCTCTTTATATTAACTGTAGTCGTAATCAATTATTAGTATGTTGTAATTACAAAAAAAAATAAAAAAATTTTGTCTAGAAGAAAAAAAAATCAAAAATTTAATGTATATTTTCAAAATATACTTTCTCTTTTAAAATTTCTCTCCCTCAACAATTTAATTTCTCTTCCCAATATCCGAAAAAAAAATAAGCGTGTTTCGTCTTCACTCTTAGCAATTCTCACCACAGTCATCATTTTGAATACTTTGTAGAGGTAGTATAGTAGCAGCAATAAATGAAAGCTTGTTGGCTCTGTTTTGATGATTTCTACAGCTTCAGGAGCGTGATTATGATTACTGGAGTCCGGATTTCTAAGCATAATGCTTAAGGTAAATAATACAAGCAGGACTATTTTTTTTAAATACAAACGAAACATGCAAAAATAAGTCATTTTGACATCCCTTTTTTATACTTCTTTTGCATTTTTCAAATTATTATACCTTTTTTGAACTTTTGTGCTTTTTTATATCATATACTATTATCATTTTTTGCATTTGCGAACAGCACAAATTTAATTTTAATCTATGTAGTGCAAGTGTGGACTCTGATCTCCCATTAAATAAATTGCAAAATGAAAGTTTTAAATCATTTTTGGAAAAGTACCTACTATCGAAGACATATGCCGGATGAAAGTACTCTGCGAAAAAATATGTTAATTGCATTTACAATAAAACCAGAAAAAAAAGTAAAAATACTAGTGGGAAACAATTACATCTGGTGTGCTGTGGACGATATTACGCATATTTATGGAAGATACGTCGCTAATTTAATCATGGGCGTACTTCACGAAGAAATCTTGACGAAGGGTTATTTAGTGTGCTCAAAAGAACTAGAAGCAATAAAAATAACAATACATTTCCAAGATTCGCAAATGACGCTTTAACAAATTTTTATCTTCCCGAGGCTGTGCCCACCTACAAAATAGTATTAGTGCTTTTCGACGCTGCACCATATATGATCAAAACAGCATCAAATCTTAAGGTGATACAGTAGCGATCAACAGGTAGCCAAAACGCGTTCCAAGATTGCGACTGTAGTTTTGAATATTTTTTCGAGGTATTTGGCACACGTATTCGTAATATAATAAAGAATGGCGGTACAGAGCCCAATTTGAAAAATATATTAATATGTGGAAATTACTCTGTAATTAAATACAATATTAAAAAAAGAGCCTGTACCGCCATTAAGAACAAAAAAATACACTTTCTTCAAATAAACTTTTTTATCCGATGCCTAGATTTTGTGTCATTTTGGAACTACTAATGAAATAAAAAATTTTAGTAGTTCCAAAATGACACAAAATCTAGGCATCGGATAAAAAAGTTTATTTGAAGAAAATGTATTTTTTTTGTTCTTCTTAATGGCGGTACAGGCTCGTTTTTTTAATATTGTATTTAATTACAGAGTAATTTACACATATTAATATATTTTTCAAATTGGTCTTTGTACCGCCATTCTTTATTATATTTCAAATACGTGTGCCAAATATCTCGAAAAAATATTAAAAATTACAGCCGCAATCTTGGAACGCGTTTTCGCTACCTGTTGATCGCTACTGTGTCCTCTTAAAGTGTTTTATCCAAATCTAATTCACTGCACGTGTCTAGCACACGGCCTGAATGCCTGAATCGCGTTGCTGAGACTATACGAATTTCCATTTGTTAATGAGTTGATAAAAAATGGAAATAACTTCATTAAAGCTCCTTTAAAGGTGCAACTTTTTAGAGACAGATTCTCTAACGCTCCATTACTACCGAAACCAGTGTTAACTCGGTGTGGTAGATGGTTAGATGCAGCTTTATACTACGCTGAATATTTCGAAAATTTTACAAGCTTCCTATTGGAACTTAAGATTCTGCAAGCAAATCGATAAAATATTGTCAGGATATTTTAGGTGGAACAGAATTACAAAACAATTTTGCTTTTATCAATAGTAACTTTTGTTCTGAGTGAAATAATAAAATATTTTGAGAAACAGCAAATGTCATTAGTTGAGTCGATCCAAAAAATAAACTTGGAAGGTATCTCTGGAAAAATTGGTCAGATAATATTAACAAAATTCAAAGATGTATTAACTAATAACGCAGGATTTCAAAAGATAAAGAAAATACTTTCAGTTTTAAATTGAGAACACGTTGAAGATATAAATATGGATCAGGCAGTAGTGGCAAAGTATAAATATGCACCGATAACCAGTGTGGACGTTGAAAGAAGCTTTTAGATATACAAAAATATTTTGAGTGATAGATGCCGAAACTTTACTATGGAACATTTAAATGAGTAATTAGTTATTTCATGCTTTAAACAAAAATGATATATTTTCCTTCAGCTAAAGCGTCTCGACAAAAATTAGGGTAAAGCATTTTTCATTCAGTCATCTATTTTTTTTGCGATTTTTGCGCTTTTTACCGCTTTTTTTTTCGTTTAGAGAAAAAAAATGCCAAGTTTCTTGTAAAAGGTATATATTAAAATACCCTAAATAAGGGTCAAAATACAAAACGTTTTCGGATTAAGGAATCCATCATCAGTGTTTAAAAGCCAAAATTTGCATGCCTGAGCCACCAAAATGTATAGGGTAAAAACCCTTTAAATGTAAATAATAAAGATGTTTTACATATTTATATAAAATTCATCGGATGTAATAGATAAACCTGGATGTTACCCAGGGCAACACAGGACTCTCCCCACGTGGTTGGAACTTTTTTTGGTGAAAACCTCACATATTGGATTTCAATGGCCAACTGCAGTTGGCAATTGAAATCCAATATGTGAGGTTTTCACCAAAAAAAGTTCCAACCACGTGGGGAGAGTCCTGTGTTGCCCTGGGTAACATCCAGGTTTATCTATTACATCCGATGAATTTTATATAAATATGTAAAACATCTTTATTATTTACATTTAAAGGGTTTTTACCCTATACATTTTGGTGGCTCAGGCATGCAAATTTTGGCTTTTAAACACTGATGATGGATTCCTTAATCCGAAAACGTTTTGTATTTTGACCCTTATTTAGGGTATTTTAATATATACCTTTTACAAGAAACTTGGCATTTTTGTGATTTATGGTATACAGCCAGCTACAGGAAGTTTATTTTCCTCGTGGGTTTAGAGAAACTTACAGTCCTCAACAATTTCGTTCATGATATCTACAAATTTTTGGTTTGTAATATGCCCATTGCAAACACAGTTTGTAATATGCCAAAACATTTAATCTATTAAGTAAGAACAACTAAGTACGACAATCCTTTAAAGGTTCAAGATTTTCAGAGATCAGTGCTATGTAAAAACCAAGAACAGGAAATTTTCTTCAATATTACAGAGAACATCTTACATTACTTGTTACTTAGAAGTAACATAATTCTAGGGAGAATAAAGCACCTTTTTCTTAATGAATTGGAGCAGGAACATCAGATTTTATCCCCGGATGTGGTACTAGAAAACAAATTTTAAACGTACGATAGACTATTGAAAAATCCAGAGAATTCAACATCGCAACATATCTGTGCTTTATAGATTTTAGTAAAGTTTTGACCGAGTCAACTGGATTAAAATGTGGCAGATTATGTCTGAAATGGTAGTCCAGAATCATCTGATACTGCTAATTAAAAGCCTATACAATAGAAATTTTGCCAGAGTTAGAGAAAATGGGGAACTAACCCAAAGTTTCAGGGTCACTAAGGCGTGAGGCAAGGGTGCATACTAAGCACAATCATGATAACACTTTGACAACAATCAAAATCATCTAGCTATGCTAAACTATATCAACGTTGTAGAGAAATTTGTGTAGTTGGGTAATGAATAACTAAAAAATAGGGCTACACTGAAGAAATAAAGCGCCTTTCAGCAATAATTGAAGAGTACAGGGGAAAAACAAGGAATGTCACTTTTTCACGAATTTTGTCTTTTCTCGCCATGCGGTAGCAAAAACTAAGTACTATCGAATAGACTATCGATTCAGAACAATTAAAAAAAAGATCAGTCTATATAATTTATAAGAATTTGTATTTATAAGAATTTGTATCCAGGCGAAGGACCAGGATTGTCCGCAACCACTGAACAAAAATAAGGAATGTTAGCAGTTTTTTGGTGCATTATTAAATTAATAACTTAATATAGCCCTTTCAGCACGGCAACAAAAAATGTTCAACAAATATTTCGAAACTTTGTACTCTATGTTCTTATGTGTAAAGTAATACAGGAAAAATAATAAAATAATTCTTTATACAGGGTGTCTAGAAATAACATACCCACACAATTGTGTAGGCTGGGTTTTATTTTAAGCAAATGGTATAAAAATCTAATACATTACAACACATTATTATTTTGTATGGAATTTCAAATAACAGTTCTGGTCTTTGGTGAGACATAGATAAACATTGCACTTAAGACATCGAACACGGGTTCTGCTTTTACAACCCGATCTTCTGCAAAATCTGGCTGTAGTTAAGGCTGACTAAGGTCTTCAATAGTTTGTGGTTGATCTAATACGGGAGCTGCACTTATACCGGAAGGACCAGGAACCTCAGTGTCATATTGAAAAGGCGGGTTTTTGTTTTGAATTAGGGAATTCTCACGAGTATCTTCTTCTTGGTCAGAATCCGAGGAATCACTGTCTCCGAGGCTTTTGGGAAGGCTATTTAGCTCCTTACACCACGTTAGATCAGAATCTGAGTCATCACTAAAGCCTTCTAGTTTTGAATCATCATTTATAATGGTCATTAACGCCTCGACATCTTCTGGTTTGTTAAAGTCAAAATCTGCAAAAAAAGAGAAATTCAATAACGATCACCCAACCCACACAATCGTGTTAGTAGTAATGTAATTGGTCTACAGACATATATGTTCACGTTCATATAGATGGATGTTGGATTTATTGGTGTACTCTAAAAATTAACGGATATTTTGAAGGTACGTACATATATAGGTATTAAATAAAAGTAAATTGCGTAATTTAAGATGTAATAATAATATTGTTGCGTTTTCGAATGGTTAAAAAAACATAATAGTATCTTTATATGCTTTTTAGGTATAATGATGGACGACTCTGAAATAAAGGAGCTTATTATCCTAACTGGGAAATATGCCACAATTTAAAGCTGGGACAGAATGATATAATATATAGCTTCAGAACAATATTAAGAAAGGAGTTATTAACCAACTGCGGAGCCTTCCAGAAATGGTAGAACTTCATACATGTAAGTACCTTTTTAAAAATGTGTATACTTATGTGTCAACTATAATAGGTTTCTTGAATGTATCGTCTTCTATAAAAATATACAATACAACATACAACGCTATATCAAATATGGCGGGTGTAACGCTGAGGATTTTTTCTGTTAATTTATTTGAGATAAAGAAATCAGTTAGTCTAAAAGAAATACATGTTTATGGTTAAGAAATTTTATTGCCGAAAACCGTGAATTAGTTAATATATATTAAGTGACTTAGATGTAAACTAATAATACTTTCCCGTAATAAAATTTCTTAATGATTAGGTATGCTGTCTCTTTTAGATTATAAAAATTAAGAAAATTACATATTATTATGTCTGCTTCAATGTTTTACATTGTTTGTATTTTCCCTCTTGTTTTAGCTAAACAATGTTTATTTTGTGACTTAACACTATACAGATAAATAATTAATATTTCATTAATAAAAAGAAAAAAATAAACAAAGATGTGTAGGTTAAATAATGCCATGTTTGAACTAAATATTATGGATTATTATTAGTATTAATAGTTCTTATGTGGGGCCGTGTATTTGTTTTTTTTTTGTATTTCCTAAATTTGTCAAAATAAATATCTATATCTTTATAAAAAAATTTGTATTAAAGTAAGTTTACTCTTTCTACAAAACGATTTTGTTTTAGTGAATTGCTGATATACAAAGTGCTATTAACAAAAGAAGGAAAATTTGAGGAAGTTGGATTTGCCTCTCCATCCTTTTATTGTTGTGTAGAAGTCAGTGGTTTAAGAGTGGAGAAAATATTTGTATGTAATAATAATGTTTTATATCTTGTTTTATTAATAAATAATGATTTTACCTTAACACAATGATTTATTTCGCCGTATGTAATATCACTTTATTTTCAAGAAATATTAACTTAACTCTAAATATACGTTTATCTCTGCGATATATATTCCTTAACATTAAATAAATTAATTATTTTTAGTAAAATAATAATATTCCTTACTAAGAAATATTATTGCTCAGAAAGAATAGTTTTCTAATGTGTACAAAATATATTTTAATGACTAATAAAATTAATTAACATCAAGTGTAATTTCTTTCTGATAAATGGGTTTGAAGTTTGCCAGAAAGTGATAGTTCAATCATGTTTAAGATATATTTCTTTGGCTATAGTAAAATTTATTTGAAATATTTTAGAAAATTATATCTTACATACAAAGATATATTTCTTAGGCAATATGCCAAGTCGATCTTTCTTAAATATTAATAAAGTTTCTTTATGTCAAGAATTTTTTTCTCTCGGTGCACTTATGCATCGGAATGCTGGAGCCTTATGGAGAAAAAGATTATATAAAAAGATTATAGATTATATTTCAGATGTACTGTTGGAGACGAATGCTGAGAATATCGTGGATGGCCCGAAAAACAAATAAATCTAGAAACACAAATATCAGAACAAATAATACGCTATTTTGGACACCTGTTTCGAAAAAATGGTCTAAAAACTTAAAACTTATCGTCCAAGGAAAGATACGTAGAAAGCAAAATAAGTATTGTTACTACTATTGGCGCTAAATGGTCAACATGTGCTAGAATGGCAATAGATAAAGAGATATGGAGAAATATTCAAAAAATCAGCTAATAACTTCATGACATTATCACAAAACCTGCATCAGGATAACGACTAAGAAGAAACAGAAGAAGGTATCACTATTTACAAGAGAAGAGCAGTTTCCATCAGGTGAAACTGTTAATAAAGTTAACAGTATTGTTCCCAAAAATGATAAAACAACCATCAAGTAAACTTAAATAAAACACTATCAACCCACCCTCGTAATTAGTAATAAGTAGTGTATGTACACTCAAAGCAACATAAAAACGCGAAATTTATTGCATTGGAAACCTCGTCAATTAACCGTAAGTGATTAATTAAAATCTACCTAAAAACCTCATTAAACTTAATGTTGGTGTTGCAGTTTAACAGTTAAAAAATTTCAATCTTATCACGGGCTAGAGGTGAGACACTGTTACTTTACCTTACTTGAGCTTACTAAAGTCAATATCGACGCTAGTAAAAATAAGAAGTTTGGTAAAATAAGATTATTTTCTCAATCTTTTGGTTTTTTTGCTTCATTTCTTTATTACATATGATCCAGAATTCATTCTTCTATTTCATCTTCCCTTTAGCTTTCCTGTTTTTGATTCGTTTTTTTTTTGCTTCGAATACTTTTTTTCTGTATTCTCCATGTCCTGTTCTCTACTTCCTTGGAGCCTGGCGCCTGATGTGTCATTTGAGTAAAAGTTTATGTATCCGTCTAATTTAAATTTACAGTGTACCTCTTTCAAGACTTTTACTATCTCATGTGGTTTAATGTTTACACTTGTTATTTCCATCTTTTATGCCGTATATTTGGTGTTGTTTTTTTTTGTTATCTTAATGCTTAAATACCCTGTTAAATTTAAAGGATCTACTCTCATTTTTATAATCTCTGGTTGATTCTGTTACCAATTTCTTGAATTCTTCCAGGATTTGCATTTTCCATATCTTATTGCCTTTTGGTCAATTTTCTTTATATTGTTATAAAAGTGTCTGTCCCTTGGATTATTTTTTTGCACGGAGCTTTTCCATGTGTTTTTTAACAGTGGTAGTTTTTTATCAGTGACAAACTCGGTGTGTCCAACATCTGCTCCGCTGATTTGTTGTTTCATTATTTCTTAATTCCACAGAATTCTTTAGCTGATTCGTATATTAGTTCATATAATTTTTCATTTTCCAGTGAGCCCCTTTTTTATCTTTTCATATTTCTGTAGTGACTTATTTATTTTATTTGTGTAGATATGTTTTAAGTTGCTTATATTTAGTTTCCTCCTGGTTATTTTGCTACCCTGAATCTTCTTTAATTGTATGTCTGGTGTTTCTCTTATTTTTGCTATTACTAGTCTATGTTGAGTGTTCAGGCTTGCTAGTTACATGCTAGGATAGCGCTACTTATTACATATATTCACTGGTTTCATGCATTTATTTGGCCGATTTACGTTAGTTTCATTGTTTGTTTTCTTTGCACTTGATCCTTGCATGAGTCTTTTGGTATGCATGCTTTATGATTCCTTGTCGTTTCTGCTCTAGTTTTGGAGATCTTACGTTGGCTATTCTTCCTTTCAGATTTTGTTGTGTCTTTGTCGTTGGCTGATTTGTTTCCTTTCAATATCCTTATATGTCTGAGATATTCTTTCTCCTTAATTTTTAATCTGTTTTTACTTATGAAGGCGATTTTTCCTTTCTCTCTTGCTTCTTGAAGGTATTGTGATAGATATATTCTTTAATCTTATATTCCTTTCAATAAGTTTTTGTTAATTAATATATTCGTGTGCTTTAATTCTTTGCTTGTTTTATTTCTCTTGTTAGTGTACTTATTGCTTTTCCACATTTACCTGGCTAATCGTAAAGTTTTGCTGGTTTCCAATTCTATAATACATTTCTATTCTATCTTTATCTCAATTTATTTTCAGGTTTATCGTATATGTTATTTCTTTTACATTGTTCTGTGGTAATTTAGTATTTTCGTTTCTTTTCCTTATTTCCTTTTCCAACTTTTCAGTTCTTTTCTCATTCATTCCCCGTATATAACTCTTTAGTAGATCTTTCTCATGATTGCCTCTTGGCAATTTTTCAAAATAATTTGCCTATCTGAGTGCCCTTTTGGAGTGATTTTAAAATTGGCCGAAGTTCTACCGCTCCCACCTCTAGAAACGAGACTTCGCAAGTCGTGGAAATTTCACATTCCTGTAGCCACGAATCGAATTTAAATAAATTCAGCATAAATCAATCCACGATATTTCTCTCACATCAAGCGCACTCTTGAACACTTAACAAACAAACATCAACGTTATTTATCGGTGCAGTTTTATATAAAGCGGAATAAATCAAGAAGGTTGCCCACGCTATTTCTTTAAGATAATTGGATGCAATCGCGGACGAGAACGAGATCGCCACGGAACCGCTAATATCTAATTAGTCAATCCATTAGTCAGGGTAGTGAAGGGAGAGTGAGACAAGGTTGTATGCTAGTTCCAATATCGCTGATTCTACAATAGAGTCTCCGGTTATTTCTTCTTCTTGACTGGCTTTACAACTCGGGGTAAGTCTTCGCGATATTCACTATTGACCTCCATCTTCTATGATCCTGCGCTTACATTTTCCATTGTTGTACCCCAGTCCTAGATAAATCGGCTTCAACATCATCCTTCCGTCTTTTTCTGGGACGGCCTACTGATTTTCTGCCACCTGGTATATCAAAAAACACTGTCTTTAACCCTCTGTCTTCCTCTGATATTACCACATGATCTGCCCATCTTATCTGGTTAACTTTTATAAGTCTGACACTGTTTTCAGTACCATCTTCTTCTTCAGGTACCATCTCTGCTACGGAGGTTGGCAATCATCATAGCTATTTTAATTTTTGAGGCAGTAGCTCTAAACAGTTGTTTTGAGCATCCAAACCATCCTCTCAGGTTCTTCATCCATGAAATTCGTCTTCTTCCGATGCTTTTTCTGCCATCTATCTTTCCTCGCATGATGAGTCGCAGGATGCCATACTTCTTGCTCCGCATCACATGTCCGAGATACTGTAGCTTTCTTTCTTTAATTGTAAGTTCAACTTCCTTCTCTTTACCTATTCTTCTCAGTACTTCGTTGTTCGTAACTCTATCTACCCAGGAAACCCCCATAATCCTTCTATAGGTCCACATTTCAAAGGCGTTAAGTCTTCTCATTGTCTCTCCATTTAACGTCCATGATTCCACTCTACAGTATAGTACACAGTATACATAACATTTTGTTAGGCGTACTTTAAGAGCTAATGTTAAATCTTTGCTACATAGGACCTTTTTCATTTTCATAAAATTACAACGTGCTTTTTCGATTCTGACTATGATTTCTGCAGTGTAGTCATTATTTTCTGTTATAAGTGTTCCTAGGTAAGTGTACTTTTTTACTCTTTCGATCTGCTGGCCCACTACTATCAAGATTTCGTTAGTATTATTGTTGTTTTTACTAATTTTCAAAAACTTCGTCTTTTTGATATTGAGAGAGAGTCCGTACTCCCTACTACATCTTACTATTTTACTCATGAGTCTTTGCAGGTCTTGTAAACTATCGGCTATTATTATATTATTACTGTATCATCTGCATATCTGATGTTGTTAACTAAGACTCCATTTACTCCTATGCCGACTGTTTCATCTTCCACAGCTTCTCGCATTACCTCTTCAGAAAAAGCGTTAAATAATAGAGGTGATAGCATGCAGCCTTGCCTGACTCCTCTCTTTATTTCCATTGTTTCAGATGTTTCACTCAACGAAAAAGGTACGTAATATTATTACAAATGTTAATTCAGACAAAAAAAGCAATACTTAAAATTTGTCCAATTCTTGGTTTTATTGGAACAACAAAGCGATATTCATCAATTCATTATTTTCGTTAGTTGATCTAATGTATTACGTTTATTGAATGGATGAACATCCATTTATTAATATTACGAATATTGTTCACTGAGCTAACGAACACTATTCATTGAAACAACAACGTCGTTAATTGACCGATGAAGAATATTCGTTGTGTCAATAACAGTGTTATTTCTCCTGACGTATATAGTTTATTTCTACAATTATATCCGTTTATTCTTACAATTAATTCCGTTCATTCCCACACTAAATACGGTTATTCTTACAAGCAATTCTATTCATCCCTATAATCAGTTTCGTTCATTCCTACTATGAACGAATTTTATATTGATAATTACTGAATGCATTAGCTCAATGTATGATATTAATTGATTAATAATAATTTTGCAAATCCCCCTTTTTTGTCCTAAACCTAATGGATTTTACACTGTGTGATTTCTCATATATGACTTCACTTATACAGTGCGTTGGAAAAAGTGTTTCCCCCGTATTAACACTTTTATCCTTTTGGAGAGAAGGTGCAAAATTTCGATCGAATTCTTTTTAAACGCACTCTTTTTTTTTGGAATCCTGAGAAAACTAGTAAGTGTTTTTGAAAAATTTAAACGCAGAAAAAAAGATTACATTATTACCGAGGGCTGAAAGTCCCTTAGAATAAACCAGAAGGTTTTTTTGAATGGTATATTTGAAATAAAAATCATACTAAATTTTCTCTTTTTCAGCCCTGTGACTTATTAAAATAATCATTATAGAAGTTCTCAGGGACTTCAGACCCTCGATAATGCTGTAATATTTTATTCTGCGTTTAAATTTTTCAAAAATACTAATTAGTTTTCTCAGGATTCGAAAAAAATGAATACGATAATAGACACACGAAAACTTCCTTCCAGTACGGACTACACTTGGAAACGAAATGAAATTATTCGACACTTCGGCAGAGGTAACAGCATTGTTTAACAAAGAACGATAAGGAAAAGCAGTTACATTTCAAATGGTCAAGCAAAACATTTATTGTTTCAACAACTTCTTTTATTGTTACCATGAACGCATTGATTGTGGTTATTAAACGCAGTAGTAGATCGATTAATGCAGTCGTTGTCACAACAATCAGTTTACATCTATGGAATAATCAAATATTACTCTATATTAACAACATTTGTACATTGTTTTAATGAAATCTGTACGTTGCCACGATAAACCAAGGTAATTACTTCATCTACGAAATCAAGAAATTGATTTACTGCCAGAATTGCCATTATTTATTAAATATACTAAACTTATTGTCTGAATAAATTGAGTGTTATTGATTAATGCACTCTAGTTATTTTCACAATTATTATTCAATCATTGTGACAATAACCAAATACATTGTTCAACGTCTAAAAGTTTGTTGAAACAAAAAATTAAATTGTTGTTACAACCAAATACTATTCAATAATCACTATTAATCAATATTACGAACTAAATTTTTTTGAGTGCTTTTTTTTCAATTCTTAAGAGCACACAGTAGCGATCAACAGGTAGCAAAAAACGCCTTCCTAGATTGCGAAAGTTCTGCGAACTTTCAAAAGTGAGGCAACAGTGCCTCAACATAAATATAGACATTAATCATTCAGCCAGTTGAAATAAATTATATGGAGTCAATTACTTCGCATTCGCATTATAATCCATTCTCCAAAATATGACCAAAAATTTTCCTGTATTTTAAAATTCAGCAGTAACTCAAGATTTTAAATGCTTAAAGGAGTAGGAAAGTACTTACATAATATTATGAGTTTTCATTCTAACCCTTCAGTTGGGAAAATTACAATACGAATTAAATATATTGACAGAGAGTTTGGCGTATGTTTATCTTATTTGCTTTGAAGCCGTAATATTTTAACTTTCATAGTAAATACCAAAATTTTTTTATATAAGCACAACTAGTTTTATATCTCTCAAATTCATAATAAATATCTAACACAGAAATAGGTAAACAGCTTTTATAACACGTTTCAATTTATTCCTGTTAATAGACAGATCCTTATTTCAATATTTATTCAAATCTCAATAGCAATTTGTCCTTTTTCGCATCACTCCTGTGACTCCTCCTCAAGCTCCTGCTGTCCTGCTATTCGCGAACGCTAAAAACCGACCACGCTGACGAGCGGATTGTCGCCGGGAGTGTGTTTGCCTACTTGAAAAGCACGCTGCCTTACCATGTGCTCCTAAGGATCGTTCCGCATATGTGGCGACATCTACATGGGATTGCGTCAAGTTTTACCGGGAATGTACCGGAATATTGAAGTCGTAAAGTGATGCACACCAGAATATGTTTTTTAATCGCGGAGTAATTTACAAAAGTAAATAAAAACAGCTGTTGACCGTTTCTCACTACGATCAAGCGCGCTGACGCGAATTTGCTGCAAATCGAGTCGAAGGTAGGAGGTAGGGAGATAGTGTTGAGTACCCAAATATTCGACTCGATTTGCAGGAAGTTGACGCCCGCACGATTTAACGTAGTGTACAACGGTCAATAGCTGTTCTCATTCTCTTTTGTAAATTACACCGCGATTCAAAAACACATTCCGGTGTGGATCACTTTACGATTTGACAGACAAAAAAAGAATGTGTGTGTACTTTGTACGCACGTAAGAAGTTATACTTCTATTATATGATTTAAACGAAATTAATATACTTTTTATTTATATTTTGTTTAAATATTAAACTAATTTAGACTTACTACTTCTCAAACATTTTTATTAGAACAGTGCCAAAAATTAAAATAATAAAAGAATAAAACACACACAAACACATTAAACAAGCCACAAATGATGTCTGAAAATTAATTGTCGAAAATGTTTTTAACTAAATACGTATTTTCTGAAAATACAATTATATAATAAATATACTTACAATCATAAAATGTATTAAAAAAACAAAAAAGAAAGTTTCTATTGGGACTCGAACCAGCGCTGATAAGCGCGGTTGGTATTGGAATTCATTCGCCTTCTCCGCTTAGCCACGGACACTATGTGTCATTATTTACGAAGATCGACTAACTAAACGGATTAAACTTGTGATATTTTGATATTTTGAAAATTGATAAAATTATTTTAATTTTGAATTGAAATGATTTAGAATTGAAAAAGTACAACAAAACATAGAGTAAAAAAACAATATATTAGGTGAATATTGATAGAAATTTTGATGGTAATCAAATTATATAAATAAAAGTATTACATACTATGTATTTTGGCAGATCAAATAGGTAGGTTTATACCCATGATACATTAACAATTATTACGTACCTGTTGCTTTTAAAAACTATTTAAAAGTCACTACAATATTATAAACTTTTTTGTTTCTGTCCTCACAACAATAAAACTAATATATTATACATTTGTTTACCTTTACCTTTACCTCCAAACCACAGCTGCCATATCGGATAATTTTTGACATGTCATTTGAACATCCAATCAGAACAAAGTTATAATGCGCATGCGCCGGGCTGATAGGCTTTAACATATAAAAAAATCACCGTCTATCGCCGGTAAAGTATAACTTCAAAAAGAAATTGAAAATAAAAGTTGCCAATACTTTAAACGCGATTTCCTCGAAACAGCTTTCTTGATTCAAAAGCTGTAGACATTTTAATTCAAAAACTACTTAACCGACCCACCTTGGAATTTTGTACATATTTTCTTTAGACATCTTTCAGGTACCGCTGTCGAGGTTTTTTTCTTTTCTTATTTTTTTTAACAATAATAAATATGTTGATTTTCACCTTTTTTGCAAAAATAAACTTCGTTGTTTTAACTTCTGAGTTCTATCAAAAAGTCAAAAGTCGATAAAATTAAAAAACTCGACAGCGTTACCTTGAGAATCTTATAAGCTAATAATTTTTTTTTTTATTTTTCGTTTACTATCCAATATTTCGTTACAATAATGAGTTCTGGTGTCCACCTCAAAATTCATTGTTTTTGAGGTATCTTTAAAAATTTGCCACCGTTGGCGTACTATTCAATATTTTTCTTTGAATTTTTTTTAATAATCTGTCAAGTGTACTGAATGTATGCTTTTTTATGCTTATTTAATTTAAAAATAAAATATTTCCATCATAATTTCAAAAAGAATTCACAAAAATGTGCTAATCCTACGTCCTCCCCCTCTCTAGCTGACAAGATTTTGATAGGCAACCCATGCAAATA
The DNA here is from genome assembly GCF_917563875.1 of Diabrotica virgifera virgifera. Taxonomy (NCBI): domain Eukaryota; kingdom Metazoa; phylum Arthropoda; class Insecta; order Coleoptera; family Chrysomelidae; genus Diabrotica; species Diabrotica virgifera. The sequence continues at coordinate 209,032,040 of NC_065450.1, forward strand.
ATATTTATCTATGTATGAAATTTAATAAAAAAAAATGTTTCATCTGGAAAGCCGATGTGAGAAAGTCGACCTATACTACAACCACAATGAAGATGCATTGAAAAAAAAAAGAATGTGTGTGTACTTTGTACGCACGTAAGAAGATATTCTTCTATTATTTAGGTAATTTAAACGAAGTAAATATATTTAACAGGTTATTTGTATTTTATCTAAAAATTAAACTAACTTTCTTATCTACCACTTTCAAAAAATTTTTATTAAAATAACGAAAAATAAAAAAAGTATGAATCGTCCAGGATTAGAACCCGCGACCTTCCGTGTGCTTCCGTTCTCTGTCCCACCGCTCTGCCAACTACGCCATCGAGCCACTTGAATTGACACGTAAGTTTCGGATATAATTACACAACACGGCGACAAACTGTAAAAATGTTATGCCTACATATTTTATTATTTTACTACAGGGAAACACAAATCCAAAAACACAAGAATAATAAATAATACATTTCCTAAAACCACTAATATATTCTTTTAATGACTTATTTGCACGGTTACAGATACATACATACCTATCTTGAAAGATTAGCAATGAATTACATACTCTGTCAGAACTACATACTGTCAGTGTGCGCAGGCGCGTGGTTGATGTACAATTTTACCCTCAATCGATTCGCCGCTAAAGAAGAATATCTTCAAAAACAAACCAAGACACGTTAAATGCTACTAGGAACACTTCCGAATCATGATCTACAATGTATAAACTTTGTAAATCATGATTTGATATTTACAATTTATATACATTTTAAATCATGATTTGAAAATGCTCCTCGTAACATTCAACGTATCTTGGTTTGTTTATTTCTAGTGGATCTTTATTGCGATTTTAGTATAGATTCTGATCTTAGACTAATACTAGTAAAAATACTAATAAAACTACAGTGGAACCCCGATAAGTCGGCCCCCGATAATCCGGAAGTCCAGCTATCCCGGACCGATTTTCATCAGACAAACATTTTCAACAATAAAAATGTATGTAACATAATATTTGAGAGATAATGTGTATTTGTGTAATTTGAACTATACGATAGTAAAAATGATTCATGGCAAACGGCGGCAGAGCGACGTTCATTGTCACGGATTATCGGAAGCAACAAGCACCTGTATTCCTTTATTTATTTCAAACTGTCTTAGCATTGTTCAAAAAAGACTAAAACACTATTTAAAAAATTATTTTTTAAACAATGGTCTTAGTCTCTACTGTTCTTAAATAACTTAACATTGTTCCGATTGTGACCGTATTGTGTGTAGTAGGTACAGTCGTATTTTTCGCTTCCATTCTGTAATCGTGCTTCAGATAGGTTTGTGTTTGTGTGTTTTTTTATCTACGCATGAGGTTTTTACCAAGAAATGAACAATACTCTATACTCTATACACTATACAACTATACGTAATTTAGATGTGTACTAACTGTGCATATATTATATTTCATGTTATTTCAATTATACCGCAGTATATCTGTAAGTATACCGTACTTTATTAATTTTTACCATATTATCCGGCTAACCCGGATTTTCGATAACCCGGATCGGCCGCGGTCCCGATTAATCCGACTTATCGAAGTTCCACTGTACGTATATTATTTTTGATTTTATCTCCTCAATTAGGAAAATTATAATAGATACTAATTATGATAAATATGTTGACAAAGAAATGCTTGTTTGTTTTTAATCCCTCAGATTTCAAATTTCCTAGTAAATACCAAAAAGAATTGTTTATATCTGTGGCTTGGTTCTAAAAGGGCCAGTGTAAAAAACTTTACATTTGATAAAACTTCAGTTAAAGTTTTTGCCAAAAATACTTTTATTTATGTTAGGGGAGCCCAAGCGGGGATTTTTGCAGTTACTCGAGCGCGTCAGATTATTACATGGGGAGAAACCTCGTACCCTGAAAATGTACCTCTACCATATATTAGCTCTTAATGCAGGGGAGTTCGTGAAGGGGGGCCGAAAAACAAAATCTATCCTTAGAAAAACTCGAAATCGTCAGATTAAGATAAGGTAAGTTAAGTTCATGCAAAACAGTGTACATTTCAAAAAGCTGACGATTTAAGCGGGGCGTAAGGAAATGTGCGAGTCCCAAAGTTTCACAAGAAAAAAGCGAATATTTCGCGAAATGAATGACAGACCGAAAAACTGAAAAATACGTACTCAATATTTTTCAAAAATCGATCGAATGATACCAAACATGACTTCCCACGGAGAGGGGTGGGAAGTAAATTTAATATTTTAAATACGAACCCCGCGATATTTCGAGAAATGAACTTCAGATCGAAAAACTGAAAAATACACTTATTCAATATTTTTGAAAAATCTATCGAATGGCACCAAACTAGGGATGGGAAAAACCTACTGGTTTAAACCTAAAATCGGTTATTTTCTCTTCGCAATAATCGGTTTAACGGTTGTATTCTTTTGTCCCGGTTATAACCGGGTTTCGTTGAAAAGGTATTTGTAATAATACTACACCGAGAGAACAATTTCTTTTCTCCTAAAACACCGATTTCTTTGAGCAATATTTCTTAAAAGTTAACATATCCTATTAACTTAAACATACCGGTTCACATATAAAGAAACGAGTTTTCTAAACACAACTCAATAATTTCTTACAGATAATTTCTTCAATACTAAGAAATGCATTAATAGTTACATTTCATTTTCTTATCCTAAAGTTTTTATTTCTTAAATTGAAAACTACAAATATTTTGCAGTATAAGAAATATAATGTTAAGTTAATCCATAGTTATATTTGTGAACAAGAAATTTTCTTGCAATCAAATAAACATTTTAAACCACAAGAAATAATTCTTCAGAAATACCCTCTGTAGTAACTGTGGTTATAAAATAAAAACTTTGTCATTAATGCCGAAATGTTACTTGCAAAGAGATTTTCTTCCACAAAAGAATTGCGCAGATTAACTATTTATGATTTAGTCGTCAGTGTTTGTCAAGATGGCGTGATATGTTCATGTTCATATAGATGGATTTTTGATTTATTGGTGTTCTTTAAAAATTAACGGATATTTTGAAGGTACGTACATATATAGGTATTAAATAAAAGCAAATTGAGCAATTTAAGATTTAATAATAATATTGTTTCGTATACGAATGGTTAAAAAAGAAACATAATAGTATCTTTATATGCTTTTTAGGTATAATGATGGACGACTCTGAAATAAAGGAGCTTATTATTCTAACTGGGAAATATGCCACAATTTAAAGCTGGGACAGAATGATATAATATATAGCTTCAGCACAATATTAAGAAAGGAGTTATTAACCAACTGCGGGACCTTCCAGAAACGGTAGAACTTCATACATGTAAGTACCTTTTTAAAAATGTGTATACTTATGAGTATCAGCTATAATAGGTTTCTTGAATGTATCGTCTTCTATAAAAATATACAATACAACGCTATATCAAACATGGCGGGTGCAACGCTAAGGATGTTTTCTGTTAATTTATTTGAGATAAAGAAATCAGTTAGTCTAAAAGAAATATATGTTTATGGTTAAGAAATGTTATTGCCGAAAACCGTGAATTAGTTAATATGTATTAAATGACTTAGATGTAAACTAATAATACTTTCCCGTAATAAAATTTCTTAATGATTAGGTATGCTGTCTCTTTTAGATTATAAAAATTAAGAAAATTACATATTAGTATGTCTGCTTCAATGTTTTACATTGGTTGTATTTTCCCTCATGTTTTAGCTAAACAATGTTTATTGTGTGACTTAATATTATACAGATAAATAATTAATATTTCATTAACAAAAAGAAAAAAATAATCAAAGATGTGTAGGTTAAATAATGCCATGTTTGAACTAAATATGATTGATTATTATTAGTATTAATAGTTCTTATGTGGGGCCGTGTATTTGTTTTTTTGTATTTCCTAAATTTGTCAAAATAAATATCTATATCTTTATAAAAAAATTTTTATTAAAGTAAGTTTACTCTTTCTACATAACGATTTTGTTTTAGTGAATTGCTGATATACAAGGAGCTATTAACAAAAGAAGGAAAATTTGAGGAAGTTGGATTCGCCTCTCCATCCATTTATTGTTGTGTAGAAGCCAGTGGTTTAAGAGTGGAGAAAATATTTGTATGTAATAATAACGTTTTATATCTTGTTTTATTAATAAATAATGATTTTACCTTAACACAATGATTTATTTCGCCGTATGTAATATCACTTTATTTTCAAGAAATATTAACTTAACTCTAAATATACGTTTATCTCTGTGAAATATATTTCTTAACATTAAATACATTAATTATTAATAGTAAAATAATAATATTCCTTACTAAGAAATATTATTGCTCAGAAAGAATAGTTTTTATTTTTCACACTTGACTATTGACATTGAAAGTGGGTGAATGACTTTTTCTAATTACCAAAAATAATGTTCTGACTAAGAATATCAACTTACCGATTACTAATACGAATCTCCAAGGATTTCCCTACGTTTTCAAAACGATACACCCGTACAGGAAGTATTAAATGAGTTAAAATGTAAATGTAATTATACAAATATACAAACATGTTAAAAGAAATACATGATAAATTTTTTTGATGGTAGTAAAAATAAACGATAAATTGCATTATCCAATTTATTTTTAAGTAAAATATTTATGTTTTTATTATTATTTTTTAAATCCCATTTGAAAGAGTCTGGAAAATTTTTCATAAGTTGAAATGGTTGGGCTAAATTTTATATTATTGCAATATAAGATATTAATCTTACGCTATATTATATTTAATAATAATTAGAGAGCGGAATATATGCAAAGTGCATATAGATTCATATATTACATATTTTCAGACAACAAACACAACATTGCATATTTAAGCTAAACACGATTTATTTTGCATATAATTTTAAAAATAAATTATATAAAAGTTTAAAATTTTCCTCTCTTAGTTGGAATTTTATAACTTCGATATGAACGAGCTGGTTATTTATCTATCTATCGCTCATCTGGACTTTCCCATTACTACCTGAATTTAACAATTATGGGTGTTCCCAGAAAAATATTATTTTATTAGCGTAGCAAGTCGTAGGTACCTACCTGCTTTTAAGGGTCTAATAATTATTTTGTCAGTTTCCGGCCAATATTTGTTTAAAGTAAACGTTGTATCGTATTTAGTGTTTTTGAAGTGATTGGTATATATTAAATTTAAATATGTCTACCATTCAAAAAAGTGCTTGGATAAAGTGTTTTCCCGAGTTAAAGCTAAGTGGAGACAAAGTATTTTGCAAGGCCTGTTCCAAAATCGTAAGTTACGTTCATTTTCACATTTCATTTTTTAAATGAGGAACTGACAAACAAAAGCATCATGTCCCACAAAAGAAATTTTTCTGGAAAGAGTGTTTTTATTCGACAAATTCGCTTTAACTTCTATAAAGACGGACATAGAGAGAAGCATTAAAATACAAAAATCCATCAAATTGTAGACAATTCCGCTTTTGTTCTTCAGCTTAAGTAACGTACTTTGTTCTTTAAGTAACGTACAAATTGCTAAAGAACTTATGTTCATAAAAGTTAATTTTAGTTTTTTACCAGATCTAATAAAGTCATTAGAAAAAAGGAATTTACAATTAAGTGATTCGGTTAATCTTGTTAACACTTTTTCTGCTCATTGTCAAAAAATTCCCGGAAATACAGGGATTACAATTAGAAATAAATTAAAAAATGTTTTAGAAAAAAATGAGGGCTTCGATTGTTTGAGGAAAGTTGTACGTATTTTTGAAGGCAACTTTTCTGAAGATCTTACGACTTAATATATTGTTTTATTTTTGAGTATTTTTAATATGCATTTGCATATTAAGACAAATTTAGAAAAAATACCTGCATATTTGTAGTAAAAGTAATGCATATATATGCGCATATTTTGGTAATGTTGTGTTGCATATATTCCGCTCTCTAATAATAATTAATAAATATATAATAATAATAAAATAATAAATAAATATAATAATAGAATAAAATGGTTTTATTAAAAATTATGTTCTATTTAAATTGATATTAATGTTCTTTCGATAGTACTAATTTTAATCATATATATATATATATATATATATATATATATATATATATATATATATATATATCGAGTGTCGAGTCGAGTGGAGTATCACAAACTAAAGTGCATTGTAAATGTAACATTGCAACCTATTGGATTAAAAAAACCGAAAACGGGTTTTTGGAAAAATCTTTTTTTTTTAACCGCCAGGTTAAACCGTAAGCAAAAAAAACCGGTACCTATAACCGAAAACCGGTGTTTTGTCAAAAACCGCCATCCCTACACCAAACACGACTCCTCACGGAGGTGGGGTGGGGGATTACTTTAAAATCTTAAATGAGAGCCCCCATTTTTTATTGCAGATTTGGATTCCTTACGTAAAAATAAGTAACTTTTATTAGAGACATGTTTTAGAAGTATGGGTAGAATGGCGCTATAATCTAAAAAAACGATTGTTGGAAATGGAAAATAAATTAAAAATGGACAACTCTACATTTCTACAAAATGGACAAGTTTAGGACCTACTCTTCACAACCCAATAGGTCCCCAAAGCGGTCGAGTGACTGCACATTTAGCATACTTTGCTCCCCTACCATTATAGTTTCATTGTAATGCAGACTGTATTCATCAAATTTTGCCCAGAGGATAATATATTTGAACAGAATAAGACTGTGTTTTTATTTTTCTTCTGGATTTAAACATTTCTAAAAAAAAAAGGACATTGGCCGTTCTTGCCTAAATTTTTTTATTTGTATATATTTTCTATTGAGATATTGGCCATTATAACTATAACAATAATAAATATAGTGGCTTTATACTAATATTTTATTATGTAGCAACATAGTTAATTGTATACAAAAATGACAGAAATAATATATAATAATAGGAATATACAAATGGTAGTAAAAGATACATAAAAATAAAATTATTATTATTAAATTAATGGGACAAACTATTTCAATAAACTTTCCTTATCCTGAAAAATCACTTTTTCCTCCGGAGCTTCATCTGGAATATATTCCAGTATATTATTATTTGCAATTATGTGTTAGCCTGCCTTAGTTTCCTTCATTATGTCTCAACTGTTAGAACTTTTCCTGTTCTTCTATAGAATTTACTATGAAGAGGTTTTGTCCATGGCTTGATAACTGGTAAAATTCTGTGAAAACTCTTTTCGCGCCTTTTGAGTAAATTTTTCCAAGCACTTGTTCCAACATTTGCAGTGTGCCTTTAGTTGCTTAGCTGGTATTGTTTTTCCCGAATCCAATATATACTCTTTACCTTCTGATTTTAGTGATTTTCTCACGTTCCGTATCCAATTGGTAGGACTGCGTTTTCATTTTCCTGTAATTTTTTCTTTGTCTTGTTTTCTTCTTCCTCTGTTACTATCTACTAAAGTTGTATTGTAAATACCTTTAAACTGCTCGACTACATACTCGTCATCTGTGGGTACATATTCATCATCATTATCTTCAAGCGGTCCTGGATCGCTAGAATCTGTATTTTCTGTGAGTCCATTATTTCTGACTCATGCTGATTCTGTATGACCTGCCATTACTATAACCTACCTATAATACCTAATCTTTCTTGTCCTTAAATTAATGTCTATTTTACTAGACTCAAAAAAATTTAGTTCGTAATATTGATTAACAGTGATTATTGAATAGTATTTCGTTCTCACAACAATTTAATTTGTTGTTTCAACGAACTTTTAGACATTGACGAATGTACTTGGTTATTGTCACAATGATTGAATAATAATTGTGAGAATAACTAGAGTACATTAATCAATAACACTCAATTTATTCAGCCAATAACTTAGTTTCGTATATTTAATAAATACTGTTAATTGTGGCAGCAACTCACGTTCTTGATTTCGTAGATGACAAGCAATTTCCTTGGTTTATCGTGACAACGTACAGATTTCATTAAAACAATGTACAAATGTTGTTAATATAGAGTAATATATGATTATTGAATAGATGTACACTGATTGTTGTGCCAACGAATGCATTAATTAATCTACTACTGCCTTTAATTCCCACAATCAATGCGTTAATTGTGACAATAATCGTGGTTGTTGAGACAATAAATGTCTTGCTTGACCATTTGAAATGTAACGGCTTTTCCTTGAAAGTGCCGAATAATAATTGCATTTTGTTTCCAAGTGTAGTCCGTAGTAGAAGGAAGATAAGGATAAGATATTACTTATTTTTTATATTTGAATAAAAGTAAGTTTTTTCTGATAAGGTAAATACGGGAGAACATTCTAATTAAAAATAAACTTGTCAGTGTCTTATGTTTGTAAGTGTTTACTTTTAATATTGTCTTGTGATGTTATTTATAAGATGAACTAAAAATGAATTTTCGAATCCTGAATGAAAAAAATAATTAGTATTTTTGAAAATTTAAACGCAGAATAAAATATTACAGTATTATCGAGGGTCTGACGTCCCTGAGAACTTCTATAACGATTATTTTAATAAGTCACAGGGGTGAACAAGAGAAAATTTAGTATGCTTTTTTTATTTCAAATATACTATTCAAAAGAAACTTTTTGTTTATTCTAAGGGACTTTCAGCCCTCAGTAATAATGTAGTCTTTTATTCTGCGGTTAAATTTTTCAAAAATACTTATTAGTTTTCTCAGGATTCCAAAAAAATGAATGCGTTTAAAAATAATTCAATCGAAATTTTGCCCATGCGCTCTCAAAAATGATTAAAGTGTTATACATTTTTGAAATCATCATTTCAAACACTTTTAAATGAGCTGTCACATGATGTACCTTCCCATTAAAAAAAAATCAAAGTTACGCCTGTCACCTGAAGAGGGGTCGTGTAAAGTTCGAAACATTGATGTTATAATATACTTTGATAATTTTAAAAATCGACCTGTCTGAGCGCTTTGCTTATGTGCTAAAAATAAATAAGTTAATAAGGGGGGGGGGAGTGTAACACTTATTCCAGTGCACTGTATAAGCGATATAATAATTATGAGAAATCACACAGTGTAAAGTCCTAAAGGTTGAGGACAAAAAAGGGGATTTAGAAATTATTATTAATCAATTAATATGATACATTGGGCTAATGCATTCAGTAATTATTAATATAAAATACGTTCATAGTAGGAATGAACGAAACTGATTGTAAGAGTGAATAGAATTGCTTGTAAGAATAACCGTATTTATTGTGCCAATGAACGGAATTAATTGTAACAATAAACGGAAATAATTGTAGAAATAAACGAAATACGTTAGGAGAAATAACACTGTTATTGGCACAACGAATGGCCTTCGTCGGTCAATTAACGACGTTGTTGTTTCAATAAATAGTGTTCGTTGACTCAATGAACAGAGTTCGTAATATCAATTAAGTGAGATTATGGTATACATAATGAATGTTCGTCCATTCAATAAACGTAATACATTGGCTCAACTAACGAAAATAATGAATTGATGAACATCGCTTTGTTGTTCCAATAAAACCAAGAATTGGACAAATTTTAAGAATTGCGTTTGTTGTCTGAATTAACATTTTTATTGATATTACGTACCTTTTTCGTTGAGTGAATTCCAAAACTTACTAACGGCGCCGATACTGCTGATGTCACAGTTGTAGATATGTGTCAATTGAAGCTAGAAGCGCCAATGTATAGATTGACCCACTGAATATTCCACTAAATAATAATGTCAGTCATTGATAAAAGGGCCAATGTATATATTGACCCACTGAATATTCCGCTAAATAACAATATTACTAATCAATAAAAGGGCCAATTTCAAGTATGGCCCTTTTACCAAAACTGATGTTAATTATTTCATTATGACATTGGCCACCATGACACTAATATTACGGCTTTCTGGTTGAAATTGACATTGGCCCTTTTAGCATATGAAAGTATGTATCAAACGATGTTTAATACACTGGTATACTCAAAACAGCAAAAAATTGACATTGGCTCTTTTAGCTCCAAGTCATAGATATACAATTGAGTGGCTTCGTATCAAAGACGAACATGTGTAAAAAATAAAAATTTAGTTAGTCGTGGTTTTTTTATGGAATTTTTGAAGTTTTACTTCTTTACGGGCGTAATGACGGTGAAATTTTATATGGGAAAACCTAGCGACCGGGCGCATGCGCATTATAACTTTGTTCTGATTGGAAGTTCAAATGACATGACAAAAATTATCCAATATGGCAGCTGTGGCACAGCTGTGGGACTGTGCATGGTTTGGTTATAATGTATGCTTGTTGCGTTTTAAAATTTGTAGGAAGAGAAACAACAAACAAAAAGTTAGTTAATGGTTATACTGCCTTTTTAAATAGTTTTCATATTATATTTTTGGACTTATTTACATAGAAGAGATGATTGTTGCATGCCAATGTGAAAGCTCATCAAACTGTGCCTAGTATGAGTGCCGCAGATCTCGCTTATTCAAAGCTAAAGAATCTTTCACTGGTAAGTGTTTTATAAATAATTGATCAAATTTTGTTATGATATTTGAACATAGCCACTTTGCACGACGCAAGTGATTGCGAAATTTATTAGTCGTTATACGGGCTTCGATACCTACCTTGAACCTACCAAAATACATAAGTAGTATGTAATACTTTTATTTACATAATTTGATTACCATCAAAATTTCTATCAATATTCACCTAATATATTGTCTTCTTACTCTATGTTTTGTTGTATTTTTTCAATTCTAAATCATTTCAATTCAAAATCAAAATAATTTGATTTACATAAGTTAAAAATGTCAAAAGGTTAATCTGTTTAGTTAGACGATCTTCGCACATAATGACAAGCTGTCTCTGTGGCGAAGTTTTAATGCGGGTGAATCCCAATACAACGCAAATACCAGCCGCGTGGTAAGTTGGTTCGAATCCCAATAGAAACTTTTATTTTTTTATTTTTTTTTATACATTTTATGATTGTAAGTATATTTATTATATAATTTTATTTTCAGAAAATACGTATTTAGTTAAAAATTTTTCCGACAATTAATGTTCAGAAATCATTTGTGGCATTTTTAATGTGTTTTTTGGCACTGTTTTAATAAAAATGTTTGAGAAGTAGTAAGTATAAATTAATTTAATATTTAAATAAAATATAAATAAAAAGTATATTAATTTCGTTTATAATCATATAATCATATAATAGAAGTATAACTTCTTACGTGCGTACAAAGTACACACACATTCTTTTTTTTGTTCTTTTCAATAATAGTTTCCTTCAAACACGGACGCAAATACGTTATTTTCAGCTTCACAGTTAAATGTTTGTTTCAAAAACGGACTCCTGCCTCCTGCTATGAAGGTTTATTTCAAAAACGGACATCTCCCCAACAGCCAAATGAGAATGCTGTACCTAATGTGATCACATGACTGCGAAATCAACAAATCAACTAAAATTATCGATTTTCATAAAAAGAATAATAGCAGCTGTGTACAAGAAAACAATGTATCTCAATTTATCTTGCACGACACATGTCAATATGAAGCTACTCAATTATTCGTCTTGTATCTCGCAAATGCATAACAAAATATCAAACACAGAAATATTTAAACACCTTTTATAACACGTTTCAAATTATCCCCGTTAATAGACAAATCCTTATTTCAATATTTATTCAAATCTCAATAGCAATTTGTCCTTTCTCGCATCACTCTTGCGGCTCCTCCTCTAACTCCTGCTGTCCTGCTATTCGCGAACGCTAAAAACCGACCACGCTGACGAGCGGATTGTCGCCGGTAGTGTGTTTGCCCACTCCGAAACCACGCTGCCTTACCATGTGCTCGTAAGGATTGTTCCGTATGTGTGGCGACATCTACATGAGATTGCTTCAAGTTTTATCAGGAATGTACAAGGTGTTATCCGTATTTTTCATCAGGGTTATCTTTTTCTTTATCCTTATGAGGGGATATAATGTATTTGGGGTCATACCAATATTATTCCTCTTTATAGACCTGTCTTGGTCAACTGTCAGACATCTTGTTTTTGACCTTTCTTTCCTCAGTCTTTCGGGAAATTAAAATATGTAATTTTTGGTATTTGAAATAGATAGAAAAAACAGATATAAACACACTGTTAAATTTATATACAAATAATACTTACTATCAGTAAAAAATCGATATTTTAAGCATACGTTTGTTGTAGCAAAGAACTATTCTTTATTTGGAGCTTTATCATTTTCATTTCTATTTTTCGTAAGGCAGGTAGCGGAAAAATGCAGGAACAGGGAGAGCATAGGCTAAGATGGTTTGGTCATGTTCAGCATCGATTTTTAATCTTCATTAATAATCACGCAATCATCGTTAATCACCCAATACGAAGAATTGCTGATTTGTAAGTTTCTGGGAGGAGTAGGGGAAAGACGTCTTAGGCAGGACATGGACGGCGAGAGCTATATGTGCTTTTTACGGGTTTGACTCCGCGTTGAATAATTCTGGTTTTTAGAAAAACAATTATTTTGACTACGTTTCGGCAAGGTCGCACGTGCCATTATTAAGTCAGTCAGTTTCGCTTGTCGCAGTTACTTGAATTAAACTGACTCTTTTCATGATACGGTCACTTTTATACCTAGTCGACCTTGACGCGCTTCTACCTGGCTTCTACGCTGAACGGCTCCTGGCTCTTGTTATTGGCACTGTATAGGTTGGAGGGGCAGGAGGGGTAGTACCCGTCGATGTAGTTGCCCGATTTATTTTGGTCTTTTTCTTCAGTACCGTTTTCCATGTTGTAGGAAGCCTTTGAGCATCATCTCTTTGGTTTAGACTGTTGGGTATTTTCCTATTTCTTTTGATTTATAGGTTAGCTACTATCGTCGTTTGGTTCAGGTTTATTGTATGTCCTGTATTTGCGAAATGTCGTACAAGGGATGAAGTTTTCCCTATCCTTTCAATGGCGGTGTTCTTCTTGTCTAACATGGATTCTTCGGTTGGTCTGTCCGATGTACGATTTTTCACAATCTCCACATGGAATCGCGTATACTTCTTGATTTTCTAACGATATTTTGTTTTTTGTTGTTGGTAGCAAAACCGAATAGAAAGATACAGAGAAAAGTATATGGCCCGGTGTAAGAGGCAGGTGGCACATGGAGAATCAGGAAAAACGACGAGATTAATGAGTTGAATGAAGGATAGGATACTATAAGATTAGGCTAGGACAGTACTGGGAATATATGGCTGGGACATGTTCAGAGACAAAAGATGCAAAAACAGCAAAGAAAATATTACAATAGAAGCCGATGCCGATAGGATGACGAAAAAAAGAAGGCACATGAAAAGATTTATTCAAGACTGCTTTATAGATTTTGATAAGACCTTTGATAGACTTTTACAACATCTATATTAGAATCAATAAGCTTCTATTCTGGAAGACAAAGAAGGAGACAAAATTTTCATTGAAAGGGGTGTCAGACCCACCAAATTTCAGTTGCATATGTCAACTGGCTTTAGAGCAATAAATAAATCGTCATGGTCGTCTTCATATGATCAATCCGGTTCCGAGACTTCACATTGTCTTTGTGCAATATTCGTTCAAAAGAAAGGTAAGAACAAAAAAGGATAACAAATGGGAGAAGAACAACTTAAAATAATCTGCTATGCGGACGATGCAATATACTAATCTCTCAAAGTGAAGATAATTTACAACGTATGCTGCACCATTTCAACATAATCGCCAGAAAATTTAACATGTTAATTTCCTCACAAAAGACAAAATGCATGGTTATAACAGCAGATCCAATAAGATGTAAATTGGAGCTGGAAGGTCAGATAATAGAACAAGTGATGGAGTTTAAATACCTAGGCATCACACTATCTAGCTGCGGAAGGCTCGAAACAGAAGCGGAAGATCAAGTGAATAGAGCAAACAGAGCCGCAGGTTTCCTGAATGACACAATATGGAGAAATAAAAATATCAATGGTCATCAGACCAATAATGACATACGCGACAGAAACACTACCCGACACAGAGAGGGCAAAAAGATTGCTCGAAACATCGGAGATGAAAACCCTTCGAAGAATCGATGCTAAGAGTCTATGGGACAGAGGTAAAAGTACAGATATACGACGGAGATGCAAGGTGTATAACAATAATAACTGGGTAAGAAACAGAAGAATAGAATGGAATGACCACATAAGCCGAATGACAACAAATAGGATAGTCAGGACAGCGAGAGACGGTTCCCCAATAGGAAGACGATCAGTGGGAAGACCACTAAAACGATGGAACGACAAATTACTAGAGGCACATTAAAAAAACAGACAGAGTCATGTCTGTACAAAAGGAAGAAGAAGAAAAAGAAGAAATAGATCGTCAGTTGGTCTAGTTGTTTTGAAAAGTCTACAGTCAGCTTTTTTCTGTACATTTATCGAGGAAAATATATCATCATTTATGCAACTCTTCGCTAGTTCATAATGAACTACCAAGGACTCACCACGAGGAGGTGGTTGCATGTCGAGTCCCACCCGTGCCCTCCCTTCCACCCAACCATGAGAGCACGTTGTTCTTTTTGCTTAGGCTTTGAACTCTTTCTTAGAGTCAAACTTAGGCCGTATTGCTCTGTCAAATAGTCTAGTTCTGATTATTTGATCCCTTTTCTTTTCATCGCACACTTGTAATGCTGATCGTGTGACTTCTTTTACTGCTCTTTCGACAGCTTCCAGATTTAAACAAAGTAGATTTGAGTATGGATCAGAAATATTTATACGACATATGCAGAATAGTTACTAAAGGAGAATCACCACCAGGATTTGGGGATATAAGTCCTGGAAAGTTGAATAATGCACGGTGGGTGACAACTGCCAATCGTGTACTCCGATTGTACATTGCATCTAGTTCACCATCAGATCAGTTGAAAGATTTAGCCAAATATGTTGCCTTAGTTTATGCTCCAAGCTGATTCACTATCAAATGCAGTCACAAACTGAAGGATGGTTCAAGCAACCTTTGTAAAATGCTGGACTTTTCATCATTTATATGTCACACGAACAAAAGAAAGTGATTCATAAGTGCATTCAAAATAATTCATACTTCGCACACCCCGAAAATATGCTTGTGGCAATGCTCTCCGATGACAGGGAACACATTCGTCAGCTTGCGATCAGACGAATATTAAAAGCTAGAAGAAAAAACGACAGAGAAAGAATTCGACTTTTTGAAATTCCTAAAATAAATTTTTCTGCCAAAGAATACGTATATTTAATTGAATGGCAGTTTATGGATGTAACTGAGCCTCCTGTTACCATGCATCTATCAGAAGAGGACCCCAACAGAATCTTGGTTGACGGCTTGTCAGATATTCTTGCAGAAGGTGTGCTGGAAAAATTACCGACACATACTCAAGCTGTCAAAAGAGCAGTAAAAGAAGTCACACGATCAGCACTACAAGTGTGCGATGAAAAGAAAAGGGATGAAATAATCAGAACTAGACTATTTAACAGAGCAATACGGCCTAAGTTTGACTCTAAGAAAGAGTTCAAAGCCTAAGCAAAAAAACAACGTGCTCTCTTGGTTGGGTAGTGGAAGGGAGGGCACGGGTGGGACTAGACATGCAACCACCTCCTCGTGGTGAGTCCTGGGGAGTTCATTATGAACTAGCGAAGAGTTGCATAAAAATGATGATATATTTTCGTCGATAAATGTACAGAAAAAAGCTGACTGTAGACTTTTCAAAACTTTTCAAGTCTTCAAATATTAGAAAAGATAAGTGGTATAAAAATATTGTATTTAACCTTAAAATCACGTAAATTGGTGGTTCTTGCGCATACTGAAGATGTTGTATAAGACAAATGAAACTGTTTGGGGTTATTCTATTAGTGTTAACAAACATATATAACGCTACCGGGTCATTCTATCTCATTTCTTAATGTGTACAAAATTATTTCCAAAAAGTTACTTTTTACCAAAAAAACTGAAATTTTAAGTCAAATGCGCAGACTGAAGATATTTTTTTTCAGCAAAAATATTTTGCAGTTTTCTTTTAGGACCCCAAATACAACTTTTATAACCTACCCCGTTTCGATCGGATAAAAAAATATTTTTTCGGCCCACCCTACTCTCTGGCATTAGGGAGAAGGTGGGATTAGGAAAATCATACAAACTATGTTATAAAATATTGATGACATCGAAATTATTAGACAAAAGAACCATGATGACTATCTAAGACTCCCATGGCTGGAACAAGATGCAAAAACAGCAAAGAAAATACTTCAATGGAAGTCAATACGCATACGAAAGAAAGGAACACCCAGAGCGAGATGGTTGTATGATGTAGCAGGTCACCTGAAAACCATGAATATAAGAAAATGGAGGAGAAGAACACAAGATAAATCTGAATGGAAGGACATAGCCAGACATGCTATGTCTATCATAGCCCATCCAGGGTTATGATGCCAAAAGAAGAAGAAGGAGAAGTAGTGGTAATATTAGTAATTCATGTTATTTGTCATTTACCTGCTGGTTTTTTATCGACTTGAAGAAGGATATTGACTTGGAGAATAGAAATGTTTCCGTTTTATTGAAGGACAACTTCACAATCTAGGCCTTTGCCAAATTTTTTAACTAGACATCAAACATATGACACCCCAAGTAGCACCGAACGGTTTATTAAGTATTTTAAAAATGCTTTAAAACTGTAGAATAAAACTAAAATTAAAACCATTTGTTTTTAAGTAAACCTTAAAGTTGCAATAAAACCGCTTTCAGCATAAAAGGGCCCACTCTGAAAGAGGTCATTAAAACCAAAAACAAAAACCTTCTTAAAAACTTGGTTTTCTCAAGCAACTAGTTTTAAAGCTGCTGTGAAAGTGCTTCTAAAACCATGTTAAAAGAGACTTTAAGTGCAGGCAGTTTTATAGCAAACTCAAAAAGGTTTCTGAAATGGAGATTCTTAAAGACAATTTACCATATTAAATGATTCTTTAAACCCATATACTCCATATAGGCCAATAAATTTTTACATGTGTTATGATAGGTAGATACGTATTTGTAACCATAAAATAATAAAAAGTACTTTTTATTTTTTGTAATTTTGGACTGTCAAGGTAGAAAAACACTTGCTCACCCAACTTTATTGATAATGTTAACAGAAATAGTTCTAAATAACTCACGCGCCCTAAAATTTCTGACTTTTGGCGATTAAAAAATAATAATAATAAAAAAATTTAAATCCGAAAAATATTAATTTGAAAAAAAAAATTATGTGCAATTTTAATGTTTTAATGTTGAAATAAATCGAATTTATATCTTTCAAGTCGCTTATTTATAATTTTTATATAAGCCTTATATTGTAATCCATCATTAGTCTGGGCTGATTATCGGAGAATAGGCCATTTTTTGGAAAAGTTATTTACCAGCAATTTTATTGCTGGAATTGAATCTTATGATTGTATATATTAATATATGGTATGCAAAGTCCGCAGATAGTGTGCTACTTTTTTTATAAACAAAATGGCGCCCGAAAATCGTGTTTTTTTCAATTTTTGCTCTATAACTCCAAAGATTTTAACTTTACACCAAAAACATTCAAATAAAAATTCACCGCAACTAAATTCTTCATAGGGATGTGTTTTTTCTGATTTACTTCGACGAAAACTTTCCCCGGAAAAGCGGGTTTTTCCAACAAAATCTTTAATTTTCAACTAAACTTTTAGATAAGTAATTGTTAATCAATAATTAAATAACTTGGTAATGTAAAAGCCCTTTTTGTGTAAATTATAATTTCAGAAGCCGATGGAAAGTGATTAAACAGTTTAGCAACAATTGAATTGTTAATTAAAAATGTACGGTCCCTATAATAACGACAATAATTACGATACATAAGAATAATTATGATTTTTTCATAAAAAGATACTATACCTATCTAATGTACTTTACAGAATTGAAATTAGATTATTTAACCGGCCTCAGGAATATTTTAAAATTATAAAGAATTTTTTGGCTTATAAACAATTAGAATATCTCGGGAAATATTAAACTAAATTAAATTGTAAAAACGTCACTCGAAAAACAGCGGCAGGACGCTTCTTTTAAAGAAAAACGTTTAATTATGATGAGTAGTTCCTGAGATACAACCGGTCAAAGTTGACCGGAATTTACGGCAAAGATATAAACATTAGGATCATAATTTTTAAACCATCACCTTTTTATTTTTGTCCTCTTTCTTCACACCAATTTTCATATTCTTAAAATGCTCATAACATATATTATTATAATAAAAACTATCGATAATACGTGTGAAAATTGCCAAAAATAGCAAAATTCCAATCAAAAATTAGGTTGGAGAAAATGTAACCCTCAAAGTTCAAAATCGGTATACGTTAAAAAAATACATTTTCTCGGCTTCCCATGGAGCAATTTCCTTCATTCTTTTTTTTGTTCCCAAGTAACTCGAGTAGAGCCATCGAACTAACGCATTATTAAATGTCAGACTTGCTTTTGTTTTGTTATAATAAATTAATTTATTTATTATAACACAAAATTTTAATTTGTTTAAATAAAAATTGTTTAAATAACTATACAGCTTTCAAATGAGAATATTTATGTTTTTAACTTTAAAAGGTACACTTGTAGTAAGTTTATCTAAAGAAAAGCCTACAACTGGAAAAAATATGTAGTTTTCTGTTCTTAAAAATAAATTAATCTACAGATTAACAGAGCATATATATCCTACATAAAAGCAAAGTTGCCTTGGTATTAAAACCATTTAGTTTTAATGCTGCTGTCAATAATGTCACTCGGTTTTAATGTAAATCTAACCTAAAATTGAGGCGTCGTAGTGCTGTGTGTGCGTTGTATTCTTCGAAAAATAAGCCACTTTCACTTTTTACAACACACTACACCACTGTTTCGCTCTAAAACAAATGGCCGACCATTTTGAATATGAAAGAAAAGGGGATGAGTTTAGTTTTATTGTTTCTAACAAGAAACACAGTTTAGTCTTTACCCTAACCAAATTGATTTGAGCGTTTGGTTTTAATATAGTAGTAGGCTATAAGAAGCAACTTTAAAGGAGACTAAAAAAAATTGTTTTAAGGCATATGTTTTGCTGACATAATATTCTTGAGATCAAGTAGTTTTAATAATAGGTTCTATTAGTCGTATTAGGAGAATCTTTTAAAACTGCAATAAAACTAAAAGGTCACAAAATAGAATCTAATAAAACCAAACAGTCCGGAAGCTCTTCATAAAACTAATTAGTTTTAAGGTGAACTGAGAATAAACCAATTTAAAACTACAATAAGACAAATTTTCTATTAAGATTAATTAGTCTTATTTGATACTCTTATTCGATACTTTAAAACTAGTGACAAAGTTCAGTTTTAAAGTTCTGGCAGTATATTTACAAGGTTACTTTAAAACCATTATCTTCTTATTTACCACAGTAAAACCTTTATAAACCTTAAATAAAACTAAAATGTTTTTATTGTGCTACTTGGTACAATAACAGATAATGTGACAAAATTGAAAATTTTATTTTTACGAGCATAATTCCATGCCCTCAAAGGTATGATCTACAAAAAAAAAAAACGAAACAATTTTCCGTTACTTGTTTTTGTATTAATTTTATAGTGACATTAGATGAGTTGGATGACTTTTCTTAGTGTATAAGTAACGTTCAAAGAGTACCCAGATAAATATCCACGACGGTGGTTTTGCATTTGCTTAAAAGTGCACATCCCAAGACTGATCTCGTTCGTTCGGTAGTAGCAGATAACTCTGTTTTATGTTAATGATTATATGCAAGCTTTTAAAAGTTAAGTCGCTGAAGCAAGATGGCCGCTCTCTTGCAGCCAGCCGGTGATGGCGTGCACTTGTTTGCTGGTGGGATGAGGAAATTGGATTTGTCCTCTTTTCCACAAACAATGAAGTTCGTCAGGGAAACTTACAGGAATCGGAAAGTACTCAATAATAAGAAGAGAAGAAAAGTTTTGAAATGACTATTTGTTTGACACAATGTATAATGATCATATTGACTATTATATTCATTGAAAGTTCTTTATGGTAGGGGAGCCCAAGCGGGGATTTCTGCAGTTACTCGAGCGCGTCAGATTATCATATGGGGAGAAACCTGGTACACTGCAGATGTACCTTTACCATATATTGGCTCTTAACACAGGGGAGTTCGTTAAGGGGGACCCGAAAAAAAAATCTATCCTTAAAAAAACTCGAAATTGTAAGATTAAGATAAGGTAAGTTAAGTACATGCAAAAGAGTGTATATTTCAAAAATCTGACGATTTGAGCCGAGCGTAAGGAAATGGGTGAGCCCCAAAGTTTCACAAGAAAAAAGCGTATATTTCGCGAAATTAATGACAGATCGAAAAACTAAAAAAAAAATGCTCAATATTTTTTAAAAATCTATCGAATGATACCAAACACGACTTCCCACGAAGAGGAGTGCGGGTAAATTTAATATTTTAAATACGAATCCCGCGATATTTCACGAAATGAACATCAAATCGAAAAACTGTAAAATACACTTATTCAATATTTTAAAAAAATCTATCGGATGGCACCAAACACGACCCCCCACGGAGGTGGGGTGGGGGATTACTTTAAAATCTTAAATAGGAGCCCCCATTTTTTATTGCAGATTTGGATTTCTTACGTAAAAATAAGTAACTTTTATTCGAAACATTTTTTCGAATTATGCACAGATGGCGTTATAATCGGAAAAAACGATTGTTGGAAATGAAAAATTAAATTAAAAAATGGCAAGTGCCCTCTAAAATGGAAAACTTTACTTAACTTTTTTTGGTTTTAGGAACAATTCTTCACAACCCAATAGGTCCCCAAAGCGCTCGAGTGACTGCACATTTAGCATACTACCATTACAGTTATTGTTCTTATTTATTATGTATCGTAGTTCAGCTACATTAAAAAATTGTCTTAGAATCAAATTAGGATCTTTTTCAAATAAACACTTAGGAAAAAAAGAAATAATAATTGTTTTATTGAATTTATTGGTTCAAAAAATCCACAGGGAAAAAGTTTTCCTGTAGTTGGCTGTATACTATAGAATACAAAAAACAATAAAATCCTTTATAAAAGGTATATAATATAAAGAATATAATATTCTTTTCTTTGTATTTTTGTTGATCTATCTACTCCATTCATTTTCTTGATACATATTATGTTCTTGTTTGTGCTAATTTACTGGCTATCTCTTGCTCATTTGTTTAGCGGTTCTATTCTTGGAGATTATAAATCCTAAGTATTTAAATGTTTCAGTGCCGTTAATTTTTCTTTCTTCTTCCATTGTCTAGGCTCATATTGGTTCTCGCTCTGTTGTTAAATTCGGTCATTTATTAGGTTATTTATTTCCAGTCCAGTCTAGTTTTCGGAGGGTGTAGGATATATATTTTCTTCATCTTGAACCATTCCCACTTGGTCATCTTTAAAACTTTTTGGTAAAACACCTTGGTACGTAGGGAAATTACTTACTATTATTTGGCATCCAAATGGTTTGGAGAAAAGATTTAGGTTTTTCTGATGCTACAAGGTATGTCAGCGCACAATTCGCCTAAGAGTTTGTAGGACTTTTTATCATTAAGAAAGTTGTTTTTCTATGTTAGATACTTAGAAAAATATCGTACCTAGGCCACATACTATGCTCAACTTATAGCGAAAGGAAGGATCGAGAGAAAGAGAGAACTAAGAAGGAAAAGACTATCTTTGCTAAGAAACATCCACAATGGACAGTTCTAAAATTTGCTAAACAGTTAATAAGAACAGCTTAAGACAGAGTTAGCAATAGACCAAGATAGCAATAATAACCAACCTCCATATAGGAGAGGGCACTTCAAGAAGAAGGAGAAGTCTTCCCATGGAGCTGTGAACTTTCTGATGAAAATGGCTCTTGTACTGGGTTATAGGCGAAGCAATAAAGCGCTAGAATCGGCCTTACCTCCGAAAAAAAAAAACAAGACGAATGTTAACCATTCTTTTTGCACTCGATCCGTAAATACGCCAGGAAACTTTGTGACCCCGAGTCAGGATATAATATTGATAAACTTTATTCAAAACATGCATTCTTAAAGTGCATCTCAAACAGACAATAAAAAAAATTTCAGAACTCTTCAATTATCGGCGGAAATTATTTCAATTTTGTTACTCGGAGGTTCTTGGGGTCGTTGAAAACGAATATGACGTCGAAAGTGATCTCCGGAGTACCTGGTGCTCAGGGTACCTGCTGTTTACCTCGCCTTGTGGAGTTTTCGTGAATTCATTAAAAAATTAATCAAAAATCATTACTCGGGGGGTTTTTAGGGTCCCTAATAACGAACGAATATGACATCAGAAGTGATTTTCGGAGTACCTGGTGTCCAGGGTACCTATTGTTTACCTCGTTTGTGGAGTTTTTGGCAAAAAATTTATTACAAAATTAGTCAAAAATAATTCCACGGGGGTTTTTGGGGTCGCTAACGACGAATATGACATCAGAAGTGATCTACGGAGTATCTGGTACTCAGGGTACTTACTGTTTACCGCGTTTTCTGGAGTTTTCGGCAAATTTATTAAAAAATTAGTCAAAACTCATTGCTCGGGGGGTTTTTGAGGTCTCTGATGACGAAAATGACATGGTACCTACTGTTTACCTGGTCTTCTGGAGTTTTCAGCAAATTCAATAAAAAATGTGTCAAAAATCAATAGTCACCAGATAAACAGTACGTACCCTGGGCACCAAGTACTCTGGGGATCACTTCCGATGACATATTCGTCGTCAGAGACCCCAAAACCGCCAAGTAATGAATTTTGACTAATGTTTTAATGAATTTGCCGAAAACTCCAGAAAACGAGGTAAAAAGTAGGTACCCTGGATACCAGGTACTCCGTAGATCACTTTCGATGTCATATTCGTCGTCAGCGACTCAAAAACCCACAAATAATGATTTTTGTCTAATTTTTTAATGAATTTGCCGAAAACTCCAGAAAAAGTAGGTACCCTGGGCACCAGGTATTCCTGAGGTCCCTTCCGATGTCATATTCGTCGTTAGCGACCCCAAAAACCCCCTGAGTAATTATTTTTGACCAATTTTTTAATAAATTTTTTGCCGAAAACTCCACAAGACGAGGTAAACAATAGATACACCCTGGGCACCAGGTACTCCAGAAATCATTTTCGATGTCATATTCGTCTTTAGCTACCCCAAAAACCCATAACTAATGATTTTTGTCTAATTTTTTAATGGATTTGCCGAAAACTCCACAAGACGAGGTAAACAGTAGGTACCCTGGGCACCAGGTACTCCGGAGATCACTTTCGACGTCATATTCGTTTTCAGCGACCCCAAAAACCCCCGAGTAACAAAATTGAACTCATTTTCGCCGGTAATTGACGAGTTTTGAATTTTTTTATTGTCTGTTTGAGATGCACTTTAAGAGCAAACAGTAGCGATCAACAGGTAGCAACAAACGCGTTCCAAGATTGCGGCTATAATTTTGAATATTTTTTCGAGATATCTGGCACACATATTCGTAATATAATAAAGAATGGCCCTAAAGAATTACTCTATAACTAAATAAAATATTGAAAAAAGAAGCCTGTACCGCCATTAAGAAAGACAAAAAAAGAATGTGTGTGTACTTTGTACGCACGTAAGAAGTTATACTTCTATTATAATATAATTTCAACGAAATAATTATACCTACTTAACAGTTACAATACAAAAAATTAACAATAATTACCAAAAATGAACCAAAACTTAACAATGCCAAATATTAAAAAAAAAGAAAAAAGTATGAATCGTCCGGGATTTGAACCCGCAATCTCGCGATTTTTTTATCTCTGGTCCAATGCTCTACCAACAAGGCCATCAAGCCGTATGCTAGTTACCTTTCAGATATACATAATTATACATCACGGTGACAAGTGAAATATAAAAATAGATGTTTTATTATTTTACGCCCAAGGAAGACAAATCCAAAGAAACAAAATTATAATAAAAAAGCTTTTAAACCACCTTTTTCAAATTGCGCAAGTTGTATTATTAATATTAATGTTAATAAATGAAATATAAATATTTTGACGTTTCACAATTTGACAATTCACTTTTAACTGCAGTGCCTTAAAAATTTTAAAGCACTAGTGCCTTAAAGTAGCATTTTTAACGCTCCTATGAAGTCCCAAAAATTGCATTTTTAACACGTTTGTAGAAAAATATATTTAAAAACACTAATATATTCTTTCCACACCTTTTCTGGACTGATACATACATAAATTAAAACATTTTGAAGTATAACTTCAAAAATATAATATGAAAATTATTTAAAAAGGCAGTATAACTATTACTAACCTTTGTTGTTTCTCTTCCCATAAATTTTAAAACGCAAAAACCATACATAACCAAACCGTCAACTGTCCAAACCACAGCTGCGCTATAGCTGCCATATTGGATAATTTTTGACATGTCATTTGAACATCCAATCAGAACAAAGTTATAATGCGCATGCGCCGGGATCGTAGGTTTTAACATATAAAAATTCACCCTCATATCGCGCGTAAAGAAGTATAACTTCAAAAATTTCTTCAAATAAACTCTTTTATCCCGTGCCTGGATTTTGTGTCACAATGTAACTACTAAAAATCGATTTTTTTATATCAAGAAATTGAACGTCACTGAATTGGCAACATTTCGCGCCTATGTGTATAAAAATTATTGTTGTTGATAGTATAAACATCACTGTCAGTGTCGAATTACCGACGCACTGTTGCCTCACTTTTAAAAGTTCGCAGAACTTTCATAATCTTGGACCGCGTTTGTTGCTACCTGTTGATCGCTACGGTGTGCTTTTAACCCGGGAGTAGTCGCGCTCACTTCTGTAACGCGAATAGTCGCGTGTTAGATTCAATCTCAAAATACGAATTTAAATACGAATTTACAACAAATTTTTAATTTATAGTATTGTTATTTACTTGTTATGTTAGAAATATTATTTCTAAAAATTATTAAAGCTAATTGGCTCTCCCCAAAGCCATAAATTCCACAAAAATAAGAAGAAGAAGACAAAAAAAAAAGAAAAAAAAAGAATGTGTGTGTACTTTGTACGCACGTAAGAAGTTATACTTCTATTATAATATGATTATATGATTATAAACGAAATTAATATACTTTTTATTTATATTTTATTTAAATATTAAATTAATTTATACTTAATACTTCTCAAACATTTTTATTAAAACAGTGCCAAAAATTAAAATAATAAAAAAATAAAACACACACAAACACATTAAAAATGCCACAAATGATTTCTGAACATTAATTGTCGGAAAAATTTTTAACTAAATACGTATTTTCTGAAAATAAAATTATATAATAAATATACTTACAATCATAAAATGTATAAAAAAAAATAAAAAAATAAAAGTTTCTATTGGGATTCGAACCAACTTACCACGCGGCTGGTATTTGCGTTGTATTGGGATTCACCCGCATTAAAACTGCACCACAGAGGCAGCTTGTCATTATGTGCGAAGATCGTCTAACTAAACAGATTAACCTTTTGACATTTTTAACTTATGTAAATCAAATTATTTTGATTTTGAATTGAAATGATTTAGAATTGAAAAAATACAACAAAACATAGGGTAAGAAGACAATATATTAGGTGAATATTGATATAAATTTTGATGGTAATCAAATTATGTAAAAAAAAGTATTACATACTACCTATGTATTTTGGTAGGTTCAAGGTAGGTATCGGAGCCCGTATAACGACTAATACATTTCGCAATCACTTGCGTCGTGCAAAGTGGCTATGTTCAAATATCATAACAAAATTTGATCAACTATTTATAAAACACTTACCAGTGAAAGATTCTTTAGCTTTGAATAAGCGAGATCTGCGGCACTCATACTAGGCACAGTTTGATGAGCTTTCACATTGGCATGCAACAATCATCTCTTCTATGTAAATAAGTCCAAAAATATAATATGAAAACTATTTAAAAAGGCAGTATAACCATTAACTAACTTTTTGTTTGTTGTTTCTCTTCCTACAAATTTTAAAACGCAACAAGCATACATTATAACCAAACACAGTCCCACAGCTGTGCCACAGCTGCCATATTGGATAATTTTTGTCATGTCATTTGAACATCCAATCAGAACAAAGTTATAATGCGCATGCGCCCGGTCGCTAGGTTTTCCCATATAAAATTTCACCGTCATTACGCCCGTAAAGAAGTATAACTTCAAAAATCTACGCGTTACTACACCCTCCCTCGAGGCACTTACCAAATTTTTTCAAAATTGCAAAATTTTTCATCAAGTTATCGCGAAAAAGGATCAAATGTGAGATTCTATCTAACGGCGCGACTACTCGCAGGTTAAGAACGGATTTTTTGTATGCAGTTTTTTAATATTATATCATGGCTCGGGTTCACAAAGTTTCCTGGCGCATTCACGAATCGAAAGCAAAAAGAATTATTAAGATCCGTCTTGCCCTTTTTTTTTTGGAGGTTCAGTGCTTTATTGCTTCGACTATTATGAAATGTTAACGATTTGAAACCGATTACTCAGGACAATGAGGTTAACCTTTAACTACACGCGCTGGCGTATTTTGTACGCCATATATAAGAATTCTACTACAAATATATTTAAAAATTTAATTTTTGACCTTGTTTATGTCTCTAACCTATCACTGGAATGTGCTTTACAATTTGGTTTTAGTTTCGTTATAATCGGCGTTCTGGGAAGATCGTAATTTACAGTTTATTATTTGTTGTTTCCGGTGGGGGACAATATACGCCACGATTATATTAATATAAGTAGTAATATAAGTACATATTTCAATTGTTTTTTAGTTATTATGGCACAAAATATATTTTTCTTTATAAACAATACTTTTTCTCCCGTGAGATATCATATTTCAAAAAAAAAATTTATTAGCAATTTTATTTATCATGGAATTCAGTTATTCCATGATTCCAGTTATAAATCCTAATTGGCTTACTGAGAAGGAACTCCAAGTATTCACTGATGCCGAATAAGGTTTATAACAAACAACTAAGTGTATTAAAAAAAAAATAAACATCTCCGCTGTTATTGTGTATTTTCTTGTGGCGTATAAATTACGCCACGCGTGTAGTTATGTCATAACTTGATGCGCGGGTAGTTAAAGGTTAAAGATATTAAAACCTCCTGAAATGGAATAATAGAATCGAGTTCTACTTTATGAAAATTTCATTGTAGGATTTTTGTGTTATATTTTTGTTTTCATAAACAGAGAGAAATTCTGTGTGAAAAGATCTCCAGCCCGCTACTGTTTAGATACAAGGGTAATTATTAGTAGTAGCCTCTGGTGGCACATCTTGCACTAGCTTGGATTTTCGCAGACACGACGACTAAACGGCATTTTTTATTCTGCTAATCAAAACTACCAACACTAAAATTACACGGAATGGGACTAGGGATCCGTACTCAACTCGGATAGTTGGACCTTGCGGGGAAAGACTTCAATTTGTTTTTCTAGTTTCTCCATTTTTTTTAATTACGTTATACTGAAGATATTTTGTAGAAATGTTTCTTCTTGTTTTGGTAGATTCTGTTTGTGTTACCATTACAATAAATATCTCATAAATATATTTCTAGATTGTTGAGTTCATGGCAATTTCAGACAGGTTATTGTATCCTAACAATAAGAGAAAAATATTAAAAGATTTCGCCCTATCTGAGGACAATAGTAAATAAAAAAAAAGGAAACTTCATCATAATTCTCTTTGTCTTTTCTCTATGCAGGGTCAGTTTCCCTAATTGCATTTCTGCACACAATTCTGTCTTGGGTAATATCAATATAATTCCCCTTTACCAACCTGCCTAATCGTCTCCCCCATGTCTTGTTTGGTCTTCCTCTCCTACTCTTTCCAGAAATCTGCACTTCAACTATTCTTCGTATTGGGTGATTAACGTCTCGACGTTGAACATGACCAAACCATCTTAACCTATTATATGCTCCCTCATTTTGACATCACTTTGGAGACACACCTAGACTTCCCCTAATATACTCATTTTTAATTTTATCTTTTTTGTCACCCCACTCATCAATCCAAGTATTCTCATTTCCGCCGAATGCATTCGTTTTTCCTCTTTCTTTTTTACTACCCAACATTCAGATCCGTACACAGCCGGCCTTATGGCTATATTATGTTATGGATAAAGCGTATAGGAACATAAATACGATCTGAGAGTGGTACTAGGACAGGGGTCACCAATTAGTTTCCTTGAGGGTCCGTTTCGAAAACTTATGACACTTCCGGTGTCCGGATTTAATGCTACCAGTGTCTGGTTGCTCTGATTTGGTTTCTTTGCGGATTCATCTTGGAAAATATCCCCTATCAACACATCAGAAGGGTGCTCTGCGAAATTTTTGGGCAGAAATTGTGTAACAATTCTATTTAACAAACTCAAAACATCACCTTTTTTAATGTTGTTCTGAAGCTATTTTCTTGTGGCATTTTTATAATCAAGTATATTCAAATGGGAAATAAGCTACAATTTTACCTAAAAATGATTTTATTAACGTTTCGACGCCCAAGTCGGGTGTCGTTGTCAAAATACAAAATAATACTAAATAAACAAAAATGTTGTTGCTTAGTAAAAAATTCTTCTAATAATTTATTTAATCACCTTTTTTGCCCACGAAAGTCATATGTTTTTAGAATTTTTGGGTGATCTTAAATAAAAAGGATCTGCCATTTTCTCAAAACTTGACAGATTTCGGGTTTTAAGCGATTTAAAATTTGAAAAATGCGAAAATAACAATTTTTGAAGATTAAAAACTCGTGTTTAAATTATTATTTTTGCGGTTGTCAATTGTCAAGTGCCTAAATTGAAGTGTAAACATTCAATTTAAAAATTCTTATAAGTAAACGGTTATTTCAATTATTTAGACCGTTGTTTTTAATTAGAATCCATTAGAATCTTGAAATTGAATGAATAAAATAAAGTAAATTATCAATCGAATTAGCACAGAAAACGACAATAAATGTCGTCCCCATACCACCAGATTGACAACAGGTGGAATACTTTCTTTGGTTACACCACCTGAGATTTTCAAAATTTATAAATCATACAGGATGCCGAGGAAATTAAGATGAGAGAATTTTAAATAATTCACAACTCATCTGCTCAGCATGGTAAAAGTAAAGAAGATGATATGGGACTACTGATGAGGGGGAAAAGACTTCCGAAACCGGTATAGACTCTTCCTGCACTCTCAGACTTAACCAGAGTATTATGCAGCTGCTGCATTTTCGTGTTGCAAAGAAATTGAAAACGTTTATACATTTTTTGGATGAATAAACTTCAACTTAGGTACTTGGGCACCTGAAAACGAATAATTTACATATGAGTTTTCAAGTACTTATTAAAAATGCCTATTTTCGCATTTTTCAGATTTTAAATCGCTTATCGGGTCATCGCTTTTAAAAATGATGACCACGAATGTTTACACGTTTGTAAACTTTAGTTTTCATCATGCCTGCCAACTTCATTATTAATTATAATATTTAAACAAATACTTCATATTTTCTCAAACGCTCTCCCCCTCTAAAATCGAATGAAAGGAACGACAATAGAGACAAAATTAAACAAATCAACCGAACAAAATGAAGAAACGCTCTATAATTGAATAAGATAATTGCGCTATTTAATGTGAGACAACAAGTAATAATATTATTCCAGGAAAATAGTTGCAATAGCATCAAAAGAGATAAGTACAGTAGTAACAAGATAGGTGAGTAGAACGAAATAGTATAGTAGACCGAAATAATGCGTAAAAAAGTTTGATACCAAATTGAATAAAAAATAATCACTCTAAATAATTTAATACAACAAATAATAAACAATGTTATATTAACCAGTAATTGATAAAAGTAATAATAGTCAAGAACATTATCAATTCAAATATTTATTATATATAAAGTAGTTGCATTATAACATGAGAAGCAAAAAAAAATAAATTCAAAAATTACATGTGACTATGACAAAATTCAAGTATGTAAATTAAATGTAAAATTTCCCTAAAAAAACTATATTGTGTTTCGAAAGATCGATTAAATAATTTCAATATTAAAATGAAACAAAAAGCGAAATGAATTCAAATATTATAGTAAAATGAACTAAAAAATATTTATCCAGCTCAAAGGACCAAAATGAGAGTTAGTTGAAAATAGGAAATTCGCTAGTTAATTAATTAAATTACAAGTAGTGTTTTAAACTATAATTAATTTATGCAATTAATTAAAAATCAAGAATATTACCTATTAAATAAGATGATATATGTTAGAAAGGGATATTGAGTATTAAGTAATTAAGCAGAGTCATATGTTAAATATTAAAAATAACAAAGCAAAATGTTTAAACCAATACTTCATACTTTCCAAAAAAAAAGACAATTTATGCAAATTTAAAAATTTCTAGTTATCAGTCTAATCTCCAAAAAGAATATATGTATTGATTATCAATATATTTCAACAACTAACATAAATGTTTGTTTCCCAGAAAGCAAATCAAGAAAATGTAAATGCCAAAAATGATTTCCTTATTCTCTCTCACGAAACATTCATCCATAATGTGGTGAAGTCCATATTTTACGATATGGTCGAGCTATTGGCAGTAAATCATGCTGAAATACGGGATCGGGTGGCTGGCGGGCCATCGCTTTTAAAAGTGATGACCACTAAAGTTTACACTTTGTGGTTATAAGGTTGATGCGCCATAATTCAAGCCACATGTCTGCCAACTTCATTATTAATCATTGATTTATAGAAACTGAGTCGCGCCACGTCGCGTCGGGCGGTTTTCAAACTTGCAGAAACTTTGGTAGCGAAAGATATAAACAAGAAATTTCTTATCTTTCAGTAAACTCACACATTTTCTCGCGTTAGCAAAAAATGACCACAAAAATATGTAAAAAGCATAGAAAATCATTAAAATGAGAGCTTCCAAAGTTATTTTTGTTAATGGATCCTGAATTATGGCAAAAATAGCTTAAAAAGTCGACTTTTTTGAAAAGCATTAACAACATTTTTATGAAAATACATAAAACACTATAATTTTGCTTGGTAATAGAGACAATAATACAAGTTTTTAACTATAAATATTTAAAGAAGTTTCACTTAATATTTATTGCAAAATTCAAATTGTTTATCCTAGTAGGCTTAGAGGGAATACAGGAATGTGTTCTCTCCCCTCTTCTTTTTAATATTTACTGCGAACAAATTAAAAAAAAGCACTGGATGAAGCAAGCGAAGGCATAATAATGAATGGAGAATTGACAAATAACATCCGATATGCGGACGATACAGTCTTACTTGCCAGTAGGATCGATGAACTTCACCATCTTATGGACAGAGTACAAAGACCGAGTGAAGAAGGAAGACTTAACCCCAACATAAATAAAACAAAATGGATGCTGGTCAGCAAAACGCAAAAGCCTACCAGATAATTGAAAATAAAAAACCAATCAATTCAACACGTTGAGTCGTATACATACCTTGGAACAGTTGTCAACTCGAAATGGGATCAAACAACTGAAATACGATCCAGAATTGAAAAGGCTAGAACGACATTTAACAACATGAGAAATATATTCACCCATTGCGACATATCTCTCCCACTAAACATACGGCTGCTAAAATGCTATGTATTTCCAGTCTTTCTGTATGGCGCAGAGGCCTGTACAGTAACGGAAACATTAACGAGGAAGCTGGATGAATTCAAAATATGGGTGTACCGACGTATCCTCAAAATATCCTGGACGACTCACACCACCAACGTGGAGGTATTGCGCTGAGTGGGAAAATAAAAAGGTATCTAAAAAGAGATAGTTGCCTGGGTTGGCTGTTTACCATATAGTTAAATAAACTACAACATCGAAGTAAAACAACTTCTATGTAATAGGTATAATAAAAAATCGAAAAAATCCCAATGGATTGTATAAAATGTGTTCAGAACAAACGTTTTCGTACATATAAGTCCATCATCAGTGAACTCATATACTTGCTAATTAGCCCCAGAATCAAGCAGTGGTTTTGGTTATAATTCTATCTATATTCTAATGTGTTGAAATTGAGATGGCTTAACGCCGATGTTAGAAGAATATCACTGGGAACATGGTGAAACCCTAAACGAAAACCTTAACAACCATCTTGGGCCACGAATATCTGCCAAGTTGGCAGACATTCGTGACCCCACTATTTTGTTTCTGAAATATAATCAATATATTCCATATTTTTGCATCATACTTAAGTAACTACATAATTGTGGTTAACCCTGTCAAAATAAATATTCGAATAATAAATCGTTGCCAATCCGATTAGGTGACCATTTAAATTAAGGGTCCCACGACTTCGGTTTTTACTTAAAAATTCTTCGATGTGCGCATATATAGCAAGTTATTTTAGCTTCAACAATTTAGCTTCGAGAACTAATGTTCATTTGCATGGTACAGATGATTTTTGCAATCAGGTATCTAGTGTAATGTATAGTGTGTGTATTCAGTAAATGTCTTGTTACCAAGCAAAGTCGACGTCATTTTCTTTGCAAAGAAACGCTAATTGTATCTGAACATCTGCGGTCCCTCCGGTGAAAATTAAAACCTTAATGTTTTAAAACTGTTTTTTTTTTAAGTCGTATGTTTCTGAAATATTGAAATTATTCCACACATTTGCACCATACTGTATAGATATACCTACGTTTAAATAAATTATCTGTATATACTAAAAGTACAATTACTGTGATAATGTTAAGAAATAAACCATTTTATTGAAAAGGTTTCATCCGAGCGTCATAATTTTCCAACAAAAAAGCAAAAATTAATAAATTCTTGGCGCTAAGCGGACCTTAAACAGCCGAAAAGGGAGGAACAGAAATATTTCAATAATATGTTGTGTTTTAATCCAGAAAGTAGTCATCTATTACTGTGGCTGCATGGGCCACAGAGTAGAAGGTCTCGTGTGTAAGCTTTGGGCACAGAAAAAGCTCAACGACAGAGACGGACTGTTTTTCTGTGGTTATTTTCTTTTTGTGAAGAAAAAACGGCTGGATGGTCAAACAAAAAAAAAAGCTGATTGGAAAAAGATTGAAGGGATAATATGGAAATGGAGTGACAAAGTTAACTCGAATGCAGACGTGGTAACGAAAAAGGGCTACATTAATACAAAACTGAAATTTCACAGATTAGAAATGACAAAGAAATTAATAGTTAAAGTAAATTTAAAAATCAAAAAATGAAGCATATAGGTTTTAAATAATAAAGAAGACGAACTAAATGAATTTTGAAAAACAGTATCATAGCAGTTAAAAATGGTGATATATGTAACTTAATTTTTAGTGGGGTTAGACTTAAAGAAAGAGCCCCAGAAGGGGTGGTATACTCATAAAATATAATTCAATATAATTGAAAGTTTAGTTCTAAAAGGTTACTAAAATTCGATTACGACACTAAGCTAAGGAAAAGATACCTTTGGGACAGCTTGCAGGATGAGTATTTATAGGATATACATGATAAGAGAGGATAGACAATCGGCTCTGATCATTATTTAATAGAAGCAAAACTTTGTAAAGCAAAAGACTGCAAAAGATTACAGTCAACAGTCTTTTAGGAGACCTACAAACAAATAGTGGCCTTAAAATCAACCAGAACAAAACAAAATATATGCAGGTAAGTAAATACACAGAAATAGGGCAGCCACAAAATATAACAATAGGAGAATACAACATTGAGGGGGTAAAAAACTTTACATACTTGGGATCCCTAGTCACGTCTGATAATAACGTAGCAGAGGAAGTGAAGAGGCGAATATTTATTGCCAATAAAAGTTACCATGGCTTAATTCGGCAACTAAGATCAGATAACAAGGAAAACAAAATGCCAAATATACAAAACCTTAATAAGACCGGTACTCACATACGGCTCAGAAACCTGGACACTCACTAAAAGAGGGAAACATTGCTAGCCACCTTTGAAAGAAAAATCTTGCGACACATATATAAGGGCACAAAAGAAAATAGAATTTGGCGAAGAAAGTACAACTTTGAACTATACGAAATATACCAGTATCCGGATATCATAACATTCATTAAAATAGGACGGCTGCGTTGGATGGGACATGTAGAGAGAATGGAAGAAGGCGAAATACCAAACAAAATATTCAAACAGATAATTGTTAGACATAATTGTTAAGACATAATTGTTAATACAGGCTGTCCAAAACATTTTTTTTTGGATTAAATTTATTGACATAAAAAGAAGAATATATGTAATTTATTTAGTTTAAAATACATTTTACTTCTCTCAGAAAACTGAAAAAAAATGTTTATTTGAAAAATAATCATTGCTGTTCGCTTAAATTAAATGTTCAAACTGTCACGAGGCTGGTGGGTGGCGGCTTTAATATTTAATTTAAGCAAAAAACAATATTTATTTGCCAAATAAACATTTTTCCTGTTTTCTGAGTAAGCAGTAAAATGTATTTTGAATTAAATAAATTACACACATTCTTCTTTTTATGTAAATAAATTCAATTAAAATTTTTTTTGGACACCCTGTATAAATAATTATGTTAATGTTTATAATACTGAATAGAGAATTGAATTACCTTTCAAATGAGCTATCACACGACCACTATTCTTATTTAAAAAAATCATCGATGACGTCATCGCGCCCAGATGGGTGGCGTCACTAGTATGATATACATGCCAATAAGTCATAATTTAAAAATAAAAATTGACCTGTTTTGGGATTTTTTCCAAAATCGTCCATTCTCGAGAAAATGAATATATTCCAACCTTTACGTGCTCACTGTATAATAGAAACATTATAGGACCATTTTAAACGAGTGATAAATGGAACAACAGACAAACTGTTGATGGGAATAAAGATGAAGTATCCTTAGAAAAAATCGTAGAATAAAGAAACAGAAAATATTAAGCCAAAAATGATGAAATCCATGCCAGAAGTCGCAGTAATACTACTGCATACTGCAACTA
Source organism: Diabrotica virgifera virgifera (assembly GCF_917563875.1). NCBI lineage: Eukaryota > Metazoa > Arthropoda > Insecta > Coleoptera > Chrysomelidae > Diabrotica > Diabrotica virgifera. Next base: position 209,067,126 of record NC_065450.1, read on the forward strand.
TAAATTGAGCCTATAAAAACATCCGTACTCCTAAAGACTGGCATCTCTAACATCCTCCTAATATAGAAGAAATGAGATAAAAAGAAATGCTTAAATTACACAGGCATATCTATTCTGAGCGTACTATGCAATGATATTTTTACGAGATAATTCAAGAAAACAGATTAAGTAATGTTAAAAAAACATTAAGATGATAATCAGTGCGTCTTCGGACAAGAAAGGGGAACAACATAATATATAATATTCACACTACGACAGCTAGCAGAAAAATCACTAAATTAAATGATAAACTAGACTTCGGTTTTGTCGATCTTGAAAACGCCTTTGACTTAGTATCACGGGAGGAAATATGAAAGGGTATTGAAGAGAGAGGGGTTGAAGACAGCAAAGGAATGTACAAGCGTTTGAAATACTGTACTGACGAGCAGTTTTGAGAGTGACTAAAATCAATAGATTGACAAACGATTTTATAAATGAACAGTATAATATTGTATCGGTCATAGACAAAGTCGAACACAGACAACTAGCATGGTTCGCAAGCAGTAATGTACAGAAAACGAAGAAGAAACTGACCAGCAAGGACGTGGAATAGCAGGATTGGAAAGGCGTTGAAGAGGTGGGGAGACTTTTGGATAGAATTGGAGTCGATAGCCAAGAACCGCGGCATTTGGAGAGGGTTCTACTCCACAACTTCGAATGTATTATATCCGTAAGGGTAAAAAAGGCTTGAGCATTAAATAAGCAGCGAGTTAAATATTCTCTACCTACTGTATAATGTACCTATTATATAAAATAAAAAAAGGTAGCCAGGCAACCCACAAAAGACAACATAATATATGTGGAATGTAACTTTTAAAAAACTTTTATGGCAAGAAGTTGAAATATTATTTACACAAGCACTAGAAGATGCATTCAAAAAACTTGAATGGCACAAGGAAGGAATCGACAACAATGGACAACTGCTAAATAACCTGAGATATGCGGATGACATAGCGGTGAGATCAGACAATAAGAAATGTCTTAACGAAATGATTACAATTGGACAAGGAAGCAAACGATATCTAAACGGTCTAAAAATGAACTACCCAAAAACTAAATATATGACAAACGTAGAGGACATCGAAGCCATGCGAATAGGAACAAGTACAATGCAGAAAGTCAAGGAGTACAAATACCTAGAGCAAATAATGAAACTGAGTAAAGAAAATCAAACAGCAGAAATAAAAAGGAGAATAAGAGTCGCATAGGTGACATTCGGAAAAATGAGTTATATCCTGAAAAACCAGAAATATGCCCAATACCTCCGCACAAAAGTATATGATCAATGTATCCTACCAATATTTACATATGGAGCACAGACATGGACCTTCACAAAGGAAAATATGTAAAAGATGGCCAACACTCAAAGGGCAATGGAAAGGCAGATGCTGGGTATCAAGTGATAAAAAGAAAATACATGGATCAGAAATAAAATCAAAGTGGAAGACGTAGACAAACATTCAGCTACTTTCAAATGGAAATTTGAAGGACACAACAGCAGACAAAGAGAGGAAGATAGAATGAAGCGATAACCCACTGGAGACCTTAAAACCATAAAAAAGGAAAGGGCAGACCACCGATGAGATGGTAGGATGGCCTAAAAAGATACGCAGTTACCATATGAACAGGATTAGCACTGAACGTAGAAGAGTGGAGAAATAAGGGGGAGGCCTAGATATATTTAACTTTGCACAAATGAAGGACAACAGATATATAGATAGGTACTTGAAATATATAAAACAAGTTTTATCTTGTCTGTTAATATGTAAGTAAAAGAAAACCATTAATAAAGCTATGAAATTAGGGACTGATAATTAGAGGTAAAAAAGTGCGAGGCCGGCCCATCCGACAGAGAAAGAGTACAACAAACAGTCCTAAGTGATTCATGTATTGTTTCTCGTTCGGGTAGACAATCGTAAACCACTAGAAATTATGTCTTTGTACAGTGAATTCCATGCAGTTACTTCTAAATTATACACGGAGATAAAAAATGTAAATGACGCAAAGAGTTATTATCTCGGGCATTATCGTTTCGTATCGCGCTCATATCTTTCCTTTCTTAGGGGATATTGTTTATTATATCTGTTGGGAGTGTGCTGCGGAGGAACGAATGAATGGGAGTGAAATCTACTCCTGTGCTGCCCCCGACTTCCAAGTTGATATGTAGAGCGGCGGGTCTTGATTTACCGCGCTTTTTCTTCCATAATAATAAAGTCTTTCAGCCTCTAAGTCACATCGTACTTCAATTAGCAGAAGAATATATGCACATGTTATCAAAAGATATTTTCATTATAATTTCGTATTTTGTAATTTTATTGTCCTTTAAATGTATTGTGTCGCCAATTCTCCTTTGTTTTGGCGAGGTTCACCAAATACACACCATAATCTTCATATTATCGATAAAAGATAGGTGTATGTATATTATCTTCACAAATAGGTGTATGTAATAATAATAATAAAAATAATACCTAAATAATACCTAATTGTAAAATTATAACGTGTCAAAAATCTGCTTTATTACTCTAAGATACGATGTAAGGCCGATTTGCACCGATCTGTTTAATGAATAAAAATATTGGATATGTAATTTAGCATGTTAACAATTACATAAAAGAAGGGTTGCCCGATCTAATCTTGTTCTACCTATAATTATTTAATAAGAAATAAAAAACCAATATGGGGATCTCTAAAATAAGAGTAGAGAGAAATTAAAGAAAGAATTAATAAAAATTACCCACATCAAACTTACTACTGTGCACTAAAGGTTGATGGAACAATTTTTATCTAGGATTACCCAGTAAAGGTTAGGTCAAATAACCCGCAGATATAAATAATAATACATTCTATTTGTTTTAATCTTATAATTCAAAATGTCTTGTATTACAATGTAATACAAATAAATCTTCTCAATGTGACAATATCCAATAAAAGACAACCCATCCGTTTGTAAAGCGTCAAGCTTCGCCCCCGAATCATCCACTTAAAAACAATAATTCCACAAAACGTATCATAATAATCATAAAGCACGGTAATAACTACTGTCAACAAGACCAGAATAATTCCAAGATGGCGCGTAACAATCATCTCAAGCATTAATAAAAGCAAATGGCGGCATTAATTTTCAGTATTCGCAATAAATGACATAACGCATAAACGGAATGAGTCCTAAGAAGGTCTTTATGAACGTAGTTTGGAAGAGATGCTGTAGACGAGATGCAACTCAGTTGTAAAGGCGTAAAAGAAGGGAAGAACAATTAGAAATTAGCAATGGTACAATAATTAAAAATAAGTTTCATGAATCGTATTTTCGCAGAAAATATAACGAAAAATATTGATACTAGTGTTAAGGTGATACAGTAGCGATCAACAGGTAGCCAAAACGCGTTCCAAGATTGCGGCTGTAATTTTGAATTATTTTTCGAGATATTTGGCACACGTATTCGTAATATAATAAAGAATGGCGGTACAGAGCCCAATTTGAAAAATATATTAATATGTGGAAATTACTCTGTAATTATATACAATATTAAAAAAACGAGCCTGTACCGCCATTAAGAAGAACAAAAAAATACACTTTCTTCAAATAAACTTTTTTATCCAATGCCTAGATTTTGTGTCATTTTGGAACTACTAATGAAATAAAAAATTTTAGTAGTTCCAAAATGACATAAAATCTAGGCATCGGATAAAAAAGTTTATTTGAAGAAAGTGTATTTTTTTGTTCTTCTTAATGGCGGTACAGGCTCGTTTTTTTTAATATTTTATTTAATTACAGAGTAATTTCCACATATTAATATGTTTTTCAAATTGGGCTCTGTACCGCCATTCTTTATTATATTACGAATACGTGTGCCAAATATCTCGAAAAAATATTCAAAATTACAGCCGCAATCTTGGAACGCGTTTTGGCTACCTGTTGATCGCTACTGTTTCCTCTTAACGCACGATCTTTGGATTGTATTTGTTTCCTCCTGTATTGTCTAGGTTTGGTAAATTGGATTGTCGTAAACTAATAAAAATTGATAAGATAAGTAGGATGATGAGCCGGTGAACGCAGAACTGATCAGAACAGGGTACTTACAATTTGCTGCTTTCGTTTCCTGATCTGGGGCCCCAGTCACTTCTGCTCGCTTCCATGCACACCAAAATAGCAACTTTCGATAATTTCTGGATCACACCGATGTGATGGTTGACTTTTGTCGAAATTTTTGATTACTTCGCGGACGATATGATACGTCTCTTCGCCATTTGCGAATTGCTGGTACTCTCTTGCTCATATCATCGGCCTAATATGAATAATGCATAAGTCCAAAATACATACCTGATTTTACAGGAGAGACATAAAACTAACTGTGCATAGCTCCACTTGCATTTAACTAAATATAGTGTGAAAATTTTACAAGTTGCTAAATAACCTACATTCACGTCTTTAGTAATCAATTTGTTGTGTCATTTTAATATGTACCATGTAGGTACTCAACCGTTAAAAAATAGACTTTTTATTGTATAAACATCAGAAAAGCACCCATGTGTTTGAACGGTTTGGTCACTAGCAAGAGCGAACTTGTGAGACTTATTTCATATGGTTTTCAACGTCAATAGACTTATGCGGATTTTATTTTCACAATTTTAGCAAAATCTAGTAAACTATATTAACAGAAAACATAGTCGTATATAGCTTTTGGATAATGCTAACAGATGCGATCAAAAGACTAAAATTTAATATTTTGGACTTATGCATTTTTCCTATTAGGCCGACGATATGCACAATAACGGTTCTTCCATACCCTGCGCGTAGATGTACAGCTGTGTGTTTTTAAAAGATAAGTTTTAACATTTAGCGGCAAAAGTGGTTTGCGCTAACAACTACTTTTGATATTTTTGTTGTATGAATGAGCTGAATGTTGTTTCTGAATGAGCTCCTGTCAAACTAACATTAATGAAAAACTATGAAAGAGAACTGAATACATGATCAATGTTGAAGAAGCCATTGTACAAACGTCTGTTTGTGTAAAAAATTGAGTGGCGCTAAATTATGGCTACTCCCTTGGTTAAAGATGTCTTTAGCTCAGTTTTTAAGGGAAAAGACTAGGCCAGGGAAAGACTTTAAAAGTAGTAAATTTAGCGTTGGTTGCAAGGAGACAAATGTGGATGCGCAATCTCAGATGGTGGTTTAATTGGGCGTATATCTAGATTTTTAGAGCATCAGTGACCAGAGTTCAAATAATCATGATGATAGTCAACCTTGAAAAGAGGACGGCATCTTAAGGAGAAGAAAAATTTTTGTGTTACAGAAGAATCCTACGAATATTATGGATTCAAAGAGTGTCAAACGTGAAAGTACACACATCCAAAGTTATATGGAATCACCATGTATTTCAAAGTAATATTTATTTATTTTGAAAAAACTTGTTATTCTTGCAAAGATTAAAGGTTTATGTTGAAAATAAACAAATATACAAGACAATAGGATAGTACAGCCCGGTACGGTATAGATTATTTGCTTGAGTTGCAAGTTGAACGAAAATAAATAAACTAACTATTGCGTCCAAAAACGAAAATATGCCTGGTGTGGGGTTATAGAACTTAAAACGAGGAAAGATTATTGGTCTTGTGGAGAAAGTAATGTTCTCATATGGACATAGCTGCAGAACTAGGCTTAATACAGGGCGTTCTGTCCGAAAACGATCGTTTAATTGTCCAATCAGCTGGAAGACACTCAACCATTTCTCACCTGCAGCTCCAAAGGCAGCTTTTGGAAGCTACATGTGTAACTGTTTCAGTTGAAAGGATAAGAAGAAGAGTTCGTACCAAGAAGTATACAGCAGGTGGCAGTTATGGGTTCCCGAGTTATCGAGGCAGCACAAGATTGATCGCCTAAATTGGTGTCTTCGCCACCAAAACTGGAACATTAGGAATTGACAAAATGTGCTATTTTCAAAAACAGTCACAATTTAATGTAATCAGATGGAAAAACAGATGACCCACGAAATCGTCTACTTAGAGGTTGAGGAAGACAAGCAAGAACGAAAACTGTTAGATCTGTTCACAAATATACAAGGGGAAGTCTAATGTTCTGGAGAGGAATTGTGACCCGTAAAAAAACTCCTTTAATTTTCATCCAATCAACTTTAACTGCTTACAGGTATGTTGATAACCTGTAGTCAGGCTCTGGAGAGGGGCAACAGGAGAAAATTTAATTTTATTGCATGATAATGAACCTCTACATACCATTAGAGTGACTACAGGCATCATTGAAGCAGAAGGTATCCCTTGCTTCGAGTGGCCTGCTTGCTCACCCGAGCTTAATCCTATAGAGTATTTGTGGGATATGCTTAAAAAAAATTAGAGCTCACCGGGATAATCCACAAAACACCGCACGGCTAGTACAAGCTGCTTTTAAAGGATGGAACAACCTACCACAACAAAATGTTGATAATTTGATTAGGAGCGTGCCCAAGCAAACTAAAGCTTGCATAAGGACTAGAGGTGACACCACTGACTACCACAAAATAAAAAAAAATAAAAAAAACAAGTTAAACATTATTCGTTTTACATTGAAATTTTGTATGCTATTGACTTTAAAACAACTACTTTCAATTTGTTTGTTAAATAAGTTATTGTTTTATTTAATTGTTATGTATTTGTTATTAAATTGCTTTAAAATAAATATTGTTTGACTTCGTACGTTCGTTTTTTTAAATTCGCCCGAAATAATAAGAAATATCAGGTGATTCCATAAAAGTTGTGTGAGATGTGTAAGTAGAAGGATAGGAAATATAGTAGAAATAAGACTATCAAACGATGAAATTTGGAATCAAATTACAGAACAGCGAAATGTTAGATGATAAAATAATTATCCTGGATAAGAATTTGTAATCCGGTCAACTTTGGCATCAAAATAGTTGGCAAATAACAAAAATTGCCGGTAAGCCAAATTTTGGTGGAGAGCTAGGGTTTACCATAACAAATAAAGTTTTAAAAATCCCCATCGATCCCATGTGTGCAACAAAAGTTATTCGGGGTCAAAGGTTAAAATTTAAAAAAATAAATAAAATAAATTTCGACCAAGAGTCAGGATTCTGTTAACCGAGATACCATAGTATCAAGCGGCGCCGCTAGGAGGAGCTTCTCCAACAATGCGTCTCAGAATACCTTAAGGATACTTGGTCATTTTGTACTCTAAACCGAGTAAAGCATGAAAAAGAAAAATAAAATAATCGTTTTCGTTTTGATTCAATTCGAGTCTCTTGCCATCCTCTGACACAGTTTTTCTGGGTCTCTACCCTTTGTCGAAGAGGCTATTGCAAGTAGACTGAATTGAATCAACTCGAGACGAAGAAGAACTGCATCTATTAAAATATCTGCAGTATATTGTGGTTAGACTGTCCTCTAACGGGGAATGACAAAATAAATAAAATAAATTTCGACCAAGAGTCAGGATTCTGTTAACCGAGATACCATAGTATCAAGCGGCGCCGCTAGGAGGAGCTTCTCCAACAATGCGTCTCAGAATACCTTAAGAACACTTGGTCATTTTGTACTCTAAACCGAGTAAAGCATGAAAAAGAAAAATAAAATAATCGTTTTCGTTTTGATTCAATTCGAGTCTCTTGCCATCCTCTGACACAGTGTTTCTGGGTCTCTACCCTTTGTCGAAGAGGCTATTGCAAGTAGATTGAATTGAATCAACTCCAGACGAAGAAGAACTGCAAAATAGATGCAGTTCTTCTTCGTCTAGAGTTGATTCAATTCAGTCTACTTGCAATAGCCTCTTCGACAAAGGGTAGAGACCCAGAAACACTGTGTCAGAGGATGGCAAGAGACTCGAATTGAATCAAAACGAAAACGATTATTTTATTTTTCGTTAAAATTTAAGATTTTTTTAATTTTTCTCGAAAAAGTTTCATAAAAAAAACCTCAAACCAAAGTTGTAGATCTTAACGTTCTCTACAAAAACATTCCTTACTATTATTTTCTTAACCCGGCACCTGCCACGTGGCTTTGCAAGGCGCCAACTGCCACGTGGGGTGCTCACAGCACCCCTTAAAAATTTTCTGTGATCTACTTGTTTAAAAAACAAAATAATGTGTTAAGTAACACAAGAATATAAATAAACATGTTTTATTAACTTATTAGCCACTAATATGTTATAAAAGTTAAAAAATAAAATGAAAAACTGTTATAAGCAAATTAGCAAATACCAAGCCATAATAAATGAAGTCAAGTAAAATATCTAAAAATATTAAAATTTAGTGAATATAGAGTCTATAGTAATAATTTAAATCAGGTATTTCAATAAAAAATGTAAATTTGATCTGATTATCAAAAATACAAAAAAAAAATTAAAACTTAAAATGCCAGATGATGACACCCCAATTCGACTTTAGAGCTATAAGTTCAGAATGACACTAAATTACCACTTCAAACACTAACACATATATGCTATATAATATTATAGAAAGCTACTATGACGCACAGCTCGGTTACCAAAGTTGAAGTACCAAATATTTGATAAAAATGTGTTATGGGGTGCTCGTAGCACCCCAAGTGGCAGGTGCCGGGTTAAGAGTTACCATTCCTGAGATATCGCGATTTTAAAAGTTACATTACACACGATATGCACATATAAGCCACGTATATACATTTATACATATCAGGCACTTAAGACAAGTATAAATGCCTATTTGTGTCTCTTTTATACAGAGAGAGTCTGTAAAGTGGAATAAATTCAATATCTCAAATACTAATTGTTTTTTTGGAAAATGCTCAGACCCGTCGATTAGTATTTCAAATTGTCCTTTTTGACATTCAATAATAATGTATACAGGGTGTCCCAATTTAGAGATATGACGTCATCGTCGATTTTCTTAAATGGCAACACTGTCGTTTTGATAGCTAATTTGATAGGGTTTGTAAAGTTATACATAACTGCAAAATATCAAATTTTTATTCTCTACCATTTACAAGATAATAGAAAATAACAAAGTTATATCTGTAATTTGGAATATATTCAATAATTAAAATACTAACTGTTTTTTTGAAAAATGCTCAGACCCGTCGATTAGTATATCAAATTGTCCTTTTTGACATATAATAATAATGTATACAGGGTGTCCCAATTTAGAGATATGACGTCATCGTTGATTTTCTTAAATGGCAACACTGTCATTTTGATAGCTATTTTGATAGGGTGTGTAAAGTTATACACAACTGCAAAATTTCAAATTTGTATTCTCTACCATTTAGATGATAATAAAAAATAACAAAGTTATGAAAAAGAAGTAATCAACTAATAATTGAATTTAATTATTTCAATAAATTAAGCAAAAACTCATAATGTTGCCCTCAATTATTGTCAAATTGTCAATGGGCAACGTTATGAGCATTTGCTTAATTGAAATAAATAAATTCAATTATTATTTGATTACTTCTTGTTCTTCATAACTTTGTTATTTTTTATTATCTTGTAAATGGTAGGGAATAAAATTTTGAAATTTTTCAGATGTGTATAACTTTACACACGCTATCAAAATAGCTATCAAAATGATAGTGTTGCCATTTAAGAAAATCAACGATGACGTCATATCTCTAAATTGGGACACCCTGTATACATTATTATTATATGTCAAAAATGACAATTTGATATACTAATCGACGGGTCTGAGCATTTTTCAAAAAAACAGTTAGTATTTTAATTATTGAATATAATCCAAATTACAGATATAACTGTGTTATTTTCTATTATCTTGTAAATGGTAGAGAATAAAAATTTGATATTTTGCAGTTATGTATAACTTTACAAACCCTATCAAATTAGCTATCAAAATGACAGTGTTGCCATTTAAAAAAATCGACGATGACGTCATATCTCTAAATTGGGACACCCTGTATACATTTTTATTGAATGTCAAAAAGGACAATTTGAAATACTAATCGACGGGTCTGAGCATTTTCCAAAAAAACAATTAGTATTTGAGATATTGAATTTATTCCACTTTACAGACTCTCTCTGTATAATATATTATACTATTCTGAAAATATTTCTTCAAAAGATAATCAGTCCCAAACTGAATTTTCTCTATCCACGTGGCCTTAAAAAACATTTGGCTATACCATTATTTAAAAAAGAACCGATTGTCTATTCCAAACAATGCAATGGCTACAGTATTGTCCGTAGGTCTTGTTCATTTACCTGTTTTTTTTTAGTGCTAAAAGTTCAGTTCGAGTGAATATAAGTACTTATTACAAGCGTCTACTTTTGAACATCCAGCAAGAGGAAGAGGAAGAAGAAGAAATCGAAGTAGACTTGTCTGTTGAAGTAGACTTTCAAGAATATGAATCTGATTAAAATATCTAAAGAAATCAAAACAATAGTTTAACCCAATAATAATGAATAGCAATATCAATAGTCAATATCAATAATAAGGTAATATCTAGAACTTGACCGGTATTGTTTCCTTAAATTATCCTAAAATTGTCAAAACAGTTAGTGGAGTAGGCCTACAGGGGAAACCACGGTAAAAAACGCGCCGAGTACACTACCTCACAGGTGGTGTGGAAACGTGTGCATATCATGTATAATGTAACTCTTAGATACGCGATATCTCAGGAATGGCAACTCTTAGGAAAAAAATCGTAAGGACTGTTTTTGTAGAGAATTTTAAGATCTACAACTTTGGTTCCAAAATTTTTTTGAAGTTATACTTCTTTAGGCGCGATTGAGAGTAAAATTTTATAATACTGCGCGCATGCGCACACATACAGTATGGCGTTTAGTTGTTAAATGTATAAATATATCAGTGCAAGAAAAGGTGTGAAAAGAATATATATTAGTGGTTTTAGTAAATATATTTATCGTCAACCGTCACTAAAGGCATTCATTATTGTACTCATTTGCGGCAGTAAAGTAACACTTTACTGTACTGAAAAAAAAAATTGCTTTACCTGCCTCGATTAATCGAGATTGAATATAAGTGGTCGATGGCAGTAATCGATTATTCATTTGAGTTAACTTACAATTTATGTACAGCTGGTTCCTAAAAAAACTGATACGACTCTAGTAAGATTTGAACATTTTGAGCGGTGTATTTGATTGATCTGACAGTATGTTACATTATTATGACAAATAATAAAATAAACACACAAACAGTTATTTTGAATTTCTGCATTTTATAAAGAGTATATTATAAATGAAATTTGTTACATAAAATATGGTTGTTGTTATTATTTTTATTATCATTAAGGAATAAAATAAGTCGTATCGGTTTATTGGTCTTCCAGAACCTTGCTTTCTTTCGAGAGTTTCTTGTTCTCTTCATCTTTTATTAACACTAAAAACTGTTGTTCTGCTTACGTTAAAATGGTTCGCTACGGCAGATGGTGACCAACCGGATTCTAATATCGTGACAATTCTTGTTTTTAGTTCTTTCCTAGCATCTTCTTCTTCTTCGTGTGTCATCTCCTCTAAGAAGGTTGGAAACCATCACGGCAATTCGCACTTTCGATACCGCTGCTCTAAAGAGATCAGCAGAAGTGCAATTAAACCAAGCTCTCAAATTGTTTAACCAGGAGATGCGCCTTCTTCCGCGACTCCTTCTACCCTGTATTCTTCCTTGTATTATTAATTGTAACAAGTTATAACGCTCGCCCCTCATAACATGTCCCAGATATTGCAGTTTTCTGACTTTAATTGTATTTAAAACCTCTTTATCTTTTCCCATTCTTCTCAACACCTCGATATTCGTGACTCTCTCCACCCAATTTTTTCTTAATATTCTTCTGTAGGCCCATAACTCGAAGGCTTCTAATCTGTCCGAAACATCCTTCTTTAATGTCCAAGCCTCCAACCCATAGAATAATACGGAGAACACGTAGCATGTGGAGCCATTTTTTTGAGGTTGAACAGAATAAGTTATCTGACAAATTTTAAGATTTGGCGGTGGCAGTGACAGTATGTAAATAATAAGTACATATTTATCCTTCAAAATACACTGCTCAATTTTCTACAAAATACGATTTAAGAGTTGTATCAGTTTTTTTAGGAACCAGCTGTACTTTATTTATTAAAAATATTGTACACAATTTACGACATTATTAATTAAATTTATGTCAAATAGTGAAATTCTGTAGTATTTTGTAATTATATTTATATAAAATAAATCAAAACTTGACCGAATTAGTAATTATTCAATATTGATAACTATCGATTAAAAATCGAAAGCGGCCATCATGCAAAAGTCATCTGTCATCACTGCCATAAAAATTTTATTACGTCTAAAATTTAAAAAATTCTTAAATTTTAAATTGTAAGTGTTAAGAAATATCAAATTGTTGGCGATAAAATTTTGTACGCAACACGTCAGTAAAGACTCTTTATCGGACTCGTCTGTTATTCGCCTCGCTCGCTCGGCTCATAATATTAGACTCGTTCGATAAAGAGTAACTTTACTGACTTGGTACATAAATACCTATTATTATAATTTCTTTGTCTTTGGATTTGTCTTCCTCAGGAGTAAGATGAGTATTATTAAAACATTTTATTGTATATTTATTCACATATTCACCTTGTCTGTTTGTTACCGTGAATTGTCATTAGGTACGTCCGAACCGATACAGACACAGTCGTCGTAGCGTATTTGGTATAGCATTCGGCCAGAGATCGAGAGGTCTTAAGTTAGAATCCAGTGCAAGCGGTAAGCACAAAATTAGTTGGTGTTTGGTGTTGGTAAAGGTGTTTAAAAAAAAATTAAAACAAACTGTTTAAAGTATATTTATTTTTAAGATATCATATAATAGAAGTATAACTTCTTACGTGCGTACAAAGTACACACAAATTCTTTTTTTGATAAAACTTACCGTTTTCGAGAAAAATGCAAAAAATCTCAAATTTTGACCTTTGATCCCGCATAACTTTTGTTGCACACATGGGATCGATGGGAATTTTTAAAACTTTATTTGTTATGGTAAACCCTAGCTCTCCATCAAAATTTGGCTTTCCGGCAATTTTTGTTATTTCAAATGTCTATATAGACCGGCTTATTTGGTAAAATTTTGTAAATACAGTAATAAGTAACAGTTTAGATCGACGATCAGTAAGATGCTTTTATCCATGATACTTCCCAACCTAAGAAGGGCTAAAAGAAGAAATATTGTTCCATAAAAGACCACGAGAATATATTAGGTCTGGATCCCGCGTATGAATAAAAAGTTGATTAATAGCAAGCTGAAAATTTGTTAATAGCTCAAGGGTCTCTAGTCGGATAAACTTTGATATATGTGAACATTGTCACAGGGGCAGTTTTAATTGTGGAACAGGTTAAAAATTTGGAACGGTCAGACCACGAAAACGGCACATTTATTTTGTCCGACAGAACAGACTTAAACTCTCCGAACAGAGATTATAGTCGGAGAGATAGAAGCGGATTTTGTGCGTGATAAGTAATATGGAAAAACTATACGGGGATATGTTGAATTAGTTGTGTACATGACTTTCACCAACGGCCGGAAACCAGAGTTGGGGCCGAGGGTAGTTATAAGGGATCAAAGTCGCGGATTTTATTATTTTTTTTATGAAGCTCATGATCGAGATAGTGCACCAAAATTTGGGAATAAGTAGGTCATGACGTAACTAAGTAAAATCTCTAAGGGCGGAACGCTGCGTGGCCGACAAAGGGGTTGGGGTGGGGGTGAATATAAAAAATATAAAGGGTTTTTTGCGACGTTCGTGATTGAGATAGTGGACCAAAATTTGGGAATAAGTAGATCATGAAATTACTAAGTAAAATCCCCAGAGCCGGAAACCAGGGTTGGGGATAAGTGTAGTTATAAGGGGTCAAAGTCGCCGTTTTTATTATTTTTTTTTTGTGGCCCTCATGATCAAGAGAGTGCACCAAAATTTGGGAATAAGTAGGTCATGATGTAACTAAGTAAAAATCTCCAGGGGTGGCACTCTGCGTGGCCGACAAAGGGGTGGGGCAGGGGTGAATACAAAAAATATAAGGGGTTTTTTGCGACGTTCGTGATTCACAGAGTGCACCAAAATTTGGGAATAAGTAGACCATGACAGAACTAAGTAAAATCCTCAGAACCGAAAACCAGAGTTGGGCATATGGGTAGTTTAAGGGGTCAAAATCTCCGTTTTTATTATTTTTTTTTGTGACGCACATGATTGAGAGAGTGCACCAAAATTTGAGAATAGGTAGGTCATGAGGTAGCTAAGTACAATCTCCAGGGGTAGAACGCTGCGTGGCCGATAAAGGGGTGGGGGTAGGTGTGAATATAAAAAATATAAGGGGTTTTTTGCGACGTGCTAGATTGAGATAGTGCACCAAAATTTGAAAATAAGTAGACCATGACTTCGCTAAGTAAAATACCCAGAGCCGGAAACCAGAGTTGGAGATGAGGGTAGTTTTAAGGGGTCAAAATCGCAGTGTGTATTATTTATTTTGTGACCCGGCACAACATTTGTCCCCCACGCAGCGTTCCGCCCCTGGAGATTTTACTTAGTTATGTCATGATCTACTTATTCCCAAATTTTGGTGCACTATCTCGATCACGAACGGCAAAAAAACCCCCATATATTTTTATACTCACCCCTGCCTACCACCCCTTTGTACCCCAAGCAGCGTTCCGTTCCTAAAGATTTTACTTAGTTACGTCATAACCTACTTATTCCCAAATTTTGGTGCACTATCTCCATCATGAGCGCCACAAAAAAAATAATAAAAACCGCGAATTTTACCCTTTATAACTACCCTTGTCCGCCACTCTGGTTTCCGCCTCTGGGGATATTACTTAGTTATGTCATGGTCTACTTATTTCCAAATTTTGGTGCACTATCTCAATCACGAACGTCGCAAAAAACCCTTTACATTTTTTTATATTCACCCCTGCCCCACCCCTTTGTCGATCACGCAGCGTTTCACTCCTGAAGATTTTACTTAGTTACGTCATGACCTACTTATTTCCAAATTTTGGCGCGCTATCTCGATCATGAGCGTCACAAAAAAAAATAATAAAAAAGGGAATTTTGACCCCTTATAACGACCTTCCTTCCCCACTCTGGTTTCCGGCTCTAAGGATTTTAATTATTTATGCCATGGTCTACTTATATCCAAATTTTGGTGCACTATCTCAATCACGAACGTCGCAAAAAACCCGTTATATTTTTTATATTCACCCCTACCCCCACCCCTTTGTCGGCCACGCAGCGTTGAGCCCCTAGAGATTTTACTTAGGTATGTCATGACCTACCTATTCCCAAATTTTGGTGCACTATCTCGATCACTAAGCACTACGGAGCAGAGGACGCCCACTAACCAGATGGGCCGATGATTTGAAACATGTTGTCGGTAACTGGATGCAAGCCGCACAAAATAGAGATGAATGGAAAGAGCTGAGGGAGATCTATGTCCAGCAGTGGACGCGTACGGGTTGATGATGATGATGATGATGATGATGATCTCGATCATGAGCGTCATAAAAAAAAATAATAAAATCCGCAACTTTGACCCCTTATAACTACCCTCGGCCCCAACTCTGGTTTCCGGCCGTTGGTGAAAGTCATGTACACAACAAATTCAGCATATCCCTGTATAGTTTTTCCATATTACTTATCACGCACAAAATCCGCTCCCAGCTCTTAGACTATTAAACACTCATGCAAAAATCAGACTGCTATTTATCACCTGTCATAATTCCTGTCATTTGACCTATTCTACGTGTCGAAAAATGCCCAGTTGGTGATAAATAGCAGTCTGATTTTTGCATGAGAGTTTAATCTCTGTTCGGAGAGTTTATGTCTGTTCTGTCGGACAAAATACATGTGCCGTTTTCGTGGTCTGGCCGTTCCAAATTTTTAACCTGTTCCAGAATGAAAACTTCCCCTGTTCCACTGTTCCCATACATCAAAGTTTGTCCGACTAGACACCGTTAAGCTATTAACAAATTTTCAGCTTGCTATTAATCAACTTTTTTTCATACTCGGGATCCAGACCTATATGTAAATGGGTAGTAGAGGAAGTGATAACCTGAGCAAAATCTCTAAACTTCAATTAAGTGTTAAGTAAAACGTTACTACTAAAGATATAATCTACTATAAAATTTCGTATATATTACTCTCGCCATTCTACTATATCACACAATTATAATATTTTATTCTTGTACATCAAAACTTTGCAGAGTTGAGTTAACTTATTCACCCCCTATATTTATTGTTAGCGTCCACTCACAAAATCTGCTAGTTTTTTGTTAGATGGATTTCTACTTCTAGCAAGTATTCGCTTGTCCAAATAAATCTTGATGGCTGCTTAATATTTTTTCCAATTCCGGAAAAACAACGGAAACGGAAGCGTTTCGTCTAAGTTGACGACAACGCCATCTTGACCGACGATGGATCGTCTCCGTGGGTCGTGAGGTGTGCTTCGGGGATGCCTGTAAAAAAGTTTTATGGGGCAGACATATATTTATTCTGTTTGCTATAATTTTTATTTTTATCTACGTTAAGGAAACTGATAAATTAAAAAAAAACAGTAAAATCCTTTATAAAAGGTATATATTTAAAATCACTAAAAAAGGGCAACATCACAATCACATAACTAGTTTTTGACTGGTTTACCAGTCATCATCAGTGCTTACGTGAAGTTTACATGCTAACCACCAAGATATAATATAACAAAAAGTTTGAAAATGCTAATTTAAGCGTGGATATTTGAAATATTTTTACTAATATGCCCTAGGTAACATCTGAGCTGTGATTTGACTTGTTCATATGGTGGAAGTGTGGCAGCAAGTGTGTCACTTGCTCCCACATGGATGGATTACTTATACAGGACTTTGACCCTCATATTTTTATTATATTATATCTTGGTGGTTAGCATGTAAACTTCACGTAAGCACTGATGATGACTGGTAAACCAGTCGAAAACTAATTATGTGATTGTGATGTAGCCCTTTTTAGGGATTTTAAATATATACCTTTTATAAAGGATTTTACTGTTTGTTTTTATTACATGGTATACAGTAAACTACAGGAAAACTTTTCCTTGTGGAAAAGTAAAAAACATTATTTACAAGGTTCATTATACAACGGTTTAATATGCGCTAAAATCATTTAGTTTTCATTGATCTCCAAAAGGTTGCACCAGGATAATTCAAAAAATTAAATTCAAATTAAAGGGGAAATTCCAGTAGCTCGCTGTATACCATAGTCATAAAACTTAAATACAAGTAAAAAACTTCAACTTGTATAATAGCATAAAAATTGTATTAAAACTTTTTAAAAAAAGTGTCGTCTAAATGCAGTAACATAGAACGTTTTCGATCTGATTCAGATCATCCTCAATGCATTTCGTATACTAAATGAAACTAGCACACTAGTTGTAATGATGACATCAAAATATATGGTTTTATGGATAAATTTGTAATAAGTAATGTGACCCTAGGCAGTTGATAGAACATTAATATTAATGACTTAGTACCCATTCAGACTAGGACACTAGACACCGGTGTCACAATTGCAGCAAAGCATTGTTGAGCCACTAAAATCAGCCAGACACTCAAAGTGGCTCATCTGTAGTCGTTCATTTGAAACAATGCTTTGCTATTATCTGAACACCGGTGACGGAAACTGATGTTAGACACCAGTGTCTTAGTCTGAAAGAGCAACAGCAACATCCTTGCTAGAATAAAACACAAGATTATTGTCAGTTCGATTGAGGATTACGCTGATTGACGATTATTTGGTCTGTGTTAATCGAACTGACAATAACCTTGTGTTTTATTTGAGCAAAGAAACCATGTTGCTCTTTAAGAATTTAATATGAATCTACTAGAATCGGCCGCAAATACATTCTTTAAATTACCTAAGCGACGCCTGTATACATGGAAATCACCAGCTGACAAAGAGCACAAAATTGTCAGAAATCAAATTGACTACATCCTAATAAAGCACAGATATCGAAACTCAATTCAGGCAGTAAAGGCATATCCAGGAGCAGACGTATCCTCTGATCACAGTCTTCTTATTGCTAGGTTTCAACTTCAACTAAAAAAGACGCAAAAAAGCCGCAACAACAATAAACTTAACATACAGAAACTAAAGTCAGAAGAAACAAAAGAAAATCTGAAACACGAAATCAACACAAATCTAGACAGAAACCCAGGAAATAATTGCAACGTAGAACAGCAGTGGCAATTCTTCAAAACCTCTATATTAGAACCAAGTAAGAAATTACTTACTACAACCAAATGTAAAAAAGAAGAATGGATGACGGAGGAAATTCTAGACTTGATGAATGAAAGAAGAAAAAACAAAACCATTAATAAGACCCGCTATAAACAGCTTCAAAACCAAATAAGAAGAAAAATTAGGGAGGCTAAAGAAACCTACTTCTCTGAAAAATGTAAAGAAATAGAAGAACTGCAAAACACATATGACAACTTCAACCTACATAAAAAAGTCAAAGAACTAGCCGGAATAGGAAATAGAAGAACCTCAAATATATTGCTCGACAAAAATGGAAATATTATAATGGAGACAAAACGAAAACTACGACGATGGAAAGAGTATATCGAGAAACTATTTCATGACCAGAGAGAAGCTAGTACATCCGTAGATAGCCAAACGGGAGATGTAGGCCCAGAGATAACCAAATCAGAGGTTAGTCAGGCAATAAACTCTATGAAAACCAATAAATCTGCTGGTCCAGATGAATTGCCTAGCGAGCTGATAAAGTTGGTCAACGAGAAAAACCTGGACATAATAGTAGAACTGTTCAACGCTATCTATACTACTGGAATCATCCCTAGAGAAATGTTGACATCAGCCTTTGTGTGTTTGCCAAAGAAGGTGAATGCAAAAGAATGCAGTGACTACCGAACCATAAGCTTAATGTCACATACCTTGAAAATTCTATTGAAAATTATCCACGCCAGAATACACTCTAAACTGGAGCTGGATATTAGTGACACTCAATATGGGTTCCGCAATGGTATGGGTACCAGAGAGGCATTATTCTCCTTCAACGTGCTGACACAGAGATGTTTGGATGTTAACCATCCTCTTTACGTCTGTTTTATAGACTACAATAAGGCGTTTGATAAAGTAAAACATGATCGACTCATGGAAATCCTAAAAAATAAAAACCTAGATGAAAGAGATTTAAGACTAATAACACACCTCTATTACAATCAGCGAGCAATAGTAAGAATTGAAAAAGAAACATCTGAAGAAATGGAAATAAAGAGAGGAGTCAGGCAAGGCTGCATACTATCACCTCTATTATTTAACGCTTATTCTGAAGAGGTAATGCGAGAAACTCTGGAAGATGAAACAGTCGGCATAAGAGTAAATGGAGTCTTAGTTAACAACATCAGATATGCAGATGATACAGTAATAATAGCCGATAGTTTACAAGACCTGCAAAGACTCATGAGTAAAATAGTAAGGTGTAGTAGGGAGTACGGACTCTCTCTCAATATCAAAAAGACGAAGTTTATGAAAATTAGTAAAAACAACCATAATACTAACGAAATCTTGATAGTAGAGGGCCAGCAGATCGAAAGAGTAAAAAAGTACACTTACCTAGGAACACTTATAACAGAAAATAATGACTACACTGCAGAAATAAAAGTCAGAATCGAAAAAGCACGTTCTAATTTTATAAAAATGAAAAAGGTCCTATGTAGCAAAGATTTAACATTAGCTCTTAAAGTACGCCTAACAAAATGTTACGTCTACAGTGTTCTATACTATGGAGTGGAATCATGGATGTTAAATGTAGAGACAATGAGACGACTTAACGCCTTTGAAATGTGGACCTATAGAAAAATTATGAGGGTTTCCTGGGTAGATAGAGTTACAAACAATGAAGTACTGAGAAGAATAGGTAAAGAAAAGGAAGTTCAACTTACAATTAAAGAAAAGAAGCTACAGTATCTCGGACATGTGATGCGGGGCGAGAAGTATGGTATCCTACGACTCATAATGCAGGGAAAGATAGATGGCAGAAGAAGCATCGGAAGAAGACGAATTTCATGGTTGAAGAACCTGAGAGAGTGGTTTGGATGCAGCTCGAAACAACTATTTAGAGCTACTGCCTCAAAAATTAAAATAGCTATGATGATTGCCAACCTCCGTAGCGGAGATGGCACCTGAAGAAGAAGAAGAAGAATCGGCCTAGGGTCACATTACGTATTACAAATGTATTCATAAAATCGTATATTTTGATGTCGCCATTACAACTACTAGTGTGTTAGTTTCATTTATTATACGGAATACACTGAGGATGATTTTAATCAGATCACAAACGTTTTGTTGTTTTACTCCACTTGGACGACACTTTTTTAAAAAGTTTTAATAAAATTTTTATACCATCATACAAATTGTAATTTTTACATCTATGTGAATCAAATTCAGTTAAGAGTAATTAAGAATATTTGTATAATTTTCAAATACCGAAATTAAGTTGTATATTTAACAGTGGCTTCAGTTATCAGAAAAGAAAACACACCACTGTTTAAAAACCAATCAATACGTACAAGCTGAATTTTGATGAGAAGGTCAATTTTGGAACTTCCATAAAGATGCAAAAAATTTTGCCACTCCTACTCCCCAGCTTCCTCTTAAAACTCCTGCTCGTAGAGGGAAAAAGGAGCTTGTAAATAGCTTTTAAACAAAACCAGCTATCGACATGGAAAGATCAAAAAAATCTTCTTCTACGAGCGTGCAAAAGTGTCTACTTTCGCGCACGCATTTTAGTTTAGAAAGTTTCACTTTTCCGCACGCGTGTTACTTTACCGCACGCGTTTTACTTTTCCGCACGCGTGTTAATTTAGTTATGTTAATATGGCCTTAAAGTAATTATAATACATGCAATAAACTAATATTTAGATATTATTTACTAATTTATTTCAGATATATCTTATTGTGTTCATATTTTAATGAAATTAACGCGATTATTTCATTCATAGGAGATTCTGACCAATAGAAAGCTACAGAAATCTGAATTAAATTGATAATTTTTGATAATCTCCCGTCGTTAAGTATATTACGTCAGATGCCCTTCGTTGCTACGAAAAAAATACATTCAGTGACATTAATAACAATTAATGTTTTAAAAATTATAAAAGTGATGACTTTCAATCGTCAAATATTTATAAAAACTGTGTGTTTAATGGTACTTACATAAATAAATTACAATAAAATTTTGGTTTTGAACAGTTTTATTCATAAAATAATCGCAACAAATTGCACTCAACCTCTGAAATTAATATATAATTTTTGCTCCCGTGACACTTTGACAGTTTTAATTTCACGAGCCGAAGGCGAGTGAAATTAAAACTGTCAAAGTGTCACTCGGGAAAAATTCAATAATTTCAGAGCTCTTGTGCAATTACTACTGAGAATTCGATGAAATAAAATAATTCTGACATAATAATATTCGAAACTCAAATCAGTAGACAATAACAGTGGTTTTGAATCGTCGTAATAGAAACCAAGATCGTCGTCATGCTAACCAATTATGCTTAAACTTTGGTTTTGACAACCTTGTGAAAAAATTAATTTGTGTATATATTTTCATATTTATTTTTTTATATTTTATTTATTTATTTTTTCATATTTATGGTGAAAGTACAGGCACTAATTTGTTTAAATTACAACCAACAGTAGCTGTTAACCAACTTTACAAAGTTGTTGCACTAAGTAGAAATACAGTGTCGACCATCCTAAGATTAAAAGTAGATCATGGATGTTTTCCGAAGCATCTACATAAAATTGGAGTTCTCCCAACAGGCAGATGTGACTGTGAAACTAGCATAGCTAATCTAAATCATATATTTTTTAACTGTCCCTTACATCTCAATGCAGGTATGTGGCTGCTACAAGAATTGTTGAAAGCAGGTTTAAGTACTCCCCTAGACTTAAATGTACTATTAAGTGAGGATAACATTAAAATTTTTAAACTAATTATGACATTTCTTCAAAAAATTAAATTAAAAGTGTGAATGTAAAACTAATCGTTTGAAAGAATAGGTATTTCCTTTGTATTATGTAATGTATGAATGAGATATTTCCTGTAATTAATTATATTATTTTGTAACCTATGTATGTTCGAAAAAAAAATTATATATTAAAAAAAAAGATTAAAAAAAAATAATAATAAAAAAATATATTATAAAAAATAAAAAAAAATAAAAAAATAAAAAATAAAAAAAATAAATCACTAAGAGGTTCTAAATCTCCGCGAGGATGAATCGGATTTAGTTCTTACCGCAGTGAAAAAAAAAACCAAAAAAAACAAAAAAAAACAAAAATTAATATAGTTGTATTTATTAACATAGTAAGTAGGCATAGTAAGTAGGCATTGTTATTTGTAAGCTTTATTTTTTATTATTCTTTATTTTTAAGTGTATACTGGAAAATTTTATACTTATGAACGAATAATAATTTTATATGTAGTTACGTGGCTAAAGGATCTGAACCAAGGCCAGAATCAAAACAAAAAAAAATTTCATATTAATTAAATTAATTGATTAAGATTTGGTCATTCTTTAAAGACTCTTAGAAAAAATATTGTTCCTAACTCTTGCAGAAAATCTCTTTTCCGCACTCGACTGCTTGCCTAACTCCCACTTCGCGTCGTTCGGCAAACTGAAGTCGCGTGCGGGAAAGTATGACTTTCTGCACTTGTTAGGAAAATAACTATTACTGCTTAACAATCCCTACAAGACACACTACTTTACAACCACTTATAACCAATAAATATATAGCCTTGATAAATGGTCTACGCTTTTGACATGCGTGCTATCCAAGTCATTTATTTAAAATAAATGTGAGGTTATGCAAAACTGCGTCATCTTGATCATATCTTTTTTACATGTCCAAACTTTCAACAGAATTCAAACTCGCTCTATTAAAACTTAAGCAAATTTAATAAGTATGCGCCATTAAATGTCCAGAATTTTCTAGCTACAAGCTCATAACAAAAATATACAATGTCATTCATTACAGATTTCTTGTCAGACACATGCACGGTTCTATAAGATTTGTACCCGAGCATGGAATTTTTCATGATCGTGTGGAAGTTTAGACTTGCATCATTCGTTTACAAGAAGACAAGAAGGGAAAACAAGAAGGGATAAAATACGAAACATCATCATCAGGGAACAATGTGGCGTCAAAAAGAAAAAGATCCTTCGTTTATCCTAAATGTTATAACACCTTATCCATGATCCAGTACTTTTGTCTACTAAAAATCTCTTGATGGACTCTTAGATGAGAAGCAAGTGACCCCGTAGTTTCCTCCCTCATCATGTTTTCTTCTATTAATTATTCGTTCATTTTTTTTGTATTAAAAATATTGTATATTTGTCTGTTTGGAGAATTTGTTGTAACAAACTGAATGACTAATGTCTATGCCGTATAAAAAATACACTTTTATTATTTTTGAAGTTATACTTCCTTAGGCACAAGTGTGATTTTTTTATTTTTCTGGGCGCATGCGCACACGGGCAGTATGGTATTAGTACATCTTTACATCCCCACATCATAGCGCAAATATGGTGTGCGTGAAAAGAATTAAGAATATATTATTAGTGGTTTTAATAAATATATTTATTATAATTTTTGTGTCTGTGGATTTGTCTTCCTCGTAATAAGTTATTATTGAAAATGTATATTTTCAATTAATCTATCTGTAACCGTAATTGTAATTATGTCCGAGAAATGATCGTCTGTGTACAGAACGGTGGTAGCTCATCGGTAGAGCATTCGCCTACAAATCGAGATGTCCCCCGTTCAAATCCGGACAAAGTCCGGATTCCAAAGTTCAAATTCTTTTTTTTTTACTTTTAAATTTTTGGTATTCTTTTAGTTCTTTCTAAAATTACTTTGATATTTAAATACAATACAAAAAAAACTGTTTAAAGTAGATATAGGTATTGATTTCGTTGAAATCATAATATGAAGTGAGATTATATTATAATATAAGTATAATTTCTTACGTGAGTACAAAGTATGGTTTGTTCAACAGTAAATGGTTGAATTCAATTAGTGCGGTCGTAAATATTATTGACCTGGCCCATTGTTAAGACCCACCCGGAGCGATAAGCCACCAATGTAGACAGAGTTGGTCTTTTGCAATTAACACTGACTAGACGGTACTCCCAAAATAAAGCCTGAAATAAATTTTACCTGAAACCGGGCCTTTTATATTATTATCGGTTAAGCCAGGATGTTTATAGTGGTAACTAATTGAACTCAACCATTTACTGTTTAACATACCATACACACAAATTCCTTTTTTCTACAACCACTATTCAAAGTGCACTTTTCTGCACGGTTTTATGTTAGCAAACTTGATATTTTCTCACAGTATAAGATATTTGACATTAGTGTGCAGAAAAGTGACGTTTCTGTGCCGCAAAGTGACGTTTCTGTGCCGCAAAGTTCTTTTCTGCACAGTTGACTACCTCATTCTGAGTAACGTTATATTCTGTTTACATCCGTGGACTACCGCATTCTGAGTAACGTTATATTCTGTTTATATCCGTGGTTAACCTTTAGACAAATATATAACCTATAAGACAATTATTATATTTAACTATAGCATAGAAACTAAATTATGGATGTTACAACTATTTTATTTTACAATTTTATTCTTATTAAACATTTTATAATTATCAAATAACCAATAAGGATTTAGCAACCTGTGCAAGAGACGTCGAATGAAGTAGGTTTTGTGTAAATCCGTGACTGCATAAATAAAATGTCAATAATGTGTTATAATTGTTTAAATTTAAACAAATTAAGGCAGTGCATTAATTTTTTAACTGATTTCTGTGCAATTTATTTAGGTATAAGGAATTTAAATTGATTAGTAGGTATTAATTAAATACAGTTTAAAATTTATCACATAGGTACCTATTATAATTAATCGTCGTTTGGAAATTGTGATTTTTATTTTTAGGAAAAACTGTGCTTGTAGAAAAAGTATAGTGTGAAACACGTGCAGAAAGGTAATTTCTCACTCGTTTGAATTGCGGCACTCGCTTGCGCTCGTACCGCAACTTTTCAAACTCGTGAGAAATTAGTACCTTTCTGCACTTGTTGCACAATATACTATTTTTCAATACACAACATAATTATTGCCACATTTTTATTAGAAAGCATAAATCTGTCATAAAATCGCGTAAAATATAACGTGCTAAACATTAACCCAACTTTGCGCTGAGCTGAACAAACGAACCATCCATTACACTTATCAACAAAATTCAATTCTAAGGGAAGGAAAACTACATCTTTTGCCAATTCTCTCGGACGCGCCATTTGCGTTATTTATTCTCCACAATACAATAAGTTAAACGCCGCTCATACGCTCAAAAATATATCCATGTTTGAGTCCATAAAGTGGACGGTTTATTCGATAAAACAACAAAGACATCGTCGTTGGACTCATGTAACTTTCAACATAAATAGGTGGATTAGAAGTTGATACGAGGGAAAAATCACTAGATAGGATGCTGTGTCCTGGAAGACAGCGACGTCCGATGGGTCTGAGACACAGGATGGCATGTTTAAAAAAAATTATTTTTTTTACATAAAGTTACTCTAGTCGTACACTTCACAAAGATTCTACAACGTTTTTGACCTTTTTACTGATACTTCGTAGCCAAACAGTAGTGGCAAGATTTGTGTACGTAAATAATCCAGATATGGGACAAGGTATCGGTAATCACATCAAAACTGTGGAAGATATATTAACTAAATTAACAAGTAGTAGATAGCTAAATCAGCTGGAAACAGTTTCAAGAGTAGGAATAAACCTAAACCTAAAAATAAGGTTAGTATTATTACAAATATTAATATCAAACTAATCAGGCTTCTGGGTTTAACCGCGATTGATTTTTACTACACCGAGCTTTCAACATTCTCCCTTATGTCTTCTTTAGGGCTTCCACTGTTTCAGTCTCCTAAGCCCCCAGATTTTTCACTATACTGTTCACTAGTTATTACATTACTTCATTACTGCAGTACATTATTTGACTAGGTATTCACTCGTACCACCCTGGTTCTGATTTGGTTCATTATTTTTTATACTAGGCACTTGGAGTTAGTATCACCTATACAAACTAGGTGCAGATAGTGCGAAATGAAAGAAGAGACTGCCATATACATAGCCAGTGTGCTAGGTGACGTAAGACAGGACTTTACTGGTCAAATGATGTTTGAACCAGAAGAGATCCTAAAACTACAAATAAGAAAACTGTTGGCCTTTGTTTGAGTACACAGAACTTATTAGAGTTTAAGGAGAAGAACAGGGTTTGGTACAAAGGTTTTATGACCAACTTCGAGTTAAGAAGAAGAAGAAGAAGAAGAAGAAGAAGAAGAAGAAGAAGAAGAAGGGCTTCCGATGTTTCAGTCTTCTAATCCCCCAGATCCTTCTCTGTACTGTTCACTATTTATTGCATTACTTCATTACTGCAGTACATATTTGACTAGGTATTCACTCGTACCACCCTGGTTCTGATTCTGTTCATTATTTTTCATACTAGGCACTTGGAGTTAGTACCACTGGGCATCTCATCGATGAGTGCTAGTTTGCAGATGAGCCGTTCAATATCACATCCAAGAATTTGCATTTGGCTCCATAGAGAGAGTGAAGTTAAACAATAAATATCTGCTTAATTCGCTCCATAAATTCGTGAGCTTTTTGCGGCCATTGGGCAGATATTGGCTAGCAAATCCAGCGGATGTTGTTCATCTGTTGTTTCATTTAGGATGACGTCAACTTTCCTGTAGTGGACCGATCTGGATTACGCCGGATAGAATACTCTGCTGCAGATTCGTTTCACGTTCGTCGATTTGAGAATAATACCATTTCATCTGACTTAAAGCCTCCTTTTTGATTGGCAGGTGTGGATATTGAAGGAACTTACTTGCATCTAAATTTCGTTTGTGATGGTGAGATCGTCGGATTAAAGGAAGTGTTCCGTATAGTTTATGGTTGGTCTTTCGTGTATATATTGAAGACTAGGGAGCCAAGACGCTTCTCTGAGTCAGGACATTGTTATGTGTCGTCATCGGCTTTTATTTTGCTCCAGAGTGATATTGACCTATGCTTGTGATTTAGGGTGAGCCTATACCTTAAATAGATGTCATACGAGAGAGACTGGTCTGTAATTTTTGGACGAATTTGGGTCTTTTACCGGCTATAAAAACACTATTACTTTAGTTTTTTTTATATAGTTTCAGGATTCTGCAGTTGTACTGGCAGTTATTAAGCGGCCCTAAGATGCCATTCTAAGCAATTGGGCTATTCCACATCGTTCCGCTGCCGTGCCATTGCTCATTGAGTAGATGACTTGGTATAGTTTCTAAATTGAAAATGGTATCTGGAGGCAATTTCTTTTGGATTGATGGCTTGAAGTTATTTTTGATTTTGGTGGTCTTAAGCTGGGCTTTTCTTTTAATAATGTCTGGTGAGCTACTTGGTATGTCGTTACTTAATTGGGTTGCCTGGTCCTAGTAGGATCACAACTGAGCTTTCGAATAAGGTCATGTGTCATATGACTATACTGCGTCATATCCATTCTGCCCACATTATTCATTCACTTTGTTTGCCTTGCTTCGTTGAGTATTTCCATCAGGGTTGTTTCACATGCAATAATTGTTTCTTCGTTTAATAAGTTTTGACTATACAGTCTTTTGTATTTGGCCAGAGTGGTATTTGACTTATCGGAAAGACACTGTACGGAATGGTTTGTGCAGCCTCTGGGTATGTCGACTTAAGTCCCTGGATTCTCTAGGGTAGGGCTCAGAATATTGATGGCCATATTTATGTATCTTGTGAAGTTGGCCTTTTTAAAGTTGAATCTTCTGCGGAAGGGAATTCTTGTTATTCTTATTGCTGCCCAAACCTCTATTCCTATAGGTTTATGCTCGATTTATAGGCAGTATCTTAATTCCACTCACACTTTAACCTATTAAGGTCACAGCAGAATTTCTTTCTTTTAGCATAATAAGTACCATCATTAAACTTTTTAATGTGTTAATGTGTAAACTCATTTTATTGCTTATTTCGATCACTTTTAAGATTAATTTAATTCAACGAATTAGGCGCTTCCATAATAATTACAATTATTATAATATAAAAGTATTATAATGTAGAAGAATTATAATATAAAAATTTGACAACGATGTTTTTAGTTTCCTTATCGAATATGAATTATGATAGTTAAATCCATGGTATTTTTAAACTCTTAAGAACCGTTTAAGTAAGGCGCGAATATGAAACAGCCTACCAAAGAATATATTATACTCTCCTCTATAGGTATTATACATATACTCACGTCTATATTCTTTGAGCCTACCAATCTGATTAATCAGGTATTTTAGACGGTTTTGTAAATACATCGCATTGTTCTTGGCGAAAAAATAAATCAGGATCTTTTTCAGATGTGGTGGAAGTTTTAATAATGTCGACCCCCTCCGCCTGCCACTGGCGGTACAATATCGGTAAGTCGCTAGTTTTAGAACAACATGCTCGTAATTCCATCCATTTTATGGTTGATACTCTTCGGACACGGGGGTCTTAGGGCTAGGATATATAATGCAAACAATTCCCAAGTAAAATGGTCGCCTGTGGTCAAACACAAACTGGCAGGGATGCAGCCCCTTAGGTGTTGTAACTTTCTATATCTACAATAATCGAAAAAGGGAGGAAAGCCTCGGTGGACACTATTCGAGATATGTGCATCGGCCATCGGCAGGTGTGCGAATTACTTTCCGTACTTTATCAGCATTTTGGCCGAAATGGACGGTGACAACCTACCATTTCTCATACAGGGATGAGAATTCCTGCTCTCAGTTGTATCCCCAATCTTAAACAACAAGCGAAGATATACACAATAGATAGGATATTTATATAAAATATAACAATAATAAATTAAAGTTAATTAGGGAGAGTCGGCTAATGGTACGTGTCGGGTAATTTTGCGCATCAATGTTTTTAATGCGATTTCATAAAATTTAAAAAAAGCCGCCATTTATTAGCATTCGACATTAGATTCATCACTGAGGTGGATTGTTTTTTATGGTCAATTAAGGAAAATATTTGTCAAGAAGTTACGTTTTTTGTATTAAAATTAAAGAACATGGTTGATTTATTAATTAGTAAAAATTTACGCACCCCTCTTATTATCATAAGAATGTTATGTTATTATTTTTTGAGAAAAGGTTTTTTGTTTTAAGAGATTCCAGCCTTCACCCATTAATCTTAAATTTTTGAGTAACAATTATTAATTTAATTTACGTTCAAAATTATCTTTGATTTTTTTTATCGTCGACTGCAGTCTAGTTAGTAATAAGATTTTTGATGTTTATATTTGCCTATATTTCCAGAGTATTTATTGTCCATCGACCTCGGTTTCATGAAAATTCGATACAAAATAAGTGAAATCTGGTTACTCGGAGGTTTTTGGATCGTTGAATTACTTTCCATACTTCATGAGCACTTTGGCCAAAATGGACGGTGACAACATACCATTTCTCATACACAGATGAGAATTCCTGCTTTCAGTTTTATCCCCAATCTTAAACTACAGCCGAAGATAGGATATTTTTATAGAAAATACAACAATAATAAATTGACGTTAATTAGAGAAAGTCGGCTAATGATACGAGTTGGGTAATTGTGCGCATCAATGTTTTTAATGCAATTTCATAAAATTGCAAAAAAGCCGCCATTTATTAGAATTCGGCATTCGATTCATCACTGGATTATTTTTTTATGGTCAATTGAGGACAATATTTGTCAAGAAGTTACGTTTTTTTGTATTTAAATTAAAGAACATGATTGATTTATTATTTAGTAAAAATTTACACACCACTCTTATTATCACAAGAATGTTATGTTATTGTTTTTTGTGAAAAGCTTTTTTTTGTTTTAAGAGATTCCAGCCTTCACCCATTAATCTTAAAGTTTTGAGTAACAATTATTATTAAATTAATTTACGTTCAAAATAATCTTTGATTTTTTTATCGTCGACTGCAATCTAGTTAGTAATAAGATTTTTGATGTTTGTATTTGTCTATATTCCCAGAGTATTTATCGTCCCTCTGGAGTTTTATGAAAATTCGATACAAAATCCGTGAAATCTGGTTACTCGGAGGTTTTGGATCGTTAAATTACTTTCCGTACTTCGTGAGCACTTTGGCCAAAATGGACGGTGACAACATACCATTTCTCATACAGGGATGAGAATTCCTGCTTTCAGGGATACACAATATGTGAGATATTTATATAAAATCCAAAAATAATAAATTGAAGTTAATTAGGAGAGAGTCGGCTAATGATGCGCGTAGGGTAATTGTGCGCATCAATCTATCTAATCCCCGATTTCATAAAATTTCCAAAATATATTTATTGAAAATTTACGCACCTCTCTTATTATCTCTACTTCATCGCATGACCTTGCATCTATCACACGCCCATCCTTCTCTTCGCTTTGTGTTCCATCTGAATATTTCTGTACACTTCTGGATATGTCGAGATGGAACCGTTACTTGTGGTAACGCTTTCGTTACACTGTTCCCCTCTTAGATCTGAACGTCCCGATCAGCAACTCTAAATGTAGACCCACGAAAATGGTCGCCCGT
The DNA here is from genome assembly GCF_917563875.1 of Diabrotica virgifera virgifera. NCBI lineage: Eukaryota > Metazoa > Arthropoda > Insecta > Coleoptera > Chrysomelidae > Diabrotica > Diabrotica virgifera. The sequence goes on from NC_065450.1 coordinate 209,097,826, forward strand.
GGTCAACCCATCGTTAGGTGTTAATAATCTTCTTATTCAGTTTGTTTGCATCAACTCTTGTTTTGTGATATTTGGTGCCAATTTCTCCCATTTTTGCTTTGATGTTCCATGCTTTGATATAATTCTTCCAATTACATTTTTCACCTTCGTTCTGCTTCGTGCGTCCTCATTTCGTATATGTTCCCTCAGAGATATTCCCAACATAGCTCGTTCGATCGCTCTCTGTGTCCTTCTCAATCTATTGGCTGATACCACTGTAAGTTCATGGTCTCCATTCAATAGGCCATAACTGGTAAAATACAACTGTTGCATACCCTTTTCTTTAGATTTATTGATATCATTTTGTTTTTCAACACATTACTGAGTCTTGCTACTGCTGCCCAAGTTATTCGGATTCTTCTAGTTTTTTTACTTTGACTCTGCTTGTCTAGTTTGCTCGTATGACTTAGGTATATATATACTCTTCAAAGTTTCGATCTCACTTTCAAGTCGATTATAATATCTTGATTTGTCATCAGTTTTATTTTATTTAAGTTCATTTTTAAACCAACTTTTCGGTTTCTTGTTTAAGCTCCTTCAGCAAATGATCTATGTACATGCTAAAGGTGTTAATGATATAGAATAGAATAGAAATATGCTTAATTGTGACGGAAAATTATACAAATTTTATGGACAAAGCTTAACATAAAGTCACAAAAAAAATATATAACAATAGCAAATACAATTTTCTGAAATTAGACAAATCGTCAATAAAAAAAACATAAACAAGTTAAAACGTGAAGCAAAAAACAAAACCACTATATTGCAAAGTTACTATAAATTGCAAAATTGAACATACAACATATAATAAAACACAAACAAAGGAACTAATAAGTTTAAGCTGCTGTATGTGACACCCAAATATAGATAAATATACTTTAGTTACTTGTACATTACTGTAATTTCTTAGTTAGTCCTTAAGAGACTCTTCTACTGAATAATATGGTCTTTAAGATATAAATGAGCTTTTGTCATTTTACGGAACTTGAGGAAAGGTGTTGCAAATTTAAGTTGTAACGGGAGATGGTTGTATAGTTTTTTTGCGGAATATAGTATAAATTTATTTACTAACTCAGAAGACGGAATCGGTAAATAGACATCAAAAGTTGAATTTCTGGTGGAGTAGTTATGATGAGGCCTTGCTGGAAAGACATGCAGGTGTTTACGAATTAAGCAAACTAGTAAGCAGTAACTTCTGCAATGGTTGTTCTTCTGAGGCCAAACAGATATCTTATTGCTCTTTTTTGTGATTTGAAAATAACATCAAATTGGGCAGCTGTACTAGACCCCCAAAAAGGAAGACCATATCGAAGATGAGATTCGAACAAAGAAAAATATGTTATTTTAGAAGATGCTAAATTGAGTTCCTTCGAAACAGATCTTATGGCATAGCAGGCTGAGGCGAGTTTCTTATTTAACAAATCGATATGTAGGGACCATTTGAGGTTGCTGTCTAAAAGAATACCAAGAAATTTTACAGAATCAACGGTAGAGATCTGGCTGTTATTCACAAGCAGGTTTTGAAGAGCACCTTTATATGATAATGCTACCGTTTTATCCACGTTAACGGATAGTAAATTAGCGTCAGATCAGGTTTTTATCGTAAGAAGATCAGAAGTTATAGTTGCATGAAGAGTTGCAATAGTTGAGTTGCTTCAAGTGATACTGGTATCATCAGCAAAAAGAAAAATTTTTCCATCGATTTTTAAATGAGTGATGTCATTTATAAAGATAAGGAAAAGTAGAGGACCCAACACTGAACCTTGAGGTACTCCACATACAATGTTTTTGAGACTAGAGTCAGTATCATTTGCCCTAACCAGTTGTTTCCTATTATCTAAGTAAGATTTGAACCAATTCAAAGAAATACCTCGAATTCCATTGAAAGGGTACCCCCCGTTAAGATAGGCAAAATGCCCTCACTCCCAGAATTCAATTTTATAATTTTTTTTACGTTCTATGCAACTAAAAAATGAGATAACGCGGATTTTTAGCTCGCCACCCCCCTTACCCCTCCCCCCACAGCCAAAAACGTAGATTTTTAGATTTAATTTTTTTTAGTTGGGTTGCAATCGATTTAAAAATTTCAAAAAATTCACACATGTAGCTGAGGCTTTTACAAAACATGTCTATTTTTTATGGACCCGTAGGTCGAGTGTACATAACCTCAAATTTTTTTTTAACTTTTTTAAAACCTATAACTTTTTTTTGGAGGGGGCTACAGGTCCAGTTTTTTTTGCATTTTGTGTATTTTATCAAAGTCTATCTCTCTGATTTTTTTCAGATTTTTCCGTTAGGTGCGCCATCTTGAAAAATCAAGAAAACTGTATTTTTAGGGGGTTTTTAGGGATTTTCTCCATTTTATAGACTGCAACATAGATCAACTGAAGGTTTTTTTAATAGATTATGTATAATTTGAAATAACTATTTTAGGATTA